>NW_027225570.1:12107500-12454166 GCF_038994185.2 Dermacentor albipictus | reverse complement strand
AACGATGGCGTTTCAACACGCTGCGCATACTAGGTTACACAATGTTTAAAAGAAACGATAATGCGCGGGTAAGTCGAACATAAATCTTTGGGCAAGGCAGCACCCGAGGGATGCAGTCACGGCTAAACCTGTTCGTCTTTTTCATGCAGGTCTTTGCCTCGTGCATCGACACTGATTCTTTTCATCCCGTCGACGGTCAGTGTGCTGCGCCGTGGAATGAACGACATCACCATGTGCCAGTGAATATGTTCTTCCATGCCAACACTGGATTTCGCAACGACACCGATGGCTGCGGCCCCGAACGTTATCGGCATTCGCGTTGGCTATCCCAAGTAACATCGACATCATCAAATTCCTTGGAAACCATCCCTCAAGATTTCCTCGCCAGTGGGCAAGGCAGCACCCAAGGGATGCAGTCACGGCTAAACCTGTTCGTCGTTTTCATGCAGGTTAGTAGATATCGCAATTCCTGTGAATTTAAAAGTGTTTCCCTCTGTCTGGTTGTTCTGCCTTGCCCAGGCATCTTGCTTGAATGTTTTACTGAGTGTTTTGACTCATTTTGTCTACTTCCACTGTTGTTAAGCGGGGACGTTGAGCTTAATCCAGGCCCAGGGATAGCAGAGCAACTCGAAGAACTTCTCGAAAATCAAAAAGCTTCTTCACGTGAACTAAAGGCTATCGGAGTTAAGCTAGACTCGCACATTACCGCGACAAACGTGAGACTGTCTTCCATTGAAGGTAAACTGGAAGTGCTTTCACAGACAGCTAAAAGGATGGAGACATGCGAGCAATCGCTTGCGGAACTAAACGAAGAGATTGCTTCACTAAGGACAAATGTGGACAACATTGAAAATTATTCTCGACGAAACAATCTGCTCGTGTATGGTATTAAGGAGTCTGAAGCAGAGATGGTAAATAGTGTTAAGGAACATATTCCAACAGATATTTTTGAATGCAAACTTCAAATAAAAGTAGAGCCTAGCAAGTTTACACCGCCTAGGAAGAAAAGCGGTAGGGAAAGGGCGTTCGGTGATTGTAAGGTTTTTTTACTTCATTGAAAAAGCGGAACTTCCCAGAAATGCTTCGAAGGTGAAGGAACTCAAACGCACAGTTCGGAAGACTTCTCACCTCGGCTAAGAAAAATTAGAAAGCTGCTCTGGGCTACTGCTAAAGATAAGGAGCCTGAGGATAAAGTGTACCTTAAGTATGATAAATTAGTCATTAACAAAGAGGTCTACGCGTAGGACGAAAGGAAAAATCAAAGGTTTAGAGTACCTGAAGCCGCTTCACGCGGTATTAATCACAGCTATAAGAGTGGTGTAACAAATCCTCCCAATTGGGGAAAATGCAAGTCGTCCGCGAAGGAAACGCGCCAATGCTTCTAGTACTTGACAAGCCACAGGTTCAGAATCACTGTCTCTTTTTTTTACGCCCATGGTTCTCCGAATCAAGCGAAGCATAAACCGCCATCGGTTAATATTAACGCCGGTAGTTCTCTTGACGTCAAGACGACCCCAACGCCAGATACGTGCCAGTTATGTGTGATATCCCTGAACGCTAGAAGCATTGTAAACAAAATCGATAGCCTTGAAGTTCTGCTCATTTCTTACGATCCTCACCTACTGGTGATTTCTGAAACATGGTTACATAGCGGTATTCTTGATTCTCGCACACCCGAGAGTGTCGCACGTTTTGCACATTCATAAAATGCAAAATACCGCCCGTGTCTTCTGGTGAGTGTTTGTCGCTCGCTGTGTCACTAATCAACTCCCCTGAGAGGCTGGTGGTCTACTTTAGCAACAAAAGACTGTTGAAGCACACAACAAAGTTTGTCCAGCGTCTGCGCGGAAACCAAGCGAACCCATATGAGAATCGCAACCATCGCCATGTACACAAGAGCGAGCGAGCTGACTCCTGTGCTGGCTCTACCGACGCCGGCGTCGGTTGCGCGTCCAAGTCTTAATCGACGCCGTACGGCTGCTTCGGAGCTCTGACTCAGGCTGCGATGCTCGCTGCTCAAAACTTGGTATGCAAATAAACATTCATTCACGCCGAGTTAATTTCATCTGCCTTGACTGAAGTAAAGAGCTTGTGCGACGTTGGCAAAACCGAAACCCATGCCGAGCCCGCCCGGACTACATTACGGACGAATACAGTCATGTGCAGAAGCTCCGCTCCCGTAGCTTTCGCTTCGTAGCCAAGAAAAGTTGCCCGCGAGTATAGCTATCTGCGCAGTTTTATTGATAGTGTATCGCCACACACTTAAGCAGGCAGTGATTCGGCGGCACTATTATTTGTTTCATTGGCTATCCTGTACGAGAATGCGCGCCGAGGAGACTGTATATATATATATTACCGGGCTCGATAAAGCTGTCCAGCGCTGTTTATTCAAAAAAGGCAACGCCCCAGCTCACGCGCGAACAAGTAGAAGAACAGGGATGATGATGGCTATGTACAAATGAAAACGGCGAAGTACGTTAATCGTGCTTACACTAACTTCCCCCCGTCATGGAAGCGGCCAGCCTGGCCGCAGATTAGAGATTCTCGAAACGGGGAGTGAAGGGCTTCATCCGCGAGACGTGAACAATTTCGGCATACCGGCGGCGCCGGTCAGTGACGGAGTATACTGGGCGGACGAGATAGTTCACTGCAGATGTTTGCTGCACAATGGTGTATGGGCCAACGTACCGTGGAAGGAACATCTCACAGAGGCCTGGGGTGCGGACTGGAGTACAAAGCAGGGCTTGCTCTCCAGGGTGAAAACGTAGGTCGCGGCGTTTGTTGTCACAGTAACGCTTGCGCTCAGCTTGGGTAGGTGTTGTGCTTTGCTGGGCGATTTGACGGCAATGTGCAACTCGGGCAGCAAAATCTTATGGAAGCGACGCGTTAGGCGAGGAAGGTGCGAAAAAGAGTTTTTTGTCGAATATGGTGGAGGAAGAAGACGACGTTTTCGAACGCACATGTGCGAGCGCGTCGGCTGCCGTTTCTACAAACCTTTTGGACCAGATTTCTTGCCTCAACCCACAGGAACTGTGCATCAATCGACGCAGTTTACTCCACGGAACAGGCGGCTACGGAAATCTTACCGGTGGGTGGATTTTTCGGACTTTTCCGAGACTTTTCCACCGCACGCCACGTTGGCGCGCAGCTACGCCTAACGAGCCAAACCATACGGGGCGGTCGGGCAGGCGTCGAGCCTAGGCCCAACGCGTCGTCGAGCTAGAAAATGGCCTCCAACCCCAATACCTCGGTTGTAGAAGGCATGGAAATCAATCCGGAGCAAGCGGAGTGCTCAGGCTGGATCGAGGTCGTGAGCAAGAAGAAGAAACTTGCCGAGCGGTGTGATCCTAACGCGCCCACGTCAGCGAAAGGAAGCGGTAATGGCGGCGCCCGCAATGCCGCACCGCAGAAGGTATTGAGACGAGTAGTGGAAGCTTCCAGAATCGCGAACCTTCCTAGGAATCACTTTAGGACCATTATAAGGCCTCGTGGGGGGCTGGATGTTAAGAAGACGGACCTTATTATTTTCAAGCGTGCGCTCGCCAAGGCGGCTTCCCTAACAGCGGAACAGGTGTTCGACGACACGTTGTGCACGAACCCCTTCCAGAACATTCTCGTGGTTGCCACGCCGTTCGAGGCGAACGCGCGCGCCTACGCCAAGGTTCAGCAGATTTGTATGGCAAGTGTCGTCATAGAAGTGGCGGCCTACGTGGCTGCGTCGGACGACACATGTAAAGGAGTGATCCGCGGAATCAACGTGGACATCAGTGACGCAGAACTGACGGAAATGATCGTCAACCGGAGAAACCCCGGCGCACTGGGGGTTCGAAGAATCAAGAAGACAACAACAGTGATCGTGTTGTTCGACGGACACAAGGTCCCCCTAAACGTCGTATGTGATGGTGTTCGCTACCCTTGTTCCTTGTATCGAAGACAAGTAGACGTTTGTTATGCGTGTGGAGAACTCGGCCACAGGTCCGACGTTTGCCCGAAGGGCGAAGACCAGAAAAAATGCCGCGGATGTGGCATGCTCACACCATCAGAGGATCATCAATGTGATCCCAAGTGCGCCATCTGTGGTGGGGCACACCAAACGGCAGACCGCAAGTGCAAACAGCGCTTCCAGGTGCCATACATCGTGCGCCAAAGACGGCGGCGCCGCAGGCGCGCGCAGCACGCGCAGCGGGCGGCAGGACCGCGTGGTTTCGACACAGCTAGCGAAGGAGAAGCAATGGCGGGAGAGAAACCCTTCTACTCCCCCCATCGCAACATATCGGCATCGAGAGGACGCTCCCGCTCCCGATCCAGAGGGCGATCCAGCAGATCGCGCTCTCGCTCCAGAGGGCGCGACAATAGCAGCAGACGCTCCCTTTCGAGAGGACGATCGGGTTCCAGGGTCCGAATCCAGGAACCAATGTCCTGGGCAGACAAGGCCAGGATGAGCATCTCAAGCGGCAAACAGGTAACACAGGGCATCTCGCCGGAGCATAAAAGAGAGCAATCTGAGATTTTAATGCTTAAGAAGGAAAATGCAGAGCTAAAAGAGGCACTACGAACGCTGAGGGCTGAGTTCGAGCTCTTCCGTAACTCGCGTGAACCCCGCGAAGTAGCCTTACCCATCCCAGTACAAGCAGAAGGGTCGAATAAGCGCAAAGCTATTTCCCCCCCTGCGACCACGGAAAGAGAGCCAATGCAAACTGACGAATCCCCCGCTCAGGACCCTAAGCCAGAACCAAACATACTCGCGTCTTTGAAGGTAATTGAGGAATCGCTCACGCAGATGAGAGAGGCCTTAGCTATTCAATCTAGCACTGTCGGGCATATGGACAGTAACATCTCCCACCTAACACGTAAAGTTGGCATCCTCGAGTCTAAAATGAAAATGATAGACGCTAGCAAAATCAAAAGCATCTCCACTGGCACCACTGCAAAAGCTAAGAAAGTACAGCAGGATCCCGATAACACGAGTCCTCTGCAGGCTCTGCTAGCTCAATAGAAATCAAAATGGCGGGACACACCGGAAACCTAATTATCTGGCAGTGGAATTGCGCCAGCTTCTTAAGGCGCAAGGCTGCTCTATTGCAGCTCATCAAAGCACAAGCGATAATGCCGCACGTCCTGCTCTTGCAAGAAACACTTAGTGAGAAGGTAAATTTATCGGGCTACCGTTCGGTTAGCCAAAAAGGAGAAAATGGCAGAGGTATTGCCACATTCGTCAGGAAAGACACCTCTTTTCAGGAGCACGAAGTCAAAATTTGTAACTCGGATAAGAAATCCGGTCTCGAGGCACAGTTAATTGAAATCATCCCCCACGGAAAAATTCGACGAAACATCTTCGTTCTCAACCTGTACAGCTCTCCTTCCGCTCATAAGCATAATCTCCGCTCACTACTAAATAGGGTGGCAACCGCTGCGAAATCGCAGCCCTAATAGTCGCAGGAGATTTCAACGCTCCGCACCCGGCTTGGGGTTATATAACACGAACAAAGAAAGGGGCCAACCTAGTTGCAGCGAGTACAGACCTAAACCTGACGCTGGTCTCGGACCCACGTTTCCCCGCGAGGCTGGGAAACTCGGTCGCCAGAGACACGACCCCTGATCTCAGCTTCACTAGAAATGCTGTGGCCACGTGGTCCAACTTACAGGAGAACTTGGGGAGCGACCACTACATAATAGAACTCAGGATGGAAATAATAGCAGCTCCTCCCAAAACCTATAAGTACACAGACTGGGACCTCTTTAGGAAAATAAGAGGTGAAGATGAGGCAGTATACGACACGTTCAGTGAACTGCTTGTACAGATACAAATGGATGTCGAGAAGGCCACCAAGGAAATAGTTACGGATTTTGATGCCCCAGGGATGGATGCAAGGTTAGCGCATCTCCTGGAAGCCAAGCGCTCTCTCCTCGAGAGATGGAAGACACAAAGACTCAATCGCAGGCTACGGAAAAAGATCGCGGAGCTGAATAAACTCATTGAGGAGCATTGCTCAGAACTTAATAAACAGCAATGGAGAGACGCCTGCTCGGCAGCGAATGGAAAAATGCGCAAAGGAGGCAAATGGACCCTCTTCAAACATCTCTTAGACAATGGACAATCCAAATGTAATCAGAGACTAGTCATAGACCGATTAATTAATAAGGAAAAAATGGAAGGCATCTCAGAGGCCTCCATATTTCGGAAACTAGCGAACAAATACCTTCCCATTGGCCAAAGCCCAGGTTCTCCCCTCCCTCAGTATGAGGGCGCGCCTGCCCCAGAGCTGGACGTTCCCTTCTCGGAAGCTGAGATCAGGGAAGTGCTGCACAATTTAAACGGAAGGTCTGCCCCAGGCCCCGACGGAGTTACAAACCGGCTCTTAAGAAATTTGGACGACAAAGCAATTCAAGCTTTAGTGAAGGAGATAAATGAGGTATGGGAGGAAGGCGTTGTACCGGAGAGTTGGAAGAAGGCCACAGTGGTCTTAATCCCCAAGCCAGGTAAATCACCCAGCTTGGAGAACCTCCGTCCTATCTCCCTTACTTCTTGCATTAGCAAAGTAGCGGAACATGCAGTGCATAACAGGATATCGAGACATATTGAGTGCAACGAACTATTCCCGTACAATATGGTTGGTTTCAGGCCCTTGCTTTCAACGCAGGATGTCATGCTCCTGCTCAAAACACAGATAATCGACTCTCAAAGCAAAGATGTAAAAGGCGTCCTCGCACTGGATCTATCCAAGGCATTCGATACAATTGCACATGACTATATCCTTCAGGAGATATCGGCCTTGAACTTAGGAGTTAAATTCTTCTCCTTCGTTGCATCCTTCCTCGAGAGCAGGACGGCGGCCATAAAGTTGAGGCAATCAGTCTCGGAATACTTCACACTCGGAAACAGGGGTACTCCCCAAGGGGCAGTTATCTCACCCCTTCTGTTTAATATAGCAATGCGCAAGTTGTCGGAAAGCCTTGCAGCAATTCCTTACGTAGGTCATGCATTATATGCTGACGATATTACAATCTGGTGTCCTGGAGGATCGGAGGCTACGGTCGAACAAGCTCTACAGGAGGCTCTGGATGTTACAGAATCTTTCTTGAAAGGTACGGGACTGGCACTCTCGCCTGGAAAGTCGGAACTCCTGCTGTACAGACAGGCTAGACGAGGTGCTAGGGGACTCACCCCACTCGATCAGGTGCCAATTAGCGTTCGTACCAGAGATGGGCACACCATCCCGAGAGTAGACTCTATCAAAATACTAGGGCTTTCAATAAACTCAAAGGGATGCAACGCTAAGACTATAGCCCAACTCACCACGAAAACTGAAAACATTATTAGATTAATCATGAGAGTGTCCAACAAGAAAGGTGGCATAGGCGAGGATATACTCCTTAGGGCTCACCACGCTTTCCTCATCAGCCATGTCATTTACATAGTCGCAGCCCTCAATTGGACGAAAACAGAAATGGATAAATTAGACACGCTTATGCGCAAAAGTATCAAAAAGGTGATCGGCGTGCCAATCACGGCTAGCACAGAGAAACTCATGACATTGGGAGTACACAACACAACTTCGGAATTAATAGAAGCACAAAGATCAGCACAAATTATTAGATTATCAAACTCCAAAGCAGGCAGAAGACTTCTGGATGCGGCCGGCCTCCGTCCTAGCTTCAATCAGGAAAATATCACGCAACTTGATATTCAGACAAGGAACTCCTTTATTGTAGACCCTTTTCCAAGAAATGTCCACCCCCAACACAATAAAGGTCGAAGGTTAGCGAGGGCTAGAGCTTTCTTAAAGAACATATCCGGAATGGAGACCTTTGTTGACGCGGCGCGACACGCCAGTGCCAACAAGTTCTCCGTAGCCGTAGTCAATGACAGGGGAGAACTCCTCTCGGCAGCCTCGCTGAAAACCTCCTCGGTCGATGTGGCGGAACAGGCTGCTATAGCTCTCGCATTACTTGACTCAAAACGCACTACGGTGTACAGGGACTCCCGAGCAGCTGTTAGAGCATACGCATCGGGATTGATAGCCAAAGAAGCAGCCAGGATTCTAAACGGCAAACACCCCTCTGACACTGTTCACCACATAGTCTGGTTCCCAGCTCACATGGGACCAGACGTATTACCGGGTCACCTGAACCCCAATGAGATAGCCCACGACCGTGCGCGAGGTTTCGTATGCCGCGACGGGATGGTGTCTCGGGTGAGTTCGGGAGAGCTCGTCCACAGTGATCCACTGGTTACCTTTCAGGAAATCACCTCTCATTAAAGAGGGAATAGGCAGTTTTCCTTTCCCCCATCATAAGCTCAACAGGCCACAAGCTAGCACGCTTCGCATGCTCCAGACGGGGTCCTACCCCTCTAGGGGCTTTTTGAACAAGCTCCACCCGGACATCGATCCACTCTGCCCAGATTGCGGCACTGAATTTAGCTCACTAAACCACATGCTCTGGCAGTGCCCTGTGTTACAGGATTTTAATACAGAAGAAGACTGGACGAAGGCCATCACAGACCCGAGACAGGACGTCCAGCTCCTGGCTGTCCAGAGGGCCCGTGAACGAGCGGAGAGGCATGGCCTCTCTGTTCCGACATGGGACTAGCCAGCGGCTGGCTAGGGACCTGCAGGCCCCCGCTTAGCTCCTCAGGACCACAATAAAGTCGTTTGCTGCTGCTGCTGTCGAATATGGTGGAAGGTCATCGTCCATACACAAGGAAGAAAGGGCTGTAGCCGGTAGTCCGCTGAATAGCTGTATTATATGCGAATGTCACAAAAGGAAGAATTTTATCCCAGTCAGTGTGGTCAGGACAGATGTACACAGAAATCATGTCAGAAAGCGTGCGGGGGAAGCGCTCAGTAAGGCCGTTGGTTTGCGGATGATAGGTAGAAGTAGATTTGTGGACGGTATTAGTGGCCTGAAGAACTTGCTCGAGAACTTGTGAGATGAACGCCTTGCCACGGTAACTGAGAAGAACGCGAGGAGCCCCGTGGCGCAAGACGATGGAGCGCAAGAAAAAGTCGGCGACCTCAGAAGCGGTGCCGGATCGCAGAGGGGCAGTCTCGGCATATCTTGTTAAATGGTCGAGCGAAGTGACAATCCAACGGTGACCGGAGGGTGTCAACGGCAAGGAACCATATAAATCAATACCAACAAATTCAAAAGGTGCGTCTGGGCAAGGGAGAGGTTGTAGTAAACCGGCAGGAGGGGATGTCGAGCGTTTGCGTTGCTCACATGACGCACAAGAGGCAATGTATTTGGCCACCGTTGTGGATAGGCCAGGCCAGAAGCAGCGGATCTTTATGCGGTCGTAAGTTTTGTGGAAGCCTAAGTGGCCAGCCTATACGTCGTCGTGAAGTGCCTGTAATACCCGCAAGCGAAGGCAGCGAGGTAGAACTGGGACCCACCGGTGACCTGTTGGGTGGTAAACGTAGCGGTGTAGCAAGCCACCTTGAAGGCGGAATTGTCGAAGTTGCGTCGCAAGCGGCTGTTGGGTGGTTCGGCGAACCCACTAAGGCGACCCATGAGAGCTCGACAGTAGGAGTCGGCCCGCTGAAGTGAGACGAAATCAGAGCGTGATAAAAGTGTAACTTGGTCCAGGAGCATTATCGAGAGCTGGTGTGAGGCAGGCGTAGCATCGGAATGACTTGGTTGGGAAGACGACGGCGCGTTACAGGGAGAGAGCGAGAGTGGGCAGCGAGACAATGCGTCTGCATCATCATCAGAAGCAGCATCATCATCATCAGCCTGGTTACGCCCACTGCAGGGCAAAGGCCTCTCCCATATTTCTCCAACAACCCCGGTCATGTACTAATTGTGGCCATGCCGTCCCTGCAAACTTCTTAATCTCATCCGCCCACCTAACTTTCTGCCGTCCTCTGCTACGCTTCCCTTCCCTTGGAATCCAGTCCGTAACCCTTAATGACCATCGGTTATCTTCCCTCCTCATTACATGTCCTGCCCATGCCCATTTCTTTTTCTTGATTTCAACTAAGATGTCATTAACTCGCGTTTCCACACTTGTATGTTATAGTAAAGTCATATTCCTGCAAGAGGAGTACCCAGTGTCCTAAGCGTCCTGACATGTTTTTCATTGATGACAGCCAACACAGAGCATGACGGCCGGTGACGATGGTGAAGTGGCAGTGGTAAAGGTATGGGCGAAATTTCTGAATCGACCAAACGATAGCCAGGCACTCTTGCTCTGTAATGGTGTAGTTCCGTTCAGCTGGAGAAAGTGTTCGGCTGGCATATGCTATGACTTGCTCTTTAGAGGCTGTATTCCGTTGCAGAAGTACTGTGCTAATACCTTGTGCGCTTGCGTCAGTATGGAGTATGGTGGGGACTCGATTATCGAAGTGGTGAAGCACTGGTCCGGAAGTAAGATGCCGCTTAAGAGCTTGAAAAGCCGACTCGCAGTCGCTAGTCCACGTGAAAGAGGCACCGGTAACCAGTAGCTTGTGTAGAGGAGCTGCTATTGCTACGAAGTTGGGTATAAATCTAGGAAAATATGATGCCAAACCGAGGAAACTACGTAGATCTTTCTGTTGCTGGGGGCGAGGAAACTAGAGAACGGCACTAATGTTTTCAGGGTCTGGCTGAATGCCATCATTTGAGACGACGTGACCCAATACTTTTATCGCCTTGCTTGCAAATTTGCATTTTTTTGTATTGATTAGGAGACCAGCATTTGCAAGGCACTTGAGAACTTCGTCTATTCGATGAAGAACTTCGCTGAAGTCAGACAATAAGATGACAGTATCGTCCAGATAACATAGGCAGGTCTTCCATTTTAGACCACGAAGTACGTTGTCTATCATGCGCTCAAATGTGGCAGGAGCGTTACACAGGCCAAAAGGCATCACGTTGAATTCATAAAGTCCGTCTGGTGTAGCGAATGCGGTCTTTTCTTGGTCAGTCTCGTTCATCGGAATTTGCCAATATCCTGATCGAAGATCAAGGCTGTAGAAATACTCCGCCCCTTGTAGTGTGTCCAAGGCGTCGTCAATTCGAGGTATCGGATATACGTCCTTGCGTGTGATCTTATTGAGCGCTCGATAATCGACGCAAAAGCGAACGGAGCCAACTTTTTTCTTTACCAGGACCACGGGAGAAGCCCATGGGCTAGATAAAGGTCGTATTATCTTCCGCGCAAGCATGTCAGCAACCTGTTGTTCAATTACCTTTCGTTCGGACGGCGATACACGATAGGGGCGTCGTCGTATTATAGGGGAACCATCGGTCTCGATGATGTGTGTAGCCGCAGGAGTTAGGATCAACACAGGGGAACAGCTATCGAAGCAGGCTTCGTGTTTTGCCAAGACCACCATTAAGGCTTTCGACTGCGCGGCTAACGGCTGGAGGAGGGAAAGAAACATCCAAACCTGAGGTTGGTCCTGGCGATGAAGAAGGGCAAAGCGTGACTATAGAGATAGGTACAGTGTCGGCGAGGGTTGCCACAGTCATCCCTTCGGGCGGCATCACAGGATCTGGGGTCGTGTTGCAAGCAGACAGAAGGGCGCGGCCAAGTGAAAACCGGACGAGACAGGTGGCAATGAGAATTCCGCGAGAAGTACAGCGGGAACAAGGGGCGACTAGGGCGTCTCCGTCGGCGATCTGACTGGATGGTACGGCTACAACGTCTTCGTGACCAGGACGCAGAACGCAGTCTGCAGCGATGGCCAAGTTCCCGCAAGAAAGTGAAGAGTCCATAACAGGTGCACGCTCTGTGTCAGTGATGTGGACAACTTCCTCTCTACATGAAATGACGGCTGAAGCAGAATGTAGGAAGTCTCAACCCAGTATAAGTTCATGGATACACGTTGGAAGGATGATAAACTCAATATGGCGGCGTATGCCATCGATGAGGACACGAGCAGTACACTGTCCGTCGGGGTCAATGAATGCATTACTAGCACCACACAAAATAGGTCCAAGATAAGGCGTTTCTACTTTCCGGAGCCGGGAACACAGATCACTCCGAAGAACAGAAACGGCGGCACCGGTATCGATGAGAGCTGACGCGAGAACACCTTTGACAGTCACAGAGAGCATGTTGGCCGGGCGAACAGGAGGAATTTTTGAAGACCGATAAGAAGCAGTTTCCCCTCCAAAAACTGCAACAGTTAGTTTTCCGAGTGCTGGTTGACAAGACGGGAAGTGGGGTGAAGCGGTGATGTGGGGCGCCGGTAAGGCGATGGAGAACGACGTCTGGCCGAACGGGAACTATGAGGCGCATTGCGAGCAGCTGGAGGAGACGGACAACACTGTTGAGGGAACGAGTACGATCCAGGATAGTAGGTGTCTGATCGGCGACTGCGGTCTCTCTCGTGCTCAGCATAGCCTCGTCTTTCATCCTGCTGCCGACGGCGGCAGAAGCGAGATATATGGCCACGTATAGCACAGTAAAAACAAACCGGACGAGGTGGACGCCACTGAGGGTACGATGTTGCAGCAAGTGCTCTGGTTCCCATCGAAGCCAAATGTTCATAGGAAACGCCAGTAGTTACGGAGGTAACGGTAGAGGTGGGCAGCGAAGCAACATCCGCGTAGGTAGGTGTGGGGCGCGCCGCCGGAGCAAGGTGCGTCGTGGGTGTAGTCGTCGCTGTGAACTCTTGCTTTACGACCTCGCGCAAGTCGAATGTGGGGGTTGGGGCGCAGGCAGCAGCTGGACGTCTTAGGTCTTGTAGTTGAAGCTCTTCGCGGATGGTGGTGCAGATAAGAGCACGTAGATCTGGAGAATGGGGAACCTGAGGATCGCTGCTGTCAGGTGGAAGACGAATAGACTGCAGCTCGTCTAGGCGTTGACACGTTGAAGTGATGTCTTGGACAGAAGCCGGATTTTGCACGAAAAAGGCGTTGAGCGCGACAGACCCAATGCCTTTTAAGATGTGGCGAACGCGTTCGGCTTCCGTCATGCTAGGATTCGCACAGCAACACAGAGCCAATACATCTTCTATGTATGAGGTGTGAGACTCTTGTGGAAGTTGGCGGCGTGTCCCAAGCTTCTGTTTGGCTACTTCTGCACGGCCAGACGAGGAAGTGAAGATTTGCCGCCGCTTGGAGGTAAACGTGGACCAATTTGCGATGTCGGATTCGTGGTTGAAATACCACGTCTTTGCAACACCGGTCAAGTAGAAGGCGACGTGCCTCAATTTCTGGGTGTCGTTCCACTTATTGCAAGAACTCACGCGGTCGTAGTGGTCGATCCAGTCGTCGATGTCATCACCGCGGAGTCCCGCAAAGACAGGAGGATCGCGCTGAGGGCTCGTCAATGTCCAAGAGGGCACCACAGACGGGGTCGTCTGTGCGGTAGGGTTAGAGGCGCCGGAAGGGCCGGGGTTGGACGTGTCCATTGTTGTAGGGGTAGCTGGGCGCAGGCGGCGACCGGAAGGGAGCTCCAGGGAGGACGGGAACGCGGGAGGACGTCGGGGTCTTGACGTACATCCACCACATTATAATACCGAGACCGATCAAGCTGTCCAGCGCTGTTTATTCTAAAAAAGGCAACGCCCCAGCTCACGCGCGAAGTAGTAGAACAGGAAAGATGATGATGGTTATGTACAAATGAAAACGACGAAGTACGTTAATAGTGTTTACAATATATATATATATATATATATATATATATATATATATATATATATTACAACATTGTCGTTGCTCAGCCAAAGACAGGCGTGGAATAGGTAATTGACGCCCGCAACTGGTGAGGTTTGATACCATCAAAGGAAGCAGCAACGATAAATCTTGCAGTAGCACCGAGAAAGAGAAAGAATAAATATACATGCAGAAAGGTAAAACTGAGGTAGTTTCGGTTGGCTACCCTGCACCGGGAGAAATAGTAGGGGGACAGAAGGAGAAAGATTGCAGAAGGGGGATAAAGAGAGAAAGAGAGACAAGCAAGAACAAACTCCGTACACTATAAAGAGGTGGGAGGCGGCATTTTTGTGAACGCCCGTAGACTGCAGGAATCTTAGTAGCGTGAGAAAGGCCTACTGCGCGGATGTTCTTTGGAACCACTGGTCTACAGCTTTTAGTTCAGATGATGAATGTGATGTTTTGTGGAGCAAAGGCCATGCAATGCCCAGTCAGCGGTAATTAGTTGGCAATAAAGCATTCAATTAGGAAAGGTGGACGTGACGTGGTCGTAAAGGGGCGTAAAACAGTCCCTCTAAACTGCGTTAAATGCCTACGAAGTAAAATAGTGAAGATGAGTGGTGAGGTGTAATATGAACAAAAAAGATGAAGTTTGAAAGCGTGATGTACTAAGAAATTGTATGCTAACGCCATATCGGGTCTTTGAATGCAAGGCCCTGGAGAGACGAACTACACTAGATGTAATTAACGCAGAGCAGACTCTGTTAAGAGGCTGCGCTGCGTAATTTTTCGTCTGATTAGGCGCAGTGTAGGAATGTCATTTAGAAAAATTTAAACACATTTGTTGTCGAATAATGGATGTGTGCCAAGAGACTTCTGGGAATAATGGGATACGCAGCCGATATCCTAAGGAAAATTATTTTTTTCATTTCGATTTCTGCTTCCCGACACTCCACAAAGGCGTCGCCGATGTTCAGCCTTTCACCGCATCTACCACGTGTAAAACGTTCATCGCCAGTCGACAAGAAGCAGTGTGTACCGTATGTGTGCCCGGTACTAAGCAGACAGAACAGAACATTGGTTCGTCGAGATTTTATTATTGAAGGGGAAATGCTTAACTGTGGCCTAATTAGACGAAGTTTATTCGAAATTTAGAAGTCCCACAAGCACTGCCAATAATCTCCTATTTTTTTCTCTGAATCAAAGGTTTCAAATCTATGACGGAGACCGCTGTCAAAGACTTGAAATCTTTTGTTGCTTTGGATGTGGCGATTTCACGGGCGAGCACACTACCTTCAGTTCCTCTGTGCCCGGCCGTGCTGAGGCACCCAGAAAGTCATGACATGTATATTACATGCATAAACAGTCCGGAAAAGTGTATATAGACCAAGAATTACAGGTTTGTATGCTTTTTAGCGACACTAAAACCTTGCAATCGCTTAGATAGTCGGTAAATATATTCAGATTTTCTAGATTTAATTGTTATATTTGCTTCACAGCCAATAATAGTGCATGTGCTTCAGCCGTAAAGATACTTATTTGTGCAGAATGCTGAACTACTAAGAGAACAGACCGACACTGCAGCACAGGACACGCCGGCATGTGATTTTGATGCATTGGCGTAAATCTCCGGGCAGCAGTAAGCAAAAAAACAGAAACTCAAGGAAGTGCATTCAAATGTGTACCTCAGGGGGCACGCTTAGTGATTTCAACAAACGATATGTCACATTCGACGAGCTGCCATTGCCACGGCGGTGAGAGATTCGCTGGGAGAACGAGATGGCATTCTAGAAGTGGGATTTGCTCACTAACGTTCCGCACATGCAGTGAGAAGGGCTACCTCACTCTGGGTCAATTATTGAAAAGGATGGCACAGGACACATCGTTTACAGGTGTGTAACAAGGAAGTTGAGGATTCGAGTTTGCTTTCAGATAATACGTGAAGCTGGAATGTGACCTCTGCAGACGGAGGGAACAGTCGTTTGGTCCTACGCAGAGACTTTCTTTGGGGCTCATCCTGAAAGCACCAGTCGCAAGGCCGATACTTAAAAAGGTGAATGGAGACTATATTTAGCACGCTTGGCGTTGCAGAGTGATAGATATAGTCAAGCACTATAGTCAAGGCGAGAGCGTACAAGGCTCCTGTATACGTTAGGGAGGAATTTTCGACCACTGCCAGATGTTGTGCGCGACAGAAGCTCTAAAAAGGTTCATTGTTTGAAGACATTTCGTGTACAGGTATTTTATATGGAGGAATAAACGTAAGCTTCGAGCTTAAAATGATTCCCTATGATTTATGCTCGTTGCTCACAGAGAGTTCATCTACCTTGAGCCCAGTACTTTGCAATGGTGTTAGACCCCTTCATCTTCAGAAGAGTACTCAAGTACCTTTCTGTGTGCTAGTTTTAGGCTCATTTTCATTCGCCCGTTTGGACAATTTCTATTGTCCAAGCTACGCTTGTCGCCAGCAGATAAAACGCAGATGAAGATAAATAAGCAGAATAAAACTTTGTGCGTGCAATGAACGTATTCAGGGAATTCATTTTTTACAATAGCACGCCACGTTGTGGCCAGGTAATCGCTTTGGTGAAGGGCCAAGAGAAAGTGTTACCCACTCTTACGCGGGATGTGCGATTCGAGAGATAACTTTCGGCTGTGTTTAACATGTTGCCACGGACACCAATCGCCAAAAGATCTTGCAGAAGCGCCACGCCGTGTCGCGAGCCTTCTCTAAGTCTAGAAATACTGAGAGTAAGAACTGCTTTTGAATAAAAACATCTCTAATACGTGACTCAATGCGAACAAGGTGGTCTAATGTGGACGTACCTCCCCTGAAATCTCATAGGAAGGGGTCTAGGATTTTGTTTCTTTCCGTAAAACAGATAAAGCGCCGGTTTAACTCTTTTTTCGAATCGCTAGCAAATACAGCTCGTCAATGCTATTGGCCTATAAGTTGTGGCCTCTGATAGGTCCCTGCCTTTTTTATGTATGGGGATGATAATACTTTCCTTCCAAGAGAATGCAATGTAGCCAGCTGCCCACACGGCATTGAAAACACTTAAGAGTGTTTTTAGAGTTTCAGGGCGTAGGTGCCTAATCATTTCGTACACTATAGGATGGCCACCTGATGCGGAGTTGCTGCAACGGTTGAGAGATGCCGGAAGTTCGGCGAGACTAAATGGTCGATTGTGTGCCACGTTTCGTGCACATCTGCGTTCAAGGGGCTTTCGCTCTGCGCGTTCTGTCAACTTCAAGAACTATACGGTGTAGTGCGATGCACTTGAGATATAGCCAAAATGTTCACCCAGAAAGTCTGCCTGATCGTCCGGTCTACCAACTTGTGTATTTAACAAGGGAAGAGAGCCCGTGTGGAGGCCTTTTGAGTTTCCTTTTAGCCTTTAGGTTTTTTAAAGTTTCTTTAGGATACGTCGGCTCCTTATTTAATAAACATGCATGAGATGAAAAGAGGAAGTTTTCTATTAAACGACCTCTTCCATCGCAACGGGAGTCTCCCCACAAACTTATGTGCTTTTTAAATCTCCGACACCTATGTATGGCTCCGAAAATTCATCTATGTAGCTTTCATATTTGGTTTTACGAATTTGATAATAGGGAGACACGCATATCAGGTGGCACCTCTGTCGAATATGACAGCCACATATCCGGATGATACGACACTGTCATCGTGGTATTTACGAGAAACAGCATATTATTGGAGAAGCCTTTTTTGCGCATGCTTGAAGTGTGTGTGGGCATCATTAAGGAGTGTGCAATGGAAGTCGGTGACAACTCCATTAGGCAGGATACCAGTAAACTATCACAGGAGACGAAAGATCTGATCAAGAAACGCCAATGTATGAAAGCCTCTAACCCTACAGCTAGAATAGAACTGGCCGAACTTTCGAAGTTAATCAACAAGCGCAAGACAGCTGACATCAGGAAGTTTAATATGGATAGAATTGAACATGCTCTCAGGAACGGAGGAAGCCTAAAAACAATGAAGAAGAAACTAGGAATTGGCAAGAATCAGATGTATGCGTTAAGAGACAAAGCCGGCAATATCATAACTAATATGGATGAGATAGTTCAAGTGGCTGAGGAGTTCTATAGAGATTTATACCGTACCAGTGGCACCCACGACGATAATGGAAGAGAAAATAGTCTAGAGGAATTCGAAATCCCAAAGGTAACGCTGGAAGAAGTAAAGAAAGCCTTAAGAGATATGCAAAGGGGGAAGGCAGCTGGGGGGGGTCAGGTAACAGCAGATTTGCTGAAGGATGGTGGGCAGATTGTTCTAGAGAAACTGGCCACCCTGTATACGCAATGCCTCATGACCTCGAGCGTACCGGAATCTTGGAAGCACGCTAACATTATCCTAATCCATAAGAAAGGGGACGCCAAAGACTTGAAAAATTATAGACCGATCAGCTTACTGTCCGTTGCCTACAAACTATTCACTAAGGTAATCGCAAATAGAAACAGGAACACCTTAGACTTCTGTCGAGCAAAGGACCAGGCAGGATTCCGTAAAGGCTACTCAACAATAGATCATATTCACACTATCAATCAGGTGATAGAGAAATGTACGGAATATAACCAACCCTTATATATAGCTTTCATTGATTACGAGAAAGCGTTTGATTCTGTCGAAACCTCAGCAGTCATGGAGGCATTACGGAATCAGGGTGTAGACGAGCCATATGTAAAAATACTGAAAGATATCTATAGCGGCTCCACAGCCACCATAGTCCTCAATAAAGAAAGCAACAAAATCCCAATAAAGAAAGGCGTCAGGCAGGGAGATACGATCTCTCCAATGCTATTCACCGCGTGTTTACAGGAGGTATTCAGAGAACTGGATTGGGAAGAATTGGGGATAAAAGTTAATGGAGAATACCTTAGTAACTTGCGATTCGCTGATGATATTGCCTTGCTTAGTAACTCAGGGGACCAATTGCATTGCATGCTCACTGACCTGGAGAGGCAAAGCAGAAGAGTGGGTTTAAAAATTAATCTGGAGAAAACAAAAGTAATGCTTAACAGTCTTGGAAGAGAACAGCAATTTACAATAGGCAGCGAGGCACTGGAAGTAGTAAGGGAATACATCTACTTAGGGCAGGTAGTGACGGCAGATCCGGATCATGAGCCATAAATAATCAGAAGAATAAGAATGGGCTGGGGTGCGTTTGGCAGGCATTCTCAGATCATGAACAGCAGGTTGCCATTATCCCTCAAGAGGAAAGTGTATAATAGCTGCGTCTTACCAGTACTCACCTACGGGGCAGAAACCTGGAGGCTTACGAAAAGGGTTCTACTCAAATTGAGGACGACGCATCGAGCTATGGAAAGAAGAATGATAGGTGTAACGTTAAGGGATAAGAAAAGAGCAGATTGGGTGAGGGAACAAACACGAGTTAATGACATCTTAGTTGAAATGAAGAAAAAGAAATGGGCATGGGCAGGACATGTAATGAGGAGGGAGGATAACCGATGGTCATTAAGGGTTACGGACTGGATCCCAAGGGAAGGGAAGCGTAGCAGGGGGCGGCAGAAAGTTAGGTGGGCGGATGAGATAAAGAAGTTTGCAGGGATGGCATGGCCACAATTAGTGCATGACCGGGGTTGTTGGAGAAGTATGGGAGAGGCCTTTGCCCTGCAGTGGGCGTAACCAGGCTGCTGATGATGATGATGATGATGATGATGATGATGATGATGATGATGAAGTGTGTTTCCTGAACACACAGCAGCCCGGGAATAAATTTTGGGGGGAGTTCCTCGACGTCATCAAGATTGTGATTCAGAAACGATGCAGACAGGACATACGCTCCTTGAGCGCCTCCGTCAGGTCCACATCCTTCCTTCGCGCCCTTATTCCGCTCAACGACATCACAGTCTGTGACTTGGCATCACCATTCATGATGAGATACGTGCGATATTCCATGATCGGACACACCCCTCGGTCCGTGCGAGTTACCCGAGATATTGGGCGACATACAAGTTGCTCGCCCCATATCATTGCCACTGGCAGAATTTTGCAGATGCAAGTCATGTACAAGATAATATCGAAAGACGTCATACTGGGTTCTTGGCCGGACACTGTATAGGCGAGGAAAGCCTTTTGTGCACTGCTTGAGTTCTTCAGCAAGATGGGATCAGATATTGTGGTCAACAGGCCCGTCCAATCACTAATCCATCGTGATCCCCTTCTAAACACCTTACATGTCTGTTTTTCCTCTCTCATGTTCCAGCTGAGCTGACTAGTAAGCTAGACGGCTCTTACCTGAGGCTTACTTATATACATATTTTAAAATAAGTGTTTTTTTTTCCTTTATTTAAGGTGCCTTCAGCTACCGATAGTCGTTACGTCTCCATATCGGGATACAGTTACGTCTTTCAGCTTTTCGTATGAGAAAAAAATGCACGTCACAGATGAACTCAAACGTATTGAAAAAGTGTAGTATAAGATATTAATGCAAGTATTTCAGCTGTATGTGGTACAGTGGCATTTCCTTCGTCATGCTCGTACGTGGAAGGACTACATATACAGACACTGATGCTATGCCACTGACCTTGAGCGTATACCGAACCACTTTAAATACGCGCAACGCTACCTACGGTACCGTGTAAGCGCGCGTACGCACAAGCACGCAGACAGGCCTACCTACACACACACAAACAGGAAGAAACTATAGCGAAACATGGTGGAGGTTTCGCATGGGCTGTATATTGGCTGAGTATACAGCCTACGTGGAACGACAACGTTCTATGCAGTTCGAACACCGATTTTTTTTCTCCATGGCTGGCGAATGTCCCCCCCCCCCCGCCTCCCCCCCCCCGCAGGTTTTCTTTAGATAAGGTTCAGTGGATACGCCAAACCAAAATGCACAGGCGCATGTCATCCTATTCTGTAAGCAACGGATGTTATCAATCAGGTCACAATGTTAGCGACATCATGAACGTTTGAAACATTCTACAGCATAACATTTCGAAACGCCCTTTTCGCGTTTTAGTTCTCCCCAAATTCTTACTTCCACTGCTACTGCTTACATAAATGTCGACTGCCAGATTGGGGACCAAATATTCCGCTTAAATACTGTGCGAAGAGCTAAAGAGACAGTTGTATCTGCTTCGATACAGCAGCATTATCATGGATACGTTGACAATACGTGCAATCAGGCTTCTAGCCTGTTGGATAGGTAACAAAATAACTTTGCGAGGACAAGACAAACTTTTGAGGCACCCTCGTGACTACGCCTCTCAAAGCACACGCCGTCTTAAACGTCACTCACTATTCAGAACGCTGCACAGAACTACTAGGTAGGACAAACTGCCTCCTGCGTGTTTGCATAGCGCTGAGGTCGATTTCTCCGTTTCTTGAGAACCGTACTTGAACTGCAATATTATGCATGAAAGCGCATATATTAGAAATTGTTTTTCTATCTGCGCGCACGTAAGGATGAAATTATGCGCCGTTGAAAAGACGTCGCTTTGTACGTAGTATGCAAACATATGCCTTCCTATTTCCGAGCTTCTAGCATAAATCGATGGCTCTAAGATGCTTGGTGAATATCTTAAGGTCTCTGGCACACTAGAGGCCTCCATGTGGCCACGGGGGGCTGCGGTGTCTCTTGAAGAGGAGTTAAAAGTCGTTGTCTGCAAAGCATCGATGCATATCCTTTAGTAGGGGCATAGCATAAATTGTGTAACGCTTGCAAGTAAGGATCAGATAGACCTGACTCTGCATAATGATCGTAGGATGCTTTCGTAGATTATTAGTACACGTCTCATAGCTACAGCGTTTCAAGCAAAAAGAAAAAAAAAGACTGGACATACTTCTGTTCATCGGGAAACGACCGCTAGAAAGGACACTGTCAAAACTGTTTTTTATCGCTTGCTCTAAAACAAGAGCATTATATTCGCCGGGAATCGCAAAAGTTCGGCGTTCCTTAAGTTCGCTAAGGTTGTCCTGGCAGGTAAATATGCATAACGTTGACAGAGTGGTTTTTCTATCATGCCTACAAAAAGAATAACTCTGCCAACTTATTCGAAAATCTTGGATGTAAACATGTGTACTTTGGGACTAATAAAACATTGCATGACTGCTAAAAGTGACACTGATGTGAGACAACCGAACATTGCGAAAAATATGTGTCAACAATTTAACTTTATATTAGGATGCCTTGTCCCAAGAAGCGCAAGGAACCCTAATGGCATAACAAAAGTGTCGAGCACTGCCATTGGTAATCGAAACCGAGAACCCCGGTTCAAGTTATTTCAATATTATACTTGTATCGTGGTACACAGATTACAGCATGATTGGACAAGGATTTCCTCAAGAGAATCCACGTCAGCCCTCAGACATATCCGGACACAGTAAGTAAATCTTGCATTCTTAGCCTCACGGTAACTAAACAAGATCCTGCGTGTGTGTGGAAACGAATGTGCCAACAGTCTTCTTGCTGCTGAGTGTGCCTGTCGTGTAGCGATTACATGACGACTGCTGCGCTTTGTGGTTCAGGGCTACGAGCCAGTGCAACTGTCGTGGCATTCTGAAGCGGCGGTATGGATCGTGTCAGCGAGTCTCCTCGATCGTGTTCGGGCTACCAGTGCGATCTAATCTCGCGGCACACCGACATCGAGCGTAGTGTGTGCGCGTGTGCCCGCGTGTGCGAAAGCAGTTGACTGTTCTCGTGAACCGTGCGGCGTCACCACGTAAACTTGAATCATGACGCGCATTGTTGTGTTTATGCGTTTCCTCATCCGTGCACCACTCAAACCCCGTAAGAATCTAGGGCTGTTATGCGAAACGCACGCGGACTGGCCTAGCTATTAGTGCACTGTGTTTTGCTGGCAATCCGCGTATCGCTTCTGGCGTTTTTCTTTTGTTAATTTGCAGTTGTGTGTTTTTAATCAGTGAAATGGCATCACCCATTACTGAAACATCTTCGAGTGTAAGGGAAACTTGGAAGGAATGAGCTCGCAGGTGTATGTAATGTACTTTGATATATTGTATTATACTTGACTATTTGATGGCCAGTAGCAGTGGCAATGCAGTATTTGTTTTCAAAAGCAGAGCATAAGAATATATTTATTCACATATGCAATGTACAAAATAGGATATGCAGAGTTGGAAATTACTTTTTGGACATATGGTAAAGCGCAGGTAACAACGCGCGCACAAACACAGGAAAGTGTAAAAGTAGAATTCGTTGCTGAAACTTTTGATTTTTTTTCGCGCGTAACGCAAGGTGGATATTTGTCAGCGAGTTAATGCGCTTGTTCCGCACTATTTACTTGCATGTTAGGTCATACTGCACTTGCTAAGTCAACGGGCGCATAATACACTAAAATCAATAATATCCACAAACTTTGGCCGTCAACATTCATGCGCGCGAATGAAATACTATCGCAGCTCTGCACACACACGTGTATGCTTTCTCTCGCACCATCATATCGCTCTACCTTAGTTTCCTCGCATAGCCATGCAGTTACCGACGGTTCAGTCCTTCTGTCCAATTCTAGGCAACCATACTTTTCTTCTGGTTAGGTTCTGGTTGCCGCGCGGGATGCAAAATATCTTTTTGCCATCCTTCGTCCGGGTTCGGCGCCCAACCGCACAGCAACAAGGCGTTTCGGCCCTCCCAGAACAAAATTATCGCAGCAATGTGCACAGCACAATAGGCGAAACGCGTGCACTTCGCCCGGCGCGCAGGAACTTTCATGGCGGCAAGGAAGCGGAGCAAGGTCACATGTCCCCGATCAGCCTATCGCTGGCGTCATCGGCTGGGTCAGAGCCTTTCTCTACTTTAAAGTTATTGGGGGATTTTAGTATCAGTGGCCCTGTAGTGACCTCTACCGATAGAGTTATTGGGTTGACGAATAGCTTACAGAGAGCAACGATAGAGGGCGCTACATGTCAATTGTGGTTGGGAAACGTGTTCTCGGTTACGGGGAACCAGCGCTGGATAGGCGGCGCGTCGAAAAGAGTGCGTTGCCCGCCGCCCTGGCGACGAGACGCGGCATATTCCAGCCTCCCGACCACACGACACACACGTGCGCGGCCGTACTATAGTTCGTATATTTCCGTTTTCGCGCCGCTTCAAGTGGACAGTTTTCGTAAAGAAGCTAGCGTCATCAAGTGAAGAAATGGCGAAGGAGGCTTTTTAAGCTTTATATATTTTTCACAGTGTGTTGCGGGGAGCACGTGCGTTTCTTTAACGGTTGCGCCTAGCTGCCTCGGAAATCTAGCAGTTACGGCTCCGGTCGTGCTGCGGTATGTTTTCGCAAGTATTAGTTGGCCTGAAGACATTCCATATTTCTCTGGCTAGACATAAAAAAATTTAATGCTGCTTCGCCACAGCAGTCAATGGAGAAGAGAGAGAGTAAAACATCTTTATTAACAATATTTGAATGGCGAGAGCAGTGTGGGAGGAACCCTCAGTCCAGGGTCCCTAAGATGATTCCGGCGATGTTTCGAGCCCGTTGTATCGCTGCTCGGAGGACCTCGTGAGGTCCGTCGCGGAGGGCATCGTCCCACAGCTCTTTGTTGCGTAGGGCGTAAAGGAGAGTTGGAAAAGGAGGAAAGAGGTTTGTAGTGCACTCCATCGTGACGTGGAAGATTGTGGGCGAGCTGCCACAGCCAGGGCAAGGATCTGCATAACAGTGTGGGTAGAATTTATTGAGAGAGACAAGATTAGGAAAAGCTGCGGTTTGTAACTGGCGTAATGTCACTGCTTCCTCCCGCGAGAAGGACGGCGGTGGTGCGGCGTGGGTGCGACGAATGCGTGTATAAAGACGGAGTATGCCTTTATAACGGAGCAAGCGATCCCCCCACTCTGAACTAGTCGCCTCACCATGCCGAGTTACCCGGAGGGAAATTTCTCGGGCAACCCCATATGCGCGTTCGTTACCCGGCAGCGAGGTATGACCAGGGGTCCACAGTAAGTGGATGCGGGGAGCTGTGGTTGGTGTATTTTGCGGGATCTGTTTGAGAATTTGGTGCGCCGCTCTCGCGATACCATGTCCTGATAGGAACGCCCGGCATGCCTGTTGCGAGTCCGTCAATATATACACTTCCTCAGGAACACGAATGGTGTATCGAATTGCAAGAGCAACACCGAGAATTTCTCCGTAAGCGGCATTTGTTCCGCGCATTGCAGCAGAGTCTCTCAGGGATTCGGTGCCATCCAAAACTACCGAGGTATAGCCCTCTTGAGTGCGTGATGTGTCCGTGTATAAAGTGTGTGTTTCCGGGATGTTTGCAAACATGCGGCCAATGTATCGTACACGGGCTTTGCGCCGCCCTTTGTCATGCTCGGGGTGCATATAACGTGGCAATGGCGAAGAAAGCTTTATCGCATCAGCTGACTCGCGCAAGCAAAAGTTTGAGTGCTCCGCTGCTGGATCCGTAACAACGCTGGCTACATTTAGCATTAATTACATAAATTTACCGGATGCATCTCAGCTCCGAGTCCTCATCCGCATGCGCATTTTTAAAAACACATAGGCAGCTTAGTCGCGCGTGCGCCGGCAGTAC
This sequence comes from Dermacentor albipictus, assembly GCF_038994185.2. Lineage (NCBI taxonomy): Eukaryota > Metazoa > Arthropoda > Arachnida > Ixodida > Ixodidae > Dermacentor > Dermacentor albipictus. The sequence goes on along the minus strand of NW_027225570.1, from coordinate 12,429,043 downwards.
GCGCACACAACTCGTATTACAAGGCAGCTTCCCTCCCACATAATTCTTGGCAACGAATGGATAATATTTACCTTTCGTATCTTTCGCTTGGTGCGGTGGCGTTGGAAGGGGCTTGGCGGCGGTATTACGAAGGAAAAATGGTTGGTACATATGTTTGATGTGTGGTGCGCGACATGGTGCGGGGAGCGTGACGGTCAGGAGCAGACGACGCTGAGTGCACGCGCGCCGAGGTGGAGGAAGGAAAACAATGACGCCGAAGAGCGTCCGGCACGAGAACGCGCGGCGCATGAAACAACAAAAAGAAGAAAAGCAACCAATCAGAAAAGACCACGGGGCGTCAGGCAGCCAATCCGAGAATGCCCAATCGGCCAGACCAGAAGAAAAGGGCTGGTGCGCAAGGAAGAGAGAGAGCACACGCAAGAGGACACGCGGGGAGACGCCGGGGAGACGCCAGGAGAGTCCCAGGAAGCGACGGCAGGAGGAGTTCAACCACCGGAGCGGGCTTTGAAGACGGGCCGTCGGGTTGCGGACCCGAGCCCACCAGGACTTCACCCGACCGGGGCCTCCTGCCAACCTGTTCCTGTGCGTCGCCCGTATACCCGAGCGTGCCGTCAGCTCCTCAACGCCGGTGAGCTTCTGCGCCAGTGCGCAGGACGAGAACAGCCGGGCTACGGGCCCGAGTTCTGCGCCAGCTGCCCGGCCAGAATGCCGACGCCGTCTGCTCCTGCCACCCAGCCGCCAGCGTTACCTCGCCTAGCCAGAGCTGGCGCGCTCCCGGTCGTCCGGTCGGTCAGCTTACACCGCGACCTATGGTGAGACCGGCACCACTCCTTTCGCCAGCTTATCGCCGCGTCGCCGCGTCGAGACTGTGACGCATCCCCGTCCTCGTGGCAAGTCCGGACTCGCACACTCGTTAACCTCATACAAGCCCTAGATGTGTTCCTTGCCGCAATGTCTGCTTGAGTGTGTATTTTAGGCATGCTTTCTGTTTCCTTCTATTTACTTTATGCCTCTTTTTAGTTTGATTAAAAGTCTTTGTGTGTGTGTTCAAACCAACGGCTTTGTCCTCAATTAGGTTCTCGGAGGCTCCGCCTAAGAGAACCAACCGAACCATTGAGTACACGAACCTTTGGCCCCCTATTAGGGTCATCACAATATGCCGGATGGTGCATGCTATTGCTCATTTTGTTTCCGACGAAATGCCGACTGCAGATTCTGCTGTTTGGCACTGTCTGCCACGGCTTACCGTCTTAACTATCGAATAAACCAAGCAAACACACGAAATTCGATTTAGAAACCAGCCCGACACCGCTTGACCGGGCGACAAGACGGGAACTTACTCCGCTCGCCTGACTGCTTGGATCCAACGCCGCCTGTATTCTTGTTCGTAGGGTTTAGATGGAGAGACGCAGTAGGATACAGCCTCCCTCACCCCGACGTAGTTGTGGCACTTGTATATGCAACAGTATCGTCCGCGTCCTTTTGTTTTCCTCCGACTTTCAGGGCACGCAACGCCACTACCATTAGCAATTTTCGTCCGCGGGGGAGGCTGCATTGTGCACGTTCTGACCGCCAGAGCGGCGCTGCAGGCGTCGTGAAAACTCCAGCGCTGGTTCCCCATAGAATTGTTTCGTCGCTCTTATTCGCGAAGCAATTATTAATGTCACGCGTTCTACGCCTGTTCTCGACAATTATGTGGCACTGACATTGCGCAGTCGGCTTCGACAGTGGCATGACCCAAATGTGAATGCAAAATGAATGGGCGCTATATCACGCATTACTACGTCTTCTCGGCGGTCGCCGAGGAAACTCGGGTATTTTCTGGTTCTGGAAATAGAGACGTAATGTTATTGTATCGTTCTCACAAAGAGTGATGAGTCTAACTGATCATCATTGTTCAGTTCGACAATGTGCTGCGGTCACACAGTGTTACATATCTGCGTACGAAAGTTTGTTTTAACAACTCATAGCGCAGAAATGTCCTGAGCTCTTCCGCAGGCCGTCAAGTACTTAAATGACATTTCAACGTCTTCATGTGTTTTTATGAAATATGCCATACTGCGCGACGTCACTGAAAGATACCCGGCCGCAGTGGCAAGAATTCACGATAGAAAGGCAGGAAGGAAGATTTGGGTGCCAGTTACAGGAAGCTAGGTGGTATAATTTATTACAGGGTCCTCGACTAAGCGTCCCTCTTATACCACTGCACTTGTGCAGGTTCAGAAAGTTACGATCCATATTCATGCTTTCCTTTTTTAAAATATCCTGTCTCATCCAGCCAGAATTCTCGAAAAAAATTTTTTTGATGACTTCGTCCGGTACGTTTCTAGCGATGACTCATGATAACTTACACTTCAAATGTTTATAAAAAGCTCGCTTAAGACGAATACAGACAGCGTCAATGTTTCTGCAGTACGCAAAGAGACAATGCCTGTTGAAATAACGGAAGATAGAACCATTTTCCTATGCAATAATGTGAAAATAAGTCAGAAAGTGCTAGAACCATAACTGATCGGTAAGTACGAACTGGTCAATACACCTTGAGCAAAGAAAGAAAATACCAAAGCACGGTCCGCTAGCATTAAAAAGCTTTAAGAATGTCTTCTGTCTAATGGAGTTGTGCACATATTTGTAATAGCAGTCGAAAAAATGGTCCGCTGCTGAGCTTCAGAATTTCAATGGCTTATGACGGGAGTGTATATGCGCAATACTACAATCTAACTTAGACTGCGAAGACTACAGATCATTCTGCCGAAGGGCGTGAGAAAAAGTATAAAAAAAACATAAGAGATACAGAAAAATTATATTGGAGAGCCGCAATGGAGGGCAAGCCAAGTTTGGCACTGAATCAAACAGCAGAGACGGAAAGCTGTAACCATATGTAAGTCTAGATCGGCATAAGTCGCTCAGAAGTGACGCGTGAGTTTTAGGCTGGATGAGCTCATCTGACTAGAATTTTCGTACAGACTGAGTCCCAATAATTAAGGGCCCGGCTGAGTATAATTTCGATGAGTCTAAGTCAGAGTGAACTCTAGCAAAAATTTTGACTTGCTAGTGAGGCTGAGCTACTTGAGATGTTTCTTTTTTTCTGTTCTATGGACCATATAAGGAGACATGACAAGCACAAATTAAGAATTGCTGTTAAAAAAAAAGAAACAACAACAAGATCACGGGTCTCGCTATTTTGTCGGTGTTCACAATGAACAAAACTTCAAGAGGAGCGGCAGCAGCACACAGCAAAAAGAGAACAAGAAAGCAGACATGGCTGTGTTTTTGTGACTTTTTCATTGTTTATTTCTGCAACTTGTGTGTGTAGCTGGCGTGCCTAAATATATCTATTCATTATGAATTGTCTGAAAAAACAACACGTATATGAGTTGGTTATTCGAATGCGATATGCGAACAACGCATTTAATTTCATAATGATTGATCATACGTTGCAAACCAATTTCCATGCTGCTACACCGTAGCCTTTCATCTACATTTGATATAGACCACGCCATCGCACACCACCACACAAAAGCCGCCCCGCAAACCTCCTAAAAAACTTCGCTTTAATATCCTTACATTGAAAGTGTTGAGACATATAGACAACTCGAAGCTTTGATCTTTAGGGTGGTAGGAGAAGGTTTAATATAAACAATTGGGGTGATGGTCGTGTGTCACAATGTGCAACCAACCCAACTTTAGCATAATTTACATTATTGGACTCGATTTCCTTGCGTAAATGTGGGCCTGTTGTAAATTTTTACCGCTTTGAACGCACTGAAAAAATAGAGGAAATGAAAAAGCCTAATACATCGATTTTTTTCCCCGGCCCTTACATCCAACTCTATTTTCGGCTCACCGTTCAATGGCTTGACTTTCAAGAGCCGCTTACAGCGCGTTGGCCGCCGATTCTCGCCGAACTTTGATTTCATTAGGGACATCACGGTGACGGCGAACATTTGCCTGAAGGGTCCTTCTAACTGCTATCGCGATGAAAAATGCGTATGAGTAAGCCGCGGGCGGCAAAGCTAGCAATTATTATTAGCAATACTCGTATTAGCAATACTCACTGTCTCAGGCGAAAAGATAAATTATTAAAAAGCCGCTCGCGCCAACAAAATATTGCGAGCTTTTAGCCCCCCAACAGTAAAAAACTTTACAATTCCAAATTATTATTATTATTATTATTATTATTATTATTATTATTATTATTATTATTATTATTATTATTATTATTATTATTATTATTATTATTATTATTATTTATTATTTATTATTATTATTTTGAACACACATACACAATTAACAGGAAAGGGAAAGCGAGGAGCACGCTCGCAACTGCCACCGAAACGGGCACTATGCCTGCCTACTCATCAGACGGGATGTGACAGCAACACAGAAATGGAAGATAGGAAGGAGGGGAGGGAAGTGGAAAATGAGAGCAACAGGACAAATTAAAAAAAATAAAGTAGAACGCATGGTACAGATCCCACTCAGTGTGTACGGTCATTGAAGGTCATGCTACCACAGAATTTTGAATAGAATCGTTTCGACGCTAAAAACGGGAACCTAAATTAACTCTAGAACAGTAAGAAGAGCGCGATGAGCCTGATCCCATTTAGACGCACAACCACTGGGGTACAAACATTCGTCAAGTGTCGCACACCGCAGGCCATGGAGATGATAGTCTGTTACTACCGGCATGCGCTGCGCACTGAAAGCGGGAATACCATATATAAGGAGCTGAAGTGCCTCAGAGCAGCCACAAGACGTACATAATGGACTGGGCACAAGTCCTTGTCTGTATAAACGTTCGTACACGTTCACGCAACCAACTCTCGCCTTGAGTAAACACGCTCTAGCGTGACGAGGCAAGCCTCGACCATGAAACAGGGGTAGTAACGTTCCATTTGCGACGCATTGGTGTGGATTCTGCTTGAGTAGGTGGCGACGAATCAGCAGACGAGCGTCATCAAGCTTGCACGAAATTTCTGGGCAGTCACAGTTGTTTTGAGCGCAAATCGAAGCCGGTGGACCCGCAGCTTCATTACCTGCGATTCCTACGTTCGAAAATATCCACTGAGCAACCAGAGATACCACACGTGATGAAATTTTGTTTGGAGCGTCAGTAATACTTCACACAACTGGGCAATCAATCTCACTGCGCTGTGACGTGCTAAGGGTATCCTGGGAGTCGGTAAAGATGGCAATCTTTGATGTGGTTAACTGTTCTTGCACGTACTTCAGTGCAACATTAATCGCTGCTAGCTCCGCAATTGTTTGCGAGGTTGGAAGAGGTATTTGAAAGTTAGTTAGTTTGGGTTGCAGAAACAACGTTTGGTTAGTAGAATTGCAGAAAAAAAGCTGCAGAGGCGCCTTAACCGTCGCTGTGTACAGATGCATCTGTGAATACTTGAAGATAATCTGGAAGCTTTTCGAACACATGAGACTGAGCCAATTGGAATATTGCCTAAGCAGTCATATCAGACTTTTTGTGCGTGTTGGGGATTGTGAGGTAAATGGCGAATACACGTTTTGTGACATCATTTGGAGGCGGAGGCGTAACTGAAGGAGCATGCTCAGAAATGTCAGTGATTTTCATAAATATTGCCACCTTTTTTCAAATGCGAGATAACGGGCGGTGAATGAGACGATCAAGGAGCGAATGACCATTCGATGCGCGATGCAGACGCTCAATATAAAATGGAGCTATATGGTCTGCTTGAAGCCTCAAGGGTAACTCGTGCGCTTCAGTGAATAATACAACAAATTGCGCCTCACGAGGTAACACGAGGTATATGCGCCTCATCTGGTTCCAGTTGGGCCATCAAACTAGGTGGTGTGTTTAGGACTGGTATCACGTACATCATGCCTGAGAGTACAGATGACTGGTACACGTGGAGAGCCGTTGTTTAGTTGCAGCCAGCACCTCTAGCAGTGAAGACATCCACATACTCAAGGTGGCAGTGAGATTTGCGTCATACGGATTTAACGGCAGGACGCCAAGAGATGCGATCACCCAAAATTAACCACAAATAACGGTGTTGTGGCACCCAGTTTATAGGCATTTCATCAGGGTAAAGTGGGCTCATTGTTCGACGAGCGCATTGTTTAGGGAGATATGCTATTGCAGCCGATTAGCAGAAGATATGAGCAGGCCAACTTCACCCAAGTACTCCGAGGTAGCGTTTAGAACTCTTTGCAGGCTTGCATGAAGCCGCAGACCAAGGTGCGAAGGGCCGCTTATCTACAGAGCAATTACATCTGCGTAGACAGCTATGCTCACAGGGAAGTCACTGTCCCGAGGAAAAGCACTTGGCAGCGCGGTGAGTGGGGTGTTAAACAAAAGCGGCGATAACACACCGTCTTGTGGGACACCGCACTTCACATTTCGGTATTCACTAGTTACTCCTCCGACACACACTTTCATCCAGCGGTCCGATAAAAAATTATGCACAAAGTGGAGCAGACGACCCGAAATTCACGCGTTTGCAAGAGTGAAAATAATCGCCTTATGCGGAACTGAATTGAAAGCTTGCTGTATGTCTGGGAAGAGCATGTAGGTGGAATGCTGGCGGAGTGATAAAGGTTTCGTACTCACCACAGTATGCACGTTTGTTGGAGTAGATTGTAAGGTGAATAACATGGTTTCGGCTTAAGTACATGCGGTAAGGTCTGTAGCTGCCGGCCCGCAACAGCTGCTTGTGTCGTGAAGGTTTTGTTAGCAGGGGGTAAAGACGGCGGCATAGTCCATAGTGTTGGTGGAGGGTGTGATACGTACGGTGTATGGATTCGACTTCGCGGTCCTGGTCTACTTGGTGCAGCTCCGGAATAACATAGGCTCGGGCGACCACGTGGGGTTGCTGCTTGTTGCGGTGGCAAATCGTGCCCTTGGGTTGATACGATGCCGATGCTGGGAGGCATTATGGTAGCACGGCAACGGATGCGATTGGCTGTTGTGGGTAGTCGGCCTAATATGAAGCTACGATGAGAAGTCTGGGAATCAGACCACTACGACGTGTTCTAGGTGACGTGTTCTCTGTTTGGTTTGCGAGGGATGGAAAAGGTAAATGGCCAAAACTTCTGCGGCAGTGATGGGAGTTACTTTAAACGGGGCCTACGCTAGCTCTTGCAAGGTGTGGTCGACCACTCGGACCATGTGGTCTTGCCAACCTAGGTGCGCAGCCGTGTCTACGTAGATGATGCTGTATGAATTGGTCGTGATAATGCTGTTGTAGCGCACTTCGATGAGTGCGGCGATGTTCGGCGTGGAAATCTGGGTGCTTATATTGTGGCATGCAGAGAGAGACAGAGGAAAGGGGAAAGGCAGGAAGGTTAACCAGAGGGAAAGATCCGCTTTGCTACCCTATGCTGGGGAGAGAGGGGAGGGGAGGTGAAGTGATAACAAAGTAGAGATTCGACCATTATGCACTGTCAGATTTTTGGACGTAGTGCTTTGTTGTTGGAGACGAAATCTGCAGCAGGGTACCCTAGGTGGTGGACGACGCTGCGGGATCTGCGGGGGTGATTACTAGGCGTTCTCGTTAGCTGATTATGTATGCCTTGGTGGTCCATGTGGCAGCATTGCAGACGCGTAGAGATATTAGGCAAAGAGTGCAAGGGTGAACGCCTAGAGCATGTTTGTAAGCCTTCCTAAGTAATTCCTAAGGTAAGAAGATGAGTAGGCTTCTTCGCTGACGACCAGAGTTTGTACATGAAGTCTTGTAACTTCGTCCTCCTCCAGGCCCTGACGTCGAGTCATCCTTGTTAGTTTGGGATAGTGCATTCTATAGCAAGAAATCAAGCTTTCCAGTCTAAGGAGATATTCGCCCTGTAAAGCTAATCCAATCGCAGACCTACGCCTTTCGAACTCCTAACATCTGAGCTAACAATGAGGCTAGCATGTCACAGAGAGAGTCAAATAATCGTCGTTTTAAATGAATCGGGGTCAGAGAACGTGGAAATGTAGTTCTGCGGAAGCGTGCAAGGATAAGGATAAGTTCTAAGCGTTCCCTTTGTGGTTACGTTGTGTGGTCGATGGGAGAACGATTATCCATTTTCATAAACTTTCCTTCATATTGGAAGCATGTGCACTGCGCTACAGTGCACATTAGGGATTCCGTGCCCTATTGTCGAACATTTGTGATACGAGTATCTGACTTTGTTTACCTCGTGCCTGAAGAAATCGCAAGTGACAATTTGCATCTGTTTCGGTAGATTAGAAATCCCACAGGCAAACAGGATATTGCAGAGGGCAGATCGTTTGAGGAAGAAATGGTCTAAAGAGTCCCCAAATGCACAGCTGTTCCAGCGGCTACCAAACACCACAGCTGCATTGCCTGTAGCAAGCCTATCCACTCGCCTCATATGCCATATGTAGTCGACGATGTGACGGATATAGAACGATGCGAGGTTTAGCCTACATTTCCCGCTGCGTTTGATTGTGCTGAAGAATTAGCGAACGTCGGTTTTCAGCTCGTCTTGGCGCTCCCCATAAAATACATTCTGAATATTTCGTGGACCCTCCATGTGCATCACCAAAGTTGCGATCTGATCCGGTTATATTTAGGACACATGACACAATAAGTCAATCTGCATCAACTGCATTCGGTTACGCCTGATGCATTTGACGCGTGCGTCACCCTGTCTTCACCAGCATTTCACCAGCATTTCAGACCTCATTTTTGGGGACGGCACTCAGGTGCACCAACCTCTCTATAACTTTGCGAAGAGGACTTCAGCCTTTCCTCGTCGCCATGTGGTTGTCAGCTTCGCTCACTGCTGCTCTATTGTTTGCCATCGCGGAATTTCGTTGTGCAGACTAACCACGGAAAACTAACCCAGCACATGCAGGTAACGTAGGTTCGTACTGTCGACCAGAAATTATGTTTTCAAATGGAACGCTAAATTTCATTTCGTAGTTATGAAAACATTGCACATACCACACAAGCGCAAGTATACTTGTGTGCGCGGCTCGTCAGTTTTAGCACTGCGTGGATAGTATGGCTGTGTACGGCATTACAGTTTAAGGCCACAAATGCTGGAACACGCGTGAATAGGCTAGGACTCCGCTGCACTACGATCTCGCTCTCATGTTTCACTGTTCTCGTTCGTTCTTTCACGCGGCAGGACGCCGACGCTGGAGCTGGCCGCAGGAACCGGCGCCTGAGAGCAGCGCTCTAAAATGTGTAACCAAAGGTAATAAATGCTTTTGCAATCCCGCACGTAAGCAATCTTAAGTGGCTCTTCCGATGGTTAGTACGCATAACTGTTGTAGATATGTTTCAATCAGTTTATAATTCGTAATAAGATAGCCCTTTGTAGGTTCCTCGGTATTTATTACATGACGATATGAAAACCACCAGTGGTTTATACGTATAAAGCACTGTGAAATATTCTAAAACAAATTTCAACAAAATTAAGTCAACAGTGTATTTGAAAAAACCGGGACGCTTATGTCCCGTTGACCCATGAGAGAGATTACAAAAGTGGGGAAACATTGTTCCACTGTCTCATGACGTCGCTATCTTGCGAATCACCTTGCCGGGTTTTTGGCATGAAGCGCCCCGAAACAAGAGGCTCCGAGTGGCACTTGACGAGTTGCGCTGAGGAACTTTGCGCGCACGTCATTCCCAGCAGTACGACACCACCTGCTCCTGCGCCTCTTGGGAACCTTCATAGCATTGTGGTCTTGTTCCAGCGAATCTGACCTCATCGCATACGCCAATGATATTTGTGCCATTTTTTTCCTTCCTTTTGCTGCCGATAGGGTCGAGTGCTGCTGTCCCTAAATGTCTGTCCATTTCCATGCAATATTTCCATGCACCCTTCAACGCAAATAGGCTTAGCGAGAGACGACGCAATCTTGCGGACGACTGTGCTTCGATGCCTTTGTAGCCCAATTTACTGCACACATTTATAAAATACACACAAAGGCTGGGAGCTAAAATTGCCTGATTAAAAAAACCACAAACGGAGTGATGCGACCGCAATATGTAGGGCAGGTTTTTTTAACCAAACATGGCGAAAATTCTAAAGCTTTCCTACAGAACAGAACAAATTTTAACTGAATTATTGCACTATCGCACCTGTCGAAGGCGTGTTAAAATGTTTTTTTTAGCTTAGATTGTCGTAGGATATATTTTCAGCTGCGTCTCATTGCGCTGGTTGCGATGGGCGCTGGCGGTGAACAAAGTTTTCTGCAGAAAATGGAACGAATCTACACCGCTGTCCCACAAAGCGATAGAATAGAGTGCATCATACTTATGCAGACCCAGACCTCAAAGTGAGTTGATGAAGGGTTCCCTATGATAGACAGTGTTATTTACATACGCGTAACCCTATTGGGTGTACGCATTAAAAATAAGGCAAAACGTTATACAATACACCAAAGAAAACTAACTTGAGAATTTAAAAATTGTACGGGAAGTACAGACGCAGTGAGCTTGAAAAATGTTGAATGGATAAGAATGAAGTTGTCTTTCGGCAAGTTATTTAAGGCAAATGTTTCGCAGTTTGAACATTTGACAGAAGACTGCTTATGGTAGAAACGTGAGTTGCACAATCGGGAGCCAACAGATATCGCAGGGGGCCACGAGATACCCCTTCGGATAATCTACTTTGTTCTCAAGGTGCCTACGTATGTTACTTACCATTATTTTTTTATTAAATATCTAAAAGAAGAAATAGAGATGTCGCACAATACACTTGTAGGTGTAGCATTAAGTTCTTATCCAACTTACGCTTGAAAAAATTATGTTCTATCTGCGGCTAATACAAAAGAAAATAAAGGTCACCAGCAGCTTCCGACAGCCATGGTCGAAATATGAATTCATATTTGCCTTAGGTCGTAAAAAAAATTCGCTGTTCCGCCCGAAAAGCGAAGCACCGAATGCGGTAGCAAATTAGTAGACAGTTGTAAGAATTGAGGGTAGTAGTTTCGTCGGGCGTCTAAACTTGTAAATGCTCGCTTACTAACTAAATAATTATGATAGAATGTGTCAGCTGGACTCAACGAGGACGTAGAAAGAAACATACAAAGACGGCGCTCTCTCTGTGTGCCTGCTTCTTTCTACATCCTTGTTCACTCACGATTACGCATTCTATCAAGAATTCAAACCAACTAACCCGCCAACGTGTTTTAACTAAATTAACCAGCACGGTGTGACGCGCGCGCAAGTAAACTTGAACACATGTCGCTCGGTAAACGCGGAAACTCGCTGTCAAATTTGCGGAGCGAGGAATCACGGAAGCAGCAATCGAATTCCCCTCCGTGCATGTCTCGCTTCAATGCGAACGAAACGTCGAAAGCAAAGCGCAGATGAAGCTACCCGCATTACACGCACTCGGCAAACATCGCAGATCGCTTTCAAGACACACGAGCGCCGGCAATGTGGAGAGGAGGTCATCGAAGATGATGATGATGATAGTGATCTAAAGAAATGAAAGTCGCTTCATTTTGCACCCTAGCAGCCACTCGAGAAGAACGGCCCTCCTCCCTCGCTTGAAGCCCCTGCAGCGAGCGCGACAAGAGTGAGCGCTCGTCCAGGTCGTGTTCCTCGCTCGTGCACGTGAGATTGAACCGTGTTCGCTCGTGTGCACGGAGGATCACAGCGACGCCGACAGCAGAAATGTGCCTGGAGCACCCATATAATTGCTATCGCAAGAAAAGGAGTGTTTTGTTTCTCTTATGCTTAAGCGTAGATGGCCCGTCTGTGAAATCGTCGATATTATGTTTAAAGCCGCGACGGAAGCGACAGCCTGAGGAGGAAGGCACTGAGAGAGAGAGAGAAAGGAACAACTTTATTGAGCTGAACTCGACATCTTCTTAGACGCCGTCGATGGAAGTAATTCCATCTTCACGGGACCCATATCCGTCCGCGACTGCCTGGCCCCTGGAGATCAGGACGAGCTGGTCTTCCAGGGCGGGGCTGGTTAGCAAGGTCTCCCATCGCTCGGTAAGGGTGGATGAGAGATGGGGTAGAGTAGTCGGGCAGGCAAGAGGTAGGGGGATAGCGTTGACGAAATCGCATACTCCAATGACGTGTTGGAGCGTGCTTAACTGAGTCTTGCAGAAATTACATTCCTTCTCGTACCTTTCCGGGTACATCTTGTTTTGAAGGTAAGGGTGCGGAAAGGATCCTGCATGTATCTGCCTGTAGATCGCTTGCTTTTCTCTGCTAAACAATTTGTGAGGATCGGGGTAAAGGCACCTCTCCGTCTTGTAACGGTTCGTAAAGTGCCTATAACTAATTATGGACTGTGGTTCACCTTCCTCTAAACGGTGTTCCATCTCTCGGGCAAACTAGTGGGCACGTTCGTTGCCCTCCAGCCCAGAGTGAGCCGGTGTCCATATCAACTCAACCTTCTTTTCAAGTACGTCGCGTTTACTCTTGAGAATATGTAGTGCCGCAAGAGACACCCACCCCTTTGTGTAGCTGTTATACGCCTTTTGTGAGTCAGTGACAAGTCTATCGCGGCCTCTTCTGCCACCTCCGGAAAAGATGTCTTGATGGAGGCGCTGGCTACGAGCACATCCCGCGTCGTAACTGCCAGCGTGGCTTTCAATCAAAATTTCGGTAACGAAGCGTCTGCGAAGAGAGTGACCCCCTCTTCCTCTTATACTATTTGATCTAAAGTCCCCGTGAAGGCCGCTATACGAGCCACTCTGCGTCCGTCGTTACGACCCGACCTCATGTTTCGAGGCAGCGACTTACTGTCTATTTTATCAGCCCACAACCTGGTAACGGGCCCGTTTCCTTCCGTTCTGCCTTTTGCCAGCCCGACTTGTCAAGAATGCGATGTGCCGCCGAAGTTTGACTGAGTCGAACTCTTTCAATAAACAGATGAGCTTCTATTAACTATTAAAGGACGTTGTGCTTCGCCATACCGAGAAGCTTGTCGGTCGAAGTATGCTTCGGCATGCCCAGTGCCATCTTGGTTGCCTTGCGTGTAATGACGTTCAACTGGTTCCTGTCTTTCTTGAGGAACTTGAGGTACGACGCCGCATAAACGACGCACGACGTCACGAAGTCCTGTACGAGCGTCAGTGCATCGTCCTCCTTCAATCCACTTTGTCTGTTTGTGAGTATTCTGATTATGTTCGAAATTTGTACCGTTGAAACCTTGATTTTGTCGATTGACGCTCCGGCCTTGGCATTGTTCTGGAAGATGACATCCAGGATATCTGCTTGCGTAGTTCGGCGTTATGATCGTCCCGTCGATGGTGGTGCGGATGTTCTCTTGTTCACCTTTCTTCTTGGCTTGATGGCGAGTAACTCTGACTTCGGTGGCGAGCAACTGAGGCCCCACGATTTAGCCAACTCGTGCACGGTCTTTGCCACTTTCTGATAGGTCTCCTCCATGCAACTCTCCGACCCTGCCCTCGATGCCCACACAGTGATATCATCTGCATAGAGAGCGTGATCTATGCTCTCTATGTCTTGAAGCAAAGCCGTGAGAGGGAGGAGTGCCAGGTTGAAGAGAAGCGGCGAAAGAACTGATCCCCATCGGTTTTGAATTCTCTTTTCCAATTATGATCGTTGCTGTTCTGTTGCCTAAGAAATCCTGCACATACTTGAATGTTCGCTTTCCGCACCCCGTTTTGCGCAGGTTATGGAGCATACTTTGGTGTGTGGCGTTATCGAAGGTCCCCTTGAGATTGAGCGCCAAGAGAGAGACAGAGAGAGAGAGAGGAAAGGGGAAAGGCAGGGAGGTTAACCAGAGAAAAAAAAAAGTCCGGTTGGCTACCCTACGCTGGGGAGAGAGGGGAGGGGGAGGTAAAGTGGAAACAAAGTTGAGCGCCAAGATAGCTTTTGGCGTAGTGGCGTAGGAGTCTTCGCTTGCTTGATAACCAGCTCGTGTAGTTGCACCAAGACGTCTTGCGTGGTCAGGTGCCTCCGAAATCCGTACATGGTCGGTGGCATCTGATCAGTCGCCGCGTTCGCCCGTTATCCGTTTGTGCTTCGATGCCGCGTCGCCTGCTGTGCGTGTTCGCAGCGTTTTTTTCTGTCCACGCGTAGCAATAAGAACGTTCGGTGCGGCACAGCAGGCGTTGCATCTGTCCCACTGCCCCACAAAGGGCTAGAATAGTGCGCATCACATTTATGCAGCTCGGACTCCAGAACTCGAAGTGAGTTAATGAAGGAGTCCCTATGATAGATAGTGTTATTTACATCCGTGTAACAACATTGGATGTAAACATTAAAAAATCAGGAATACGTTATACCATACATGAATTTATAATTGTATTGTATAATTTAATAATTGCACAGGAAATACTGGTGCAGTGAGCTTGAAAAATGCTGAATGGATGAGGATGAAGTTATATCTTTAGGAAAGCCAATCCCCCAACGTGGGTAGGAGCCACACGTGCCACAGGCTACAACAACAACAACAACAACAACAGGTATTTCAAAGATTGGCTGCAGTATTTGTAAATGCAAATGTTCCATAATTATACTCCGTTTCATACATTAGTTGCAACGCTGTGGAGGCTAGAGATGCTTTTTGCAGAGGCCGCGTTCGCGCTTAGATATATTTCGCATCTTTTGATCGCTTTTTCTGACAATGTTCTTTATATGAAGTCCATTCTGAATAAAAATAAGAATTTATCCTTATAAGCAGACAAACCGTGCGCTTATTGGGCTGCTAATACGTTGTCTTACATCAATATGCTTTTCGGTTCTTTTTATTTGCATCCCGTCGCGGCAGCTTCATGTGCATGCTCGCGCGAGCAAACGCCGCTGGCGCCTAGCGAAGCATAGACGGAACGCGCAGGGCTATAAAATTTGGAGGCCGCACTACGTGCATAGCTTCCACAGTGTTGCGCCTGATGTAAGAAGCGGAGCGTAGTGCATTACATGAAATTGTTAACACCGGAAAAATTGCCTTCTAGCACCTCCTACCTTGACACAGCTGTGTTCGGGGCGCACAGCCGTGGCAGGACCACGGGATACCACTTTGTATAACCTACATAGCTTCTCAGGGTAACTACGTAAGTTGCTTAACAATATTTTTTAAACTTATCATCTTAAAAAAAAGCTGATGTGACACAATACAGTTGTCGACGTAGCATTACCTTTTTATCTAACTTGCGCTTGAAAAACAAAATGTGTGCTGTCTAGGGCTAATACAAAAAAAAAATAAAGGTCACCAGCGGCTAACGGAGGTCACCAGCGGCCAACGGAGCTAACGGTGAAACCGTGAGGAAGATCGAAGGCAAAGTCATCAGCGCCACGAGACTCATAAAGAGAATAACCAATAGACACGCGGGCATGAAGGAAGACAACGTCATTCGACTGATCCACTCATTCGTTGTCAGCCACATCGCCTATGTAGCCGCCTCCCACAACTGGTACGTCGCGGAAAAGACGAAGATTAACACGCTCATAAGGAAAACGTACAAGATAGCCATGGGCCTACCGGAATCGACGAGCACCGAGCTCCTGACTCAGCTGGGCATATACAACACCATAGAAGAAATAGCCGAAGCACAACGCATCTCGCAGCTCGAACGCCTGTCGACCACCACGACGGGAAGACACATTATGAACACGCTCGGAATAACGTACCACAACCAGCACGGCCAGAAAATGCAAATCCCCAACAAAATCAGAGAGACCATTACGGTGGCAACCATCCCAAGAAACGTGCACCCCGATTACAACCGAGGTAGACGAAAGGCAAGAGCCGAGGCTCTGCTCCGTTCATTCGGCAGGGACAGAAACGCGCGCTTTGTCGACGCAGCCGAAAATGCGAACGGCCAAACATACGCCGCCGTAGTCATAGACGCAGAATCAAAAATCAGAACCACATGTAGTGTATACACCAAACACTCAGAAATAGCGGAGGAAGTAGCGATTGCGCTAGCCCTCACAGAACAGGAATGCGAAGTCGTACTAAGTGACTCGCAAACGGCAGTAAAGAATTATGCCAAAGGTCGAATTTCCAAGGAAGCCATGTCCATTATGGCCAAAGCGGCCAGATCCAAAACCGGAAGCTCGAGGATCATATGGTTCCCCGCGCACGTCACCACGGAAGGCGACGCGCTCCCGAACCTAAACGAGACGGCGCACCGGACGGCGCGAGACATGACCCGCCGCGCCGAACAGGGAAACGCCTCTCGCACGATAGCGAACGTTTCTCGAGCAGAACGGGACAGGCTCACAAGATACAACGACATCACCAGTGCATATTTGAACGCCAGAAGGATATACCCCCCGCCGAGTCCCAAATTGAACAGGAGGCAGGCCGTCGCCTGGCGACAACTCCAGACAAACACGTTCCCTAATCCATTCCGTCTCAAACGCATCTTCCCAGATAAGCATCAGGACGACACGTGCAAATTGTGCCAGGAAGGACCAGCAGCACTCAAACACATGCTGTGGGAGTGCAATGTAGTTATAGGAGGGATGGCAGTTACTCCGGAGACCCTGTCGTCGAGGTGGGCCGCCGCTCTGCGCAGCTCAGACCTCGGAATCCAGACGTGGGCAGTCCAGCAAGCCCGTGAGGCGGCGTTGAGGCAGGGCCTTGACGTTCCTCCATGGGAGACCTGAGCCCGGGTCGCGTTAAACCTTGCCGGACGTACAAGAAAGTTGTATCCATCCATCCATCCATCCACCAGCGGCTACTGACAGCCACCGTCGAAATGTGACTCGATGTTTGCGTTAGGTCATAAACATAAATTCGCAGTTCCGGCCGAAAGCCTTGTCGGTCGTATAACCTTGTAAACGTTCGCTTACTAACTAAATAATCATGATAGAATGTGTAAGGTGGACTCAACGCGGACGTAGAAAGAAACATACACACAAGGACAGCGCTGTGTATGTGTGTCCGCTTATTTCTACGTCTTTGCTCACTCGCGCTTACACATTCTATCATGAATTCATACCAACTAATCTGCCAACGTGTTTCAACTAAATTAACCAGCAGGGTGTAGCGTGCGCGCAAGTAAACTCGAACACATCTCGCTCGAAGCGCGCGGAAACTCGCTGTCAAAATTCTGGAGTAAAGGAGTAAGGAATCAGCAGCAAGCGAATTATGCTTCATGCATGTCTCGCTTCAGTGCGCACAAAGTGTCAAAAGCAAAGCCCGTACGAAGCTACCAGCACTACGCGCGCTCGGCAAACGTCGCAGATCGCTTTGGATGTGAGGCCGGCGCGGGTGCGCACTTAGGAAACGTCGCGTATCGCTTTCAAGACACACGAGCGCCGGCAACGTATGGAGGAGGTCTTCGATGAGGATGATGATGATAGTGATCTAAAGAAAGGATAAGCGCTTGATTTTGCACGCTAACAGCCGCCGGAGAAGAAGGGCCATCCTCCCTCGCTTGAACCCCCTGCCTCGAGCGTGAGAGGCGCGGAAACTGGTCCAGGCCGTGTTCATCGGAAGGGTTGAAATCTGGGCCAGTTGGTACATACTTGAAGGAAAAAACCAGCCAAAAAACACAAAGGACCAGAGGAAAGGTTCACACCACAACGACTGGCTGTTGTGGTGTGAACCTATCCTCTTCTCCTTTGTGTTTTTTGACTGGTTTTTTCCTTCGTGTTCATCTCTCGTGCACGCGATATTGAAGCGCGCACGCTGGCTCGCCCTCACAAATTTTCATTCATGCGGAACATCACAGTAACGCCGACGCCGACAGCAGAAATTTACTTGGAGTGTCCATATAGGCAATAACGGCACCGAGAGCGGCGCTGCTGTGCCGGCGTTGAGAGCGCCGCATGTGAAGCAAAATTCTATTAGCGGGTGGTACCCCTCTCCCACTTGTCGTTCGCATCGCCTTGATTGCCTCCCGCACTGCGCGTGTTTGGGCACGTTTCGTGCCGCGCGGTGTGTGCCTACGTGTGTGCGCGTGGTCATTTCATTCGAAGGGCGATGTACAGTCTGTTTCACATTTAGGGGAAAACTCGGAGCACATTGCATCGCGATGCGGCGAGCGCTTGAGTCAGGCGGCGGCAGCAGCTCGCGCAGGTGCTTGAGGGGCGGGTTCTTGAACGGCGTCGTCTGCTACGGCGGCGCGCGCTGGCCGTATCGTCGGGAAGCGTGCTACTGTCAGTTGCAGGGCGCCGATCTCATCGTTACTGCGTGAAATGAGCCGGTATTCTTTACTAAGCGTTGTGCGACGCCCACTGACACGCCTCGAACGTAAGTTCATCGCTGCAGGGCAGCCATAGACGACGTACCGATTCCATACATTCTTGACAGCCCGTTTTTGGAAGGCGACTATATATTCTAACGCGATAGGTCGCCGATCCACACTGCTCGTGTTGTACAAGAATTGCTGGAAGTGCGCGCAGTCACTCTCTTGGAGCGGCCGCCTCAATCCCCGGCGCCAAAATAATGTAAAATTTCTGGGGCTCGTTGAAAGTATCGCTGCCGCACCATCCCCTCTATCTGCAGTCGCCCGAGGATAGCCTTCGATCCACCATCGTCAGTGACTGAGACGTGCTGCGAATGAACACATCCCTGATCAAGTCATTCTACACTTCACTGGCTTCCAGGATGAGCGCTGTCATCGCTGCCGCTGGGGACATGACGAGACACTAACTGATGTTCCGAGCGTGACGTGTCCAATTCCCCGCCTGCGGGCAGGGTCTGCATGGTGTAGTGAATGATTGTCGAGAAAAATCACTTCCAGCTCATTGCCTTAACCCAATGCGTTAGTTTCATCGTGTTCGACCCCCATAGTTATCATTGTTGAGTGCTTTGTTTTCCTTTCGAGTCAAACAAAGACTGAGCACCTTGCGCGCACATCTAGGTGCGTTTTGTCGCTGCTCATTACGGTAGCACACACAGTGAAGAAATATATGTGCACGCGCTCAGTACCCCGGCCTTTCGAAAGAACAAGCGAAGCATGCTGTCAAAAGAAGTTTGTGGAACTCCATTATCGCCAAGGAAGGCTCACAGTTTTGCGACGCACAACGTTTAGTAAAGAATATCAGCTCAGTTCCCGTAGTACTTATGAAATCGGTGCACTGCCCCTGACAGTAGCACGCTTCCCGACAATGCGGCCAGCGCGCGCCGCCGTAGCAGACGACGCAGATCACGACTCGGCCCCTCGAGCGTCTGCGCCTGCTCGAGCTGCTGCCGACGCACGACTCCATCGCTTGCCGCATCGCGATGCAATACGTTCCGAGTTTTCCCCTAAGTGTGAAACAGACTGTACACGCTTCTATTTGCCTTTAAGAAGATCGGTACGCTTGACGATTATTTTTTATGACTGCAATGCGGCGAAAGGGCAGCGTCTGCTTTACCATGTAAGTGACGCTTAGCAGGTAATTGGAAACGACATCGTATGTGCCGCCGGAAAAATCGTAAGCACATACCATGCGGCACATACATACGGCAGATACGGGCTAAAGTGATTTTTGCAGTTTCTCACAATATGTTTGCTACAAATCCGTGTTGTCTCTGATGGCGACAACGGACTTCCATCGACACTGTGCGGAAATAAACAAAATATGTCGCTGCATAGCACAAGTAGGACATGCGCACACAACTTTAACTAGTACGTCCCCTACAATATGGAATAGAGGCAGTAATGTAGACAACTTGGCCATTTTTTTAACAGTACTCAAGAGTCCGAAGTTGAAATTATTAGTAATCCTTCCTGCTTCAGCAATGCCGGCGCGACCCAGGCGTGGGCGTGTATCGTCCAGTAACTCGATCAATCGGTGCATTGGTGAAGCGGGAGCGAAGTACGGTCATGTTCAATGCATCGTGCACATATTCAATTTCTCGGCACACGTGAACTTCGGCCACTGCTAGCGCATACAACACAAGTGGTTTGCATTCTTGGACAGTGCACACACAAACGAAACATGAGAAAGAAGACAGGACAAGCGCTCGTCGAACAACTTAAAGTTTTTATATGAATGAAATGATTATGTACCGAGTAATTATTAAATTCATGTGGGTTACATAAAAAAACCGTGGTGCACTCAGGAGTCATCAATGAACGAGCTCGCTTCGTTTGCCAATTGTTTACTTCGCTCGGCGCACCGCAGTAATCCATGTCTGTCCTCTGCTTTTTTCATACCATTTTCTTGTGAATCGGCCGAATTTCACTGGTATCATCAACCCTTTCGTGTTTACGTTGCTGTCGTGACAAATAACAACACAATAATAATTTCCGGTCATCCGAAGAGGCGCTGTCGCAAACAAGAGACGTTTTGCGCTGCGCGAAATGAACGCGAGCGCGATCGTGAAGGGTAGCGGCGTCGGAAACCTACACCCGCTGGAGATTAAATCGTTCCGCCAGGGGAGAAACGAGCGCTGGCGTCTAGGATGAAACTTGGCGAGCGGTCGTCCATAAGTGCTATCGCAATAAAAGCGTTGTTTTGTTTCTCGTATGCGTAAGCGTAGATAGCCCGTCTGCGAAATTGTCGATATTCTGTTTGAAGCAGGGAGGGAAGCGAGCGCCGGAGGAGGAAGGCACTGAGCGGTGGAGGAAAGAGTCGCCCCGTTATCCGTTTGTGCCTCGATGCCGCGTTGCTCGCTGTGCATGTTAGCGGCCTATTTTCTTTGCATGTGTAGCAATAGGTTCAACAACTTTGTTTCGTCAACAGAAAGGACTTGGTTGACTATAGTGGGCTTTCAGGGGGTGTGAGGTGGCCGTCTGATCAGTTCCTCTAGTGCCACCTGTTATGGTCGTGAGGCCCCGTCTGTCGGCGACTTCCAAAGCCCAGTGGATGGCCTGCGGTTGAGCCGCTGGTTCCGAGCTGGACACCACATCCTCCCACTCTTGCTCGTTAGAGATTTGCCATTGTCTTTTCGCTTTTTCATTGTCGCACTCGAATAAAATGTGTTTTAAATCTGTCTTTGTGACCCCGCACAGGTTAAATTCAGGGGTGTAGACTCCTGGTAGGCCTTGGGTTGGGGAAGGTGTTTGTTTGTAGCTTTCGCCATGCCACTTCTTGATGTTTATTAAGGCTTTTGTCCGGCGGCGGGAGCGTCCTTCTATTGTTTCTATAATATAACGCTATATCGCGGTAGGTGGTCATGGTCTCTCTGGCCGACCTCAGGACCGGCTTGCCCACAGCCCGGTTGACAAAACCTCGGGCTGAGTTGTGGGCTGCCTCGTTCCCAGGATACGACGCGTGGGCCGGAACCCATATGATTCTAAGGTGTCTGGCGTTGGAATTTTGCCGCTTTAGTATTTAGTGGTCGGGTTTGTGGACCCTCCCTTTTGCATAGTCTCAAACGGCTGTCTTCGAGTGGCTAAAAATCGTGTCGGCTTCATCGCTAATAATGGCTAGGGCGATGGCCGCCTATTCCGCCTCGTGTGCCTTTTTGCTCCGTACGGAGTCGACGGAGACTGGTTTTAGGTCCGTGCTCACGACGCCTATCGAAGAACCACCTTGATCACGAAGCTCTGCAACGTCCGTACAGACTGCCGTCCTGTGGTTTGAATATTGCCTGTAGACGGCTTCGGCACTCGCCTTCCTCCTTTCTGCGTAGTGTTCGGAATGCATGTTATTGGTATTAGAGCTATTCTCAGATACTTGTGTATATCTGTAGGCATTTGCACGGCATCCGTCCCTATGCATTCTTTCCTTATATCCAAGGTCCTTGGAACGTGTCTTTCCGTGGGTGTTTTTGTTAGGCTTGCGCGCTGTGCGATTCTGTGCGCCTTGACTAGCACGGGAAACGTGTTGTGTATGCCTAACATTAGCACCCTTTCTGTTGATGTATACTTAGGGAGATGAAGACTGCCTTGTATGATTGTCTTATGAGGCTTCAACCTTGTTCTGTTCCGTTGCTTTAAGTTTGAGACCAATAAGAACATTCGGTGTGGCACAGGACGCGTTGCATTGTCGAGATTGATGTAGCCTCCGCTAACGGGTTCGTGCCCTTTCGATTTGGGCTTCGACGCCGTGTTGCCCGCTGTGGATATTCGCGGTGCACATACACTTGCGCCTAACTCGAACTCCCGAAGTGAAACATCACTGTAAATTTTTTTTCATTGGCCCACTTTATAGGCATTCATCCGAAGGAAAAATTCACCGACGATAACGGTACTCTCGAGCGTAAGTTTTAAGTTCACCTGTTTAGATGTTTTCAATTCGCTGTATATTTTGTCAAAGAAGTCGATTCTGAACGACAGGGTCCTCTGAGCAGCGGCGCTGAACCTTTGCTCGGGAAGTTCGTTTATCACAAACCGCAGACGAAGCATTTGCACCGATTGCATCATATATTGTTCAGAAGGAAAGGATGGACACTGGAACTTGTCGCACGCGCCGAGCGCATTCTCTAGCGCCGTTGCCATGAGCGATGTAGCGCATGCGCCATAGGATCGACGCCCACGCCAGCTTTTGTGTCCATATATGGTATCGGTGGACGCGCTCGCTACATGCCTCGACGGCGCCATAGAACACTTGCCATGCGGTACTTCGCTTTCCTCCTCATGCTTCGGCCTGCACCCTCATCCTCCGCTCTCCTCACGCTTTCTTCGCTGTCACCGTCTTCCATGCCCCACTGAGCTCCGCGTTCGCTCTTTCATCCTTCGCAGTGCTCGTACGCACGGTTACGCCGAGAGACACCGACGCCGACGCTTAATGCAGGAACGGATGCCTAAGTGCATCGCTCTAAAAGCTATGTCCGAAGGAATATTTGACAGTCATGAAAGATGGGGAATGAAAAATATTGAAAATTATACAAGCATGACAATGTAGTCAGACAGTCCGGCTGTGCAACCTTCGGAGCCATCCTCCAAAACATTTGGCTTTATCATGGGCTCTACGGCGTTCTTGGCAATGGGAACTTAGTGAAAAGCACAGAAGTGCATGAAGTTCGTGCTTAGCGAAAAACATGAACGAAAAAGAATACGCACCTTGCTTGTGTTTGCACGTCTTTACGTTGAACACATGTATTTGCTCCCGAGCTTGGGTGATTTGCGGTTCAATAAAGTAATGAACTTGGTCTAACTCGACCAAATCGCTATCCAAATCACTCTAACCCAGTGCATAGTTTGTGATGCACTTTTTTACCACGCGTTTTTTAAACGTATATTTCTGTGAAAGCTCATGCCGGACTTCAGCGCAGTTAAGCATCCCTTCAGAGAGAACATTAGGAGCTTCAAATTCACAATTGACGATGTTATTTATCGGGAAAGTTGGAATGGAGACTGGAAGTACGATGATAAAGGGAGAGGTTGGGGCAAAGCATCCAGCTGAGGGTTTTCTCAAATATCTAATGTTACTTGTGTAAGCATTCGCATATATGAGTGACCTGAAGGGTGGCCTTGTATATGTTGTTGGGAATATGAGTGGTCGCTCAAATGTGGCACTGTTCCTGGTGTACACCTGCAAAGGCTTGAGTTTAAGTGTTTTTGTTCGAACCCTGCGGAAATTGAGGCAGGGAGGGGTGAAAAGCCTGGATGCTGAAAACGACAAATTTTCAAAAATTTATGCGGAAAAATAACATAGATATAATTGTTATGGAAATTTGAAAAGCCCTCTCTTTAGGTAGTTTCAACTTCTTGTTTTCCAAATTGGCGATAACAATGGAAACAAAGCTCAAAGTAGTAACAATTTTTAGACAAGACACTCTCAGATCAATGCTGACTTTAGTAGACCAAATAAAACATGGTATCACCTGTACATTGGCACTCGGCTGAATTCCCCGTAAACACTTTGAGATCATTAGGTTTCTTCAGGAAACTGCTGAGTGGTGGGACTGACTGGAGACGGTTCCAGTTTAGAGCGGCCACTGTCCTCCTTAACCAGAGGTGGCGACTGTTTTTTTTTTAGTTTGTAAGCATGTGCGTATAACCTGTGGCGATCAAATACATACAAATCAATCAATCAATGAATCCATCAATCAAAAGAACTTTTATTTCTCCAAAAGAAATATGGGGGTGATGGAAGAAAAGCCGCTGACTGCAGTTTGACAAGCCTTGGGCCCCCCACAAAGTCCAGCAGCATTTGAGCCGGGCTTTCAATTCTAAATAAATGTAAATGTGAAGCAATAAACATACTTATTGAAAAAAGATACACTTCGACAAAAGATATACAAATAACCTGTAATTTACGCGAACAAAGGGCACATCGGTTTTAATACGTTATTCCAAGTGGGAATATCAGGAATACACCATCAACACGGATTACAAAGCTGTGAAATAAAAACAAACATATGATAAATTAAAAAGTGGAAAAAAATGCCTCGCAATTTATGATGTTGAAAGATCAGTGTCGTATCGGGCATGTGAATTCTAAAAACGGGAAGAGGAAACGAAAACAGTTTGCCATTTGCAAGAATAGAGTTCAAGAAAAAAGCCAAGAAGACGCAAAGAGAAAAATTTGAGACGTATAATCAGAACGTAATACCACGAAAAAAAAATAAAAAAAAAGCCTTGAAGAAAAAGGAATGACACAGTCATTGACAAATACATGCGCTACAAGTACGGTTGGCGGCTTTCTGCGACTGCTGCGATAAACAATACACAGTGTTCCTGAAAATAACGAAGCAGCAGGCGGCAAAACGGCTTGGTGGGTATGTGGACTAAATCATATCTTGACCTGATGAAAACAAATTAAGCGTTTGCATAGATGCAGTCTCAGCGATTATCCAGATTGAAATATTGTTACGTGTGCAAAGACACAGAATAGAGAAGCTATATACAGGTTATTTACACTGGAGCCAGATCGCCAGGCCGACACTCGCTCGCGGCAAAAAGGCACAGACTCACTCTGTCATCGTTCTCGCGGCGGTTCATACCTTCAGCATCACTCGATGATATCGTAATACTACCCCCCGGCGGCAAAAGCGCCGTCACGGTGCTGTTAAATATCCAAGGCGCGTGGATAGTTGTAGGGTTTGAGTCGGGCGACGTGGACAATGTCACTGGCTGTCACAGTGGAGGATGTAGTGGGCGTGGCTAGAGCGATTTCGTAGGTCACATCGGTTACTTGGTGAAGCACGCGATATGGGCTTGTGTAGCAGGAAAGCAGCTTTTCACAAAGCCCAACTTTACGTGATGGTGACCAAAGCAACACGAGGGTGCCGGGCACAAAATGGACATCACGGTGGCGGAGGTCGTAGCGTTGCTTCTGTTTGCCTTGAGAGACTTGTAGACGCGTGCACGCAAGTTGGCGAGCATGGTCAGCATGGGCGATAGCGTCGCGGGCATAATCACTACTTGAAGCTGTGGCGGACGGAAGCACAGTGTCCAGTGGTAGCGTCGGTTCACGGCCATACAAGAGGTAAAAAGGCGAAAAGCCAGCAGTTTTGAGACGGTAAGAGTTATACGCAAATGTAATTTAAGGTAGAGCCTGGTCCCAGTCACGGTGGTCGTCTGAAACGTATTTGGATAGCATGTCTGTAAGGGTGCGGTTCAAACACTCAGTGAGGCCGTTCGTTTGAGGGTGGTAGGAGGTGTTAAATTTATGCTGTATTGAGCAGGCACGCATGATGTCGTCGATGACTTTGGCTAAGAACGTACGGCCACGGTCTGTTAGCAATTGACGCGGGGCACCATGAATCAAAATGATATCATGCAGGAGGAAGTCCGCAACATCAGTTGCGCAACTGGTCGGAAGAGCGTGGGTTACGGCATAGCGGGTCGCGTAGTCCACCACGACTGCAACCCACTTGTTTCCTGATGTAGATTCCGGAAATGGGCCGAGAAGGTCTAAGCCGACACGATGGAAGGGCTCGGCGGGGATGTCGAGCGGTTGCAGCTAACCAGCGGGGAGCTGGGAAGGCTTCTTGCGTCGTTGGCAAAGTTCACAAGCGGCGACGTAACGTCGTACGGAACGGGCAAGGCCCGGCCAGAAAAACCGGCGACGTACACGGTCATAGGTTCGAGATACGCCGAGGTGTCCTGCTGTTGGTACGTTGTGAAGTTCTTGTAGAACGGTTGAGCGGAAGTGTTTAGGTATGACAAGTAGGAACTCAGAGCCATCCGGATGAAGGTTACGACGGTACAAAGTACCGTCGCGGAGCGCGAGGAGGCGTAGGGTGGCGTCGGCCGGAGAGTGTTCAAAACGGTCGATGACTGCTATGATGTAGGCGTCACGACGTTGCTCGTCGGCGAAATGAAGCAGCTGCGACACAGAGAATACGCAAGCAGCACTGGTAATATTGGAGGAGTCAGGGTCGTCAACAGGGTAACGCGACAAGCTGTCAGCGTCTTGGTGCAAGCGGCCAGACTTGTAGACCACGTAATATGAAAATTCTTGTAGCCTCAAAGCCCACCGACCATGCCGGCCTGTAGGATCCTTTAGCGATGAGAGCCAGCAGAGAGCATGATGGTCAGTGACTACGGAAAAAGGGTGACCGTAAAGGTAGGGACGGAACTTCGCAACCGCCCAGACTACAGCAAGGCATTCTCGTTCCGTAATGGAATAGTTGCGCTCCGATGGTGTGAGGAGGCGGCTTGCATAAGCAATAACACGATCCTGGCCACACTGAAGCTGGGCTAAGACGGCACCTACGCCATGACCGCTGGAATCTGTACGCAATTCTGTAGGGGCATCAGGGTCGAAGTGGGCGAGAATGGGTGGTGAGGAGAGAAGAGTGACGAGACGAGAGCAGGCGGCGGCTTCTTCAAGGCCCCAGAAGAATTGTACGCCTTTCTTCAATAGATTAGTCAGGGGTCTAGCAATTGCCGCAAAATCTTGAATAAAACGACGAAAATGCGAGCATAGCCCGACAAAACTTCGAACGTCTGCGGCTGTTTTCGGAACCGGAAAGTCTCGGACAGCGCGAGTTTTGTCGGGATCAGGCTGTACTCCGCAGGCGTCAACGAGGTGGCCCAGAGCAGTAAGTTGGCTGCAGCCGAAACGACATTTGGACGAGTTATGTTGCAGGTTCGCCTTTCGAAATACGTCAAGTATAGCTGTTAGACGCTCAAGGTGAGTGTCGAACGTGGGCGAGAAGACGATGATGTCGTCTAGGTAGCATAGACAGGTGGACCATTTGAAACCACGGAGCAAGGAGTCCATCATACGCTCAAAGGTGGCAGGGGCGTTGCATAATTCAAATGGCATTACTTTAAATTGGTATAGGCCATCAGGTGTGATGAACGCGGTTTTTTCTCTCTCCATATCGTCAACAGCAATCTGCCACTATCCGGAACGAAGATATATTGTCACGAGAGGAAAAGCCAGTCAGACAGTTCTAAGCGAATGGCCGTTTACAGTTCGTTTTTCGCAGAAGCTACCACGCACACTTCTTCTTTCTCGACAGCTCGCGTAACTAGCGCGTGCCATTACCCCTCCCTCCAAAAAAAAGAAAAAAAAAACAAACAAGTAAATAAATAAATAAAGTTGGGGAGATGTTAAATGCCGCAAGGAAAAAATAAAAGAAATGAGAAAGACAACGGACGAGACGACAGGGGCCGAATCACAAAGTTTGTGGATGAGAGTCAGCGCGAATGGTAGGGCTTCATCCTGGTAACGCGAACAATGTCAGAGGAACGTGGTCTACGGGAGTGGTGCGAACTGTCGGCTGGAATAACTTCGTAGTTGACAGGACTTAGACGACGCAAAACAATGTAGGGTCCAAAGTATCGGCGCAATAATTTTTCTGACCGGCCTCTTTGACGTATAGGGGTCCAAACCCATACAAGATCTCCCGGGTTGTATGTGACGTCTCGATGACATAGGTTGTATCGACGAGCATCTTGACGTTGTCGGGATAGAATTCGTTGCCGCGCAAGGTGCCGCGCTGCTTCGGCACGCTGAACAAAGGCGTCTGTATCTGGTGCGGTATGTTGCGACGAAGTTGGTAGGAGCATCACGTCGAGCATAGTGGTGACGTCGCGTCCGTAGACCAGACGAAAAGGAGGAAACCCGGTGGTTTCTTGTAGGGCAGTGTTGTACGCGAATGTCACATACGGGAGCAGTTCGTCCCAATTTTTATGGTCCGTGGCAACATACATGGAAAGCATATCCGCGATCGTTTTGTTGAGACGCTCAGTTAAACCGTTAGTCCGCGGGTGATACGCAGTTGCCGTACGGTGCGTTGTCCCGCTCAGCTGCAGGATATTTCGGACCAACTGGGCAGTGAAGGCCGTACCACGGTCTGTGATGACGACAGCGGGAGCACCATGTCGAAGGACGATATTTTTGATGAAGAAGTTAGCAACATCTGAAGCAGTAGCTCGCTGAACGGCTTGTGTTTCGCAGTATCGAGTGAGGTAATCGGTGGCGACGACGATCCAGCGGTTATCAGCCGAAGACTTGGGAAATGGGCCGAGTAAATCCATCCCAACTTGTTCAAAAGGTGAGCAAGGAGGTCGGACAGGCTGAAGTAGACCGGCTGGTTTCAGAGGTGGAACTTTGCGACGCTGGCAATCTCGACAACTTCTGACGTACTGCTTCACGGTTTTTGTGAGTTTTTGCCAATAGTACTTCTGCTTGATCCTCGCGAGAGTACGCGTGAAACCAAGATGCCCAGACGTTGGTTCGTCGTGGCATGCACGTATAACGTCGTCGCGGAGAGTAGCGGGAACAACGAGCAGGAAAGCGGTTGCCGTAGGGTGAAAGTTGTGCTTGTATAGGATGTCGCCACGTAGGCAGAAAGATGACAAGTGACGCGCGAACTGCCGTGGGGGTTGTGGGCGGCTTCCTTCAAGGTATTCTATCAAGGGCTGGAGCTCGGAATCGTGGCGTTGCTGTTGAGCAAGGTTTAAAGACGGAAGAGTACAAAGAAAACCCGAATCGTCGTCAGTATCTAGTGGTGCGGGTTCGACGGGGGCGCGAGAGAGACAGTCGGCGTCAGTGTGTTTCTGGCCAGACTTATAGACGATGGTCACATCAAATTCCTGCAGCCGAAGGCTCCATCTTGCGAGACGGCCTGAAGGATCTTTGAGATTCGCCAGCCAGCAGAGAGAGTGGTGGTCGCTGACGACACGGAAGGGGCGTCCGTACAGGTATGGGCGGAACTTCTGGAGAGACCATATGACTGCCAGACATTCTTTTTCAGTTGCTGAGTAGTTTTTTTCAGCAGCAGACAAGGTTCGGCTGGCATACGCAATAACGCGCTCAACACCAGCTTGAAACTGTACGAGTGTCGCTCCGAGACCAACGTTACTAGCATCAGTATGCACTTCTGTGTCAGCCTCGGTGTCAAAGTGACCAAGGATCGGTGGTGTCTGTAGACGTTGCTGAAGGTCGTGGAAGGCGTCGGATTGTGCCGGGCCCCAAAGAAATGTGACGTCGTTCTTGATGAGTCGTTGCAAAGGTTCGGCAATTTCACAAAAATTGGGTACAAAACGCCGGTAATACGCGCAAAGCCCTAAAAATCGGCGGACATCGTGTTTTGTCTTCGGTATCGGGAACAGAGCGACTGCCATGGCTTTGTCAGGGTCAGGGCGCACACCGGTGCTGCTGACAATATGACCTAGAAATTTGAGCTCCTCGTAGCCAAACTGACATTTTTCGGGCTTCAGGGAGAGGCCGGCGGTGCGGATAGCTTGAAGAACCGCCTCAAGCCGCTGGATGTGTTGTTCAAACGTGGTGGAAAAAACAACTACATCGTCTAAGTAGACTAAACACGAGTTCCACTTGAGGTCAGATAAAACTGTGTCCATCATGCGTTGAAATGTGGCCGGAGCGGAACACAATCCAAAAGGGAGGACCTTAAATTGATAGAGACCGTCGGGTGTTATAAACGCCGTTTTTTCCTGGTCCCGTTCGTCAACTTCAATTTGCCAGTACCCACTACGCAGATCCATTGAAGAAAAGTAACGGGCATGTCGCAGGCGATCCAAGGAGTCGTCAATTCGAGGAAGTGGGTAAACGTCTTTTTTCGTGACCTTGTTCAGTTTGCGGTAATCGACACAGAAGCGTAGTGAACCATCTTTCTTTTTAACTAATACAACAGGTGAAGACAAAGGACTTGTCGATGGTTGAATGACATCATCGTCGAGCATTTGTTTAACTTGATGACGAATAGCATCCTGTTCTCTTTGCGACACGCGATAAGCGTGTTGGCGAACAGGTTGGACGGTCGGTTCAGTGATGATTCTGTGTTTGATTAAAGGAGTCTGTTTGACCTTCGACGTGGTGGCGAAACAGTCGCTAAATGACGATAGCAGAGTGAGGAGCCTCTCCTTCTCATTTTGGTCTAGCTGTGGGTTGACGTTGATGTGACTGGTCAAGTCCACATCGCTGGGTTCCGGAATCGAGATTGTCGTTACCGAAGCACAGGCGTTGGAATCGGCCACCGTTTCAAAGTAGGCCATGGTGGTATGCCTCGCAAAGTGCTTGTATTCGCCACTGAAGTTGGTAACTAGAATCGTGGTTTGCCTATGTTGGAGCTCTACGAGACCTCGTGCGACGCCGACTTCGCGATCCAGCAGTATGGCGAGGTTACCTTCGGCAATGCCTATTCCTAGTTGTTCTTGGGGGCATTCAACGAGGACGAAGATGCTACTTCGAGGCGGTAACGTCACGCAGTCATCGACCACGCGTAAAGCCGCGCGGTGATGTTCATCCTCCACACTCGAATCCGAAGAAACGTAGTTAGAAAAAGTCACGAACAAGTCACGAAGGTTAATGATCGCCCCATACTCCTGGAGAAAATCCATGCCCAGTATAACTAGTCAAGAACACTTGGGCAGCACAAGGAAAGACGCTACGAAAGTCGAAGTAGAAATTGCAAGTCGGGCGGTGCATCGTCCAATGGGTGACACGAGGTGTCCTCCGGCCGTAATCAGATGTGGGCCGTCCCACACTGTCAGCACCTTGCGTAGCCGAGTGGCCATTGAGGCACTCATAACCGAGTAGTCAGCTCCCGTATCGACAAGTGCAGTTACCGGATAACCGTCGATTGAAGCAGTAATAACAGCAGAAGTTCTTTTTGCAGTTTCGAATGAAGGCGTCAGCAGTACGTCGCGAGGGGATGGCGTCGGCGGAGGATATTTGACGGTTCGCATGACAGCGGCCTCACCCCCGGAGGTCGCCGTTTTCAGTTTCCCCGGCGCGGGCTTCCACCGTTGAGTCCAGCGGAATCAAAGGCGGGTCGAGCACGGTTTGGTGACGCGTACCGACGAGGTGAAGGCGACCGTGACTGTCTTCGCTGTTGGGCAGGAAGAAGCCGGTTACTTTCTAGGTATTGCTCGATGTCGTGCGGGCGTTCGCCATAGCGCGGGCAACGGGCGTCCGGATGGTATCCCCGCAGACCAATCCGTCGGTACTGGCAGTCGCGATACATGTGACCAGCCTCCCCGCAGTGATAGCACAACGGACTGTTGTCGGGGGCGCGCCATACTGTAGATTTGCGCGGACCAGGATGAAAAGGTGCTTGCGGGTTCGTGCGGTGGATCGGACTTGGGGAGCGTCGAGAAATCCCAGCAGGCGGCTGCGAAAAACGGCCCGTCGACGGCGCGGAAGCCCGAAGAGCATCCGCGTACGAGAACGTGGGAGGTTCGGGTCGTGTTGGTGGCGAGGGATGAACGACTTTGCCGATTTCTTCCCGAATGACATCCGTAAGAACCGCGGCACTGGGAGGTGCCGGAGCTGATGCATAGGACTTCTGCAGTTCTTCTCGAAAGATTTGTCGTATTAGCTCGGTAAGGGACTCCCTGTCATCATTTGCAGGTACGAGAGAGCATGCAGCAGTCATGGTGGTCTGGCGTTCATACTGCGAGAGCCGCTGCCGAAGCATACGTTCCATGACTGTTGCCTCACGAATGAACTGAGAGACTGTTGTAGGAGGATTGCGCACGAGGCCCGCGAAAAGCTGTTCTTTTACGCCTCGCATTAACAAACGCACCTTCTTGTCTTCTGGCATTAGTGGATCGGCCCGACGGAATAATCGCGTCATGTCTTCGACGAACATGGCGACGGTTTCGTTTGGCATTTGGAACCTCGAAGACAGTGCCTGTTCGGCTCTTTCTTTCCTTTCGGGAGTGCTGAAGGCTTCGCAAAGCAGTCGGTAAAACTCCTGCCAGCTGGTAAACGAGGCTTCGTGGTTTTCGTACCATACTCTCGCCGCGTCTAAAAGGGAAAAGTAGACGTTCTTCAACTTACGGCGATCGTCCCAGTCGTTAAAGGCGGCGACCCGGTTGAAATGGTCCAACCAGTCTTCAACGTCCTCAAAGGCGTCGCCATGGAACGGGTTAGGCGTGCGAGGCGCGCTGAGAATGCATGGTACGGCAGCATTTGGCATCCCTCGGTTTGGCTTGCGGTAGTTGTTGACATCTTCCTCACGGAGCTTGCCAGGGGGCTGTATTGCGGTGGGAGACCTTGGAGGCGACGGCTGCTTCGATAGATTTCTGCCGTCCCCGAGGTACTGGCGTCGGTAGCTTCTGGTTGAGGACCCGTAGGCATACGATGGATGCGTACCCAGCACGTCCACCAGTTTGTCACGAGAGGAAAAGCCAGTCAGACAATTCTAAGCGAATGGCCGTTTACAGTTCGTTTTTCGCAGCAGCTACCACGCACACTTCTTCTTTCTCGACAGCTCGCGTAACTAGCGCGTGCCAATATGTACAAGAAATTGCTGGAACCGTGGAGGCAGTCAAGGGCATCGTCTATACGTGGGGGCGGGTAGACGTCCTTCTTAGTAATGTTGTTCAGATGGCGGTAGTCTACACAGAAGCGCCACGTGCCATCCTTCTTCTTAACCAACACTACAGGTGACGCCCAGGGACTGAAAGACGGCTCAATGATGTTTTTGTCTAGCATTTTGTTGACTTCACATTGAATTACTCGGCGTTCAGACGCAGAAACTTGATATGGTCGTCGGTGAATAGGAGTAGCATCGCCAGTTAGAATTCGATGCTTGACCGCGAGCGTGTAGCCTAAATGGCGATCGTCGAAGTCGAAAATATTTCCGTAGGCCGATAACACTGGGTAAAGGTCTTCAGCCGTCGCAGAAGACAGGTCCGTCGCAACCATTTTCTATATCTTGGGGTCGGCGGCCGCGGCTGGCATGATGGGCCTCCTAAGCTCGCAAGAAGCATCGGTCGATAATGTTGCCATGTGATGGTCGCCGAGACAATCAACGTTGGCAAGGTAAATACCTTGCGGTAGAATTTGCTTTGCCAATCCAAAGTTACACGTAGGTAGGAAAGTGCGGTTCGCCGTAATAGTAAGTATAGTGTGAGGCTCGGTAACGCCATACTGTAGCGGAATGTCGGGCAGAGGAGTGACGAGGTACTCGCCATCAGGGACTGGTGGGGAAGACAAGAGTTCAATATAGGCTATTAATTTTGACGGCAGGCGAATAAAGCCGGTGGGGCGTACGCGGCACTGGGGTGCGTCAGAAGATTCTGTGAGAATCAGCAACTCAAGGCGAAGGGTACTGGCAGAGCAGTCAATAAGAGCAGAATGCGCGGAGAGAAAATCGAGGCCGAGAATGAGGTAGTGGGGGCAATGAGCAATGACGGTGAAGAGGACAGGAGTGTGGCGGCCGGCGATGCTGACACGTGCCGTACACATGCCGATGATAGGCACAGTACCGCCATCCGCAACGCGGACGACCCGTGCCGACGCTGGGGTGAGGAGCTTGTTCAGTCGTCGTCGGATGGCAGCACTCATAATAGAAAGATGTGCACCTGTATCGGTGAGTGCCGTGACAGGATAGTCATCAACGTCAACGTGAAGAAGGTTTTGGTTCATGTGTAACGTCAGCAGAGGATTTGAGCTTCACCTCCAGAAGCTGCAGTGCCTAGTTTTCCGGCTGGATCCGGGTGGCGATAGGCGACGGAGAGAAGCGACGGGGTTGGGGCGAACGAGACTGATTGCGTCGAGGTGAGGGCGAGCGGCTGTAGCGAAGGTTCGGGGCAGGAGCATCAGCGGAAATGGGGTCATGGCGGGTGGCATAGGGAACAGACGGTCCAAAGGGGCGGGAACGAGCAGCGGTCCGAGCTTGTTGCCCAAGCTCGGACGCAAGGTTGGCGTGGAACAAGCTGCGCCTGCGTGCTGTCGGGCGCCTGCGTGCTACTACTGCCTCATACCACGTGACAAGGTACAGTCTACAAGAGGAGCATTCCCGTCAGCGGCTGCTTCACTTGGCAGTGGCGACGGAACTGTGAACGTCGTGTTAATTTATCTGCTTCTGTACAGGCTCACGTGCATTCATTCACCGGTGACATCCAGGCGACCCAAGCGCCCAAGCTCGGACGCAAGGTTGGCGTGGAACAAGCTGCGCCTGCGTGCTGTCGGGCGCCTGCGTGCTACTACTGCCTCATACCACGTGACAAGCTACAGTCTACAAGAGGAGCATTCCCGTCAGCGGCTGCTTCACTTGGCAGTGGCGACGGAACTGTGAACGTCGTGTTAATTTATCTGCTTCTGTACAGGCTCACGTGCATTCATTCACCGGTGACATCCAGGCGACCCAAGCGCCCAAGCTCGGACGCAAGGTTGGCGTAGAACAAGCTGCGCCTGCGTGCTGTCGGGCGCCTGCGTGCTACTACTGCCTCATACCACGTGACAAGCTACAGTCTACAAGAGGAGCATTCCCGTCAGCGGCTGCTTCACTTGGCAGTGGCGACGGAACTGTGAACGTCGTGTTAATTTATCTGCTTCTGTACAGGCTCACGTGCATTCATTCACCGGTGACATCCAGGCGACCCAAGCGCCCAAGCTCGGACGCAAGGTTGGCGTGGAACAAGCTGCGCCTGCGTGCTGTCGGGCGCCTGCGTGCTACTACTGCCTCATACCACGTGACAAGCTACAGTCTACAAGAGGAGCATTCCCGTCAGCGGCTGCTTCACTTGGCAGTGGCGACGGAACTGTGAACGTCGTGTTAATTTATCTGCTTCTGTACAGGTCAGTGTTTAGGCGAATTGCATTTCTTCTAGCGAATTTTTCTGTTCAGTGTTCCGCCGCTGCTGCCAAGTTGTCAGTGCTATTCTGTGTGTTGCCGTATTTGTTTGACATTTCCATACCTCGGTTTTAAAAGTCAGTAACTGATTCGTTATGGCAAAAATCAAAGAGGACGTAAAGATGGAATGCCTGAAATTGAAGGAAGAAGTACAGCAGGAACTTAAAATGTTTCGTGAGACTGTAGAAAGAGATTTCAGAAATGATATACGAGAATTGAAAACAGAGCAAAGAAACATGACGAAAAGTCTCGACTATGCTCATGGCACAATCGCAGACCTAAAGAAAAAACTGGACGAAGCTGTTGCCAAAAACGTTCAGCTCGAAACTGTAAATGCCACTCTGCGCCAAGAAAACGCGACCCTAAAAAACTCTTTGCATGATCTAGAGCATCGAGTAACTAGCAGTGAGCAGTACTCTAGGAACGTGAATTTGGAACTGCAGGGTGTCATTAAGAAGGAAAACGAATGTGTCGATGACCTGCTGTGCAAACTTGGTGCAGCCATCGGTGAGCCAATTGCTAGAAGTGACATGGAAGCATGTCACCGCGTACCAAGTAGAATAGAGAACAAAAGCCACATTGTTGTTCAGTTCAAGTCTCGTGTACAGCGCGATAATGTACTGAGAAAAGCCAAAAAGGCACGCCTCACTAATGCAGACTTGGGCATAAGCAGCTCAACACCTTCTTCGCCGCCTGTGTACGTAAATGAGCATCTTTGCCCGACGCTGAAAAGGCTGCTGTCACTTGCGGTGAAAAAGAAATATGAAATGAAATGGAAATCAGTGTGGTCCTTTAACGGAAAGATATACGCTAGACAGTCCGACGCAACACCTGTTGTGCACATACCAAGCGAGTGCGACATCGATAAGATTTTTGTAAGGCAGGGCGGTTGTTGAACTAGAGTAACGTGCTTGACTGATTTATAGTAACTTTTTTTTTCTTCCTGATATGGATTATCTGGAGTTTGCCCTTCCCCAGTGCGTTAGTTCACGTCACCAAACAAGTGACTCAGTTCTACATATTAATACAAGATCACTTAAACACAAGAAGGATGATGTCGCAATTCTTCTGGAACAATTTCAGTTAACCTTTAGCGCTATCATGTTGACGGAAACTTGGGGAAGAAATGATGATCAGGCATTCAATTTGGACGGTTACAATTTATTTTCCCTAAATCGTCCAAACAAACGAGGTGGGGGTGTGGCCCTGCTCATTACAACAAAAAAGAATTGCCATATTGTCCCTCAATTTACTGTAGTAACTGATGATTATGAAATACTAACAATTAATTGTAAGCTTGAGCTGTTTTCTGTAGTGTATCGACCCCCAGGCGGAAGTATTGCCAATTTCTTGCAGTTCTTTGAAACTTTTTTGGAATATGTTTGCAATAACAGCTTACACCTGGTTTCTGCAGGAGATTTCAATATTAATATGATGGAAGAAACCAATGTCACCCGCGAACTAAACACCCTGTTAAATTCCACTGGATTTACTAACTTAATTACGACGCCCACTCGTATTACATGCTCTACAGCATCGGCTTTAGATCTTATTGTGACAAATATTGACACTATTGTCTACAGCGCAGGTACTATTACATCTGATATTAGTGACCATTGTCCTGTCTTTCTAAATTACGAAAACGAACCACTAAATAAAGGTTTACGACAGGAGCAGCTGATTATTCAACAAATAACAGCTGAGAGCATTGAATTATTCAAAAACGACATAATGAATCAAAGCTGGTCCACTGTAAAGGATAAGAAAACTGCAAATGACGCTTATGATGATTTCATTAAAATTTTTACTCGTATTTACGCGAAACATTTTCCTTTCAAAACTTTCAAACCTGTAAAAAAGTCTAAAAAACCTTGGGTTACCCGTGAGCATCTGAAAATGATAAAAAGTAAAAATATCTGTTATCACTCATTCTTGCGCACACGCTCTATGGAAGTGTTGAAAGAATTTAAGAAACTTCGAAATCGACTAAATGCAGAACTTAGACGTGCTAAAGAAGCCTATTATCGTCGTATTTTTGAAAATGCTAGTCGACAACGAAGTAACGCCACTTGGAAGCTCATCAATAATATACTTGGCCGTGAAAATAAACATGCTCTGCCTGAATCCTTAACACTTGGCGGTCGTGATTTAACTGGCACAGCACTCGCAAATCACTTCAATGACCACTTCCTAAACGCAGTAACTCCATGTAATGAACATATGCAATTGGCTACAGGACGCGGTAATATGAAGCAGAGCATCTTTCTTGATCCAACAGATAAAAATGAAGTGTGTCAGACTTTTATGGGCTTAAATAATACTAAATCACTCGATGCCGATAACTTGCAGATCTCTCCTATAAAACACGTTATACATTTCATCACAGAAGTTCTTGCACATATCTTTAACTTAATTATTGAATCTGGAGTTTTTCCAGAAGCTATGAAAAGAGCCAGAGTATCTGTCATTTTTAAGGGAGGCGATCGTAACGTAGAAAGTAATTACAGGCCTATTTCTGTCCTTCCTATCTTCTCTAAGTGCCTAGAAAAAACTATCTTTGTTCGAATTACGCGGTTCTTCAATAAATTTAATGTCCTAACAGACGCACAATTTGGCTTTCGAAGCGGCAGGTCTACTGAATCTGCATTGCTGACATTGAAAGAAGCTATAGTTCATCGCATTGAAAAAAACGAATTCACACTCGGTATTTTTTTAGATTTCAGCAAAGCTTTTGATTCCCTTGGCCACAGCATTCTTTTGCACAAACTAGAATCAAATGGCATTCGTGGTTGTTGCTTATCTTTACTAGAATCCTATCTTCAAAACAGATTACAGAGTGTACACATTAATAAATGTAGCTCGTCATTCTTACCTATCACTTGCGGTGTACCGCAAGGGAGTATTCTGGGCCCCCTGATGTTCAATGTTTATGTCAACGATATCGTGAACACGGACACAACAGTTAAGTACGTAATATACGCAGATGATTCAACGATACTTATCTCTGACATTAACCTGCCTCATCTAATATCCAGAGCTAACGACGTACTTTCGGAGATTTCCTCGTGGTCAAAAATCAATAGACTAAAGATTAATCCAAATAAAACTAAAGCTGTAATATTCCATGCTAAAAATAAAATAGTACCTACTCACCAGCCGTTAATTCTTGATTCACAGCAAATAGATATTGTTGATACGCATAAAATACTTGGGGTATACTTTTCATCGAACTTAAGTTGGGATGCTCACGTTAATTACCTATGTAGGAAAATCTCATCTGTAACCGGAGTCGTCTCTCGCTGCCGTAGTCTGCTGCCACTCAAGGCCAAACTTCAAATATATCACGCATTATTTAACTCACATCTAAATTATTGTACGTTGATTTGGGGCACAACAACAAAAAGAAACATAAATAAAATACTTGTTCTACAAAAAAGGATAATTCGCTACGTTGGAAACATTGAACGTCTGGGAAACACACGCAAATCATTTGAAAGGTTCAGTATCGTTCGGGTTGACAATATTTACTCATACCGCTTGTTGAACACACTCTACTTTTCAAACAGAGAACTGTCGGACTTAATTACAGCCTTATCATGTCTAGAGCGTCGTGTTATTACAGTACCTACAAGAAACACCCATATATGGTTTATACCGCGATTTCGTACAACTTATAAATATCAAACTTTGGCATACAACGTCCCAACAACACTAAACACGTATGAAAACACAACCAGTTGCAGTAAAAAACAGTTACGTTCTTTCTTTTGTTCTATTGTTTGCTAGTAAAAGACTCAGTATCCTAAAATATCTACTATATATAACATATATGCTGCTTACAAAACGGTTATTAAGAACATTAATTTTTTGCAGCATTTTTAGAGTGTTTGTGTGAGTGTAAATATGCGGTACTATATGTCGAAATTTGCATATGCATTTTCATGTGCATCGTATTTCAAATGTATCTGTGTGATTTATGAATGTTATATTATGCATTGTGATCTGCATCTTTTTCATTTTTTGTAACAGTGTATCTTAGTACTTTTCCTCTGCACTTTGTATAGCCGCTGCCATGTAACGGTTACCTGGGCCCCGTCAAGCCGTTTTTACGGCTTTTAGCCCAGCGGACCTTCCAGCATATTGTCTGGTAAATAAACTTGAATTTGATTTGATTTGAATTTGTATGTCCGAGGAGGTGGTGGCCATCGGTTGCGGCAGTGACGAGTGACGTGGCCGATGCGACAGCAGTGAAAGCAGATCGGCCTGTCATCAGGGGTACGCCATTCGGACGTGTTGCGGCGCGGTGTGGGAGAGAAAGGCTGCCGGGGACGAGGAGGGCTGCTAGAGAACTGGGGAACCTTTGGTGTAGACGATGGACAGACGGAGTTGAGACCCATGTTCTCAAATTCCTTTCTGACGATGGCCTGAATCAGCGCAATCGTGGTTGCTGGTGGATCGGGAGGCGTCGCGGAGAAAGCTGGCAAACAGGCGGCCTCGAGCTCGCGGCGAACAATACGAGTTACATCGTCACAGGGGGTGGTTTGATGCGGTCGAGCCTTACATGTCGACGTAGCGGCAGTGTTGGGGAGCCGCGTGATGTGATGTGTGATACGGCGGCTCTTAGCTTGTTCAAGGCGACGGCATTCTTTGATGATGGCGTCGATAGTCGAGACGTGGCCGAAAACAAGCTAATTGAAAGCATCGTCGGTAATGCCTTTTAGCACATGCGACACTTGATCTGCCTCAGACATAGTATCGTCAGCTTTGCGGCAGAGTGAATAAAGTTCATGAATAAAGTTTCATGAATAAAGTTCAGTTGTTAGTCCAGCCACCTTCCTGTCTCTTTGTATATGTCTGCCTCTTGATTTTTCCTACTCTCAAGTTCGCTGGCATTCTCCTAGCATAACCATGTACCAACTAGCCCAACAAGCCACTCTCATGAGAGAGCCAAGACGACGAGGATGCATGAAACGTACGGCTCTGTAGATGTCTGAACACGAGACGCAAGAGCCTTTCTCGCGGCAGTCTTGCGCCCAATGGGGTCGCCGAACAGTTGCCTGAGCATGGGTGCTATGCAGGATGCGTCGGGTTTGGCGAAACTCGGGATCTTCACGAGCTCTGGCGACACCCCAAGATGAAAGCACGAATGGTACCGAGACACAGTTTATCTTTCGACAAGCCTCCAGTTTCATTGGTTTATCAAGGTTCACTCTGGCTGGCTATCATTCCTTGGGCGTTGCCTTCTGGGCGGTCGACAAACTGGGGCTCACGTGATCATACCGTCGGTGCATGGTCGTGCCTTCTTTCACTTGTTTGTCGTTCCACCGAGTGCATTACATGCAGAAGCAAGTTGTAAAACAAATGCATTTAGTACAGTATTATTAGTTACTTTAACGTGGTTTAGAAGCATTTTGAAGCCTACGAGATGTGCACTGAATGCGTCTTAGACTAATTTGTAATTTAGTACGCTTCGCATTATACCACGAGGGAACGCTGTAGTGGCGTCATCACATCCATTCAACGGGCAAGCATGGCGGCTAAGCATCAGAGAGGCCCAGTGTAAACAAACCCGTACAACGAGCTTGCAGTGCGCGACGTAGTGATCAGGCTCGACGATGGCCACTATTTCTTGGATAGTTCTGTTCCTCCGTGGGCAATCTTCCCGTGCACCTGGTAAGACTGCCAATAGCTTCGGCGAGTTTACAGATCGCAACGCGCACCTACTACCTACTATTCACGGCGAAGTGCTGAAGAAACAACTTGTCCGGTGCTGCTTCTGCGAGTGCGCCGAGTTCCACTCTGCGTGACTGCGAGCGTCACGAACATTACATAGTGTGGGCAAAAGGCAGACATCCTATACAGCGACGATGCGACAAGGAGGTCGTACCGACGATGGATCTCGCTACCAACACAGTGAAGGAGACATCGACAAACTGCAGGTAAGTATATTTCTACTGTTTCATATTTAGCATAATAAGAGTGCACAGATTAAGTCACTTTCGTAGTAACGAACTGAATGTCTAACAGCTTAAAGAAGGCAGTGAGAACCAATGAGTGTTCGTGCTTTTACATGCAAGTGGGCCCGCGAAAATATGGAAAAGATGAAGGTAACCTTCACTAACTTGGTGAGATAACAGAAATTCATGAGTGACATTAAGCCAGCAAAATTTATGGAATAGTATCTTTATCCAAGTGAAATATCAATAGCAAGTACTGATATAAAGCAGGAAACTTATACAAAAATTTCATGGGTTGAACAGCACATGGAAGGCATTACCGAATCGTGATCGCCACGTGACCGATATCCTTGAGAAAGTCTAGAATCATTGCATTCCACCGGTTATGCAATATGGGACATAAACCTGGAGGTTAACAAAGAAACTTGAGATGTCAAGGACTGTGCAGAAAGCGAAGTAAAAAAAAAATTGTTGGCGATAGCATTAAGGCAGGAAGACAGTGGCGTAGTAAACCATGGCAACTCATATGCTAGTTGAGATTAAGCAGAAAGAAAGGAATCGGCAGGCAGGCCATGCACGTATTCGATCACTTGTTGCCAATTCATATCAGGTGATTACATAAGCACGAGAGAATGGATGTCAAGGAGAGAGAACCACAGCCGAGGATGGTAGAAAATTGCGTAATGGGACAAAAATATGATATTTGTAGGCATAGGATGCAATCAGCTCATATAAGACGGGATTGTAGGGTGAGGCATTTGTTTTGCAGCGAACAAAATAGGTTTGTGGTGCTGACAGTAGAGACTCGTGAAGGTGCGGTGCCACCTCAGCTGCTGGCACACTAATCAACATGACAATTGGCTCTGAAAAAGAAAACCAAAGTTATGAAAAATAAAGCAACGTTGTCCCAACGCATTGTTTTATTATGCATACTACACTAGAGGCTTCCACAGTTAAGGGCACTTAGTACTAATAGTGCAACGAGCATTTTTCTTTGTAAATAATGGATTGTATGCGGCTGATTCATTCAAATACACTTTTTTGCAGCAAAACATTCTGCTGCTGGAGGCACTCAACTGCCTGGTGGCAGTAGGCGAGCGCCAGGCACGTGCTCATGAGAGTGTGGCAGAGGTCCAGAGGGCTGCTCTGCAACAGTAGTATCGGTGCCCTCACTACTCTCCTGTTGAGCCCACAGAAGGCACCTTATAAAGGAGCTTTCAGTTTAATATTTTGTTTATTATTCAAGAACATGAATAAAATTATTGCAGTAAACATTCTGCTGTGCATATTAGGAGACTTGTAACATGCACTTGGTGTCCCTTCAAAATGGGCAGAAACGTAAGACAACCTGTGCCACTCTTGGACCATGTAAATAAAAAATACACCAATGCAGCATACACGTCATCATGCTGTTTGTTCTTTCTATGTGCAAGAATACAGTGCGTGTTGATTAGCCACAAGATGAACGGTGTGTGTAATTCACAATGAAGACAGGAAACAGCAGGAGCTTAATAATGCTATCACCTATAGACTGTGCATATGACTGCAACACTCCCCGATTCAAATGTGACATTACATGCATGTTCGATACCACATATTCTTTAACATTGTCTTATAATTGCATGTACCATATTTCACACATCTTAAGCCCTTGCATAGCACACTTCTGATGTATCCATTTCATAGGCCATGTAATTGTACACTTTGTCCTTTTGTGTTGTATGAAAAGCAGCAGCCTTTACAGTCGTATAAAACTTCAGAAGACAGGAGAGGCCCCACCCAGATGACCAAAGCGCAGCAGCCGATTGCTTACACGTCTAAAGAAATAGACCTTCTCCAACGAGCAGGTATTAGTCTGTCCGGCGTCACTATGTCAGTCTAGAGTGCGTGCCCATTGGTGCAGGCTTGTGTTCACCTGCCTTAAAGTGCAGATTCCGCAGCCTCCTAAAGTTGTATCCGACTATAGAAACACGTAATGCCTTGCACCAGTTGCATAGACTTCTGCAACTTGATAGCACACGATGATCAGGAGCAGAAATCTATAAAGGCATCCAAGCAAAGCTGGCTGGCCACACTTCCATTATGAGGGGCTGGAAAAGGTCTCGCCAAATATTCCCATGACATCCTTGAAAAAGAGGTGGTGTTTGGCACTTCTTTAGAATCAAAAACAGATTACACTGAATGTTGTGTAGCACGTCAAAACAAACCGAGCTTGGTTATTTGCACAGCATGTAATGGGAGGTTGTGCTT
Organism: Dermacentor albipictus; assembly: GCF_038994185.2. Lineage (NCBI taxonomy): Eukaryota > Metazoa > Arthropoda > Arachnida > Ixodida > Ixodidae > Dermacentor > Dermacentor albipictus. The sequence continues at coordinate 12,386,063 of NW_027225570.1, read as the reverse complement.
CACATAGGAAACCAACTGCTCTGTCGAGTACAATTTTGAGGCCGGTATGGCACCTATTATGTCAACAGTGCCTATATACGAATTACACTTTTCACAGGCCATTGATTTCACCATTATTTTTGTATGAGGGTTCTTTTAATCAGTGCTTGTATTACATGAGTAGGTGGATTTGAAAGCAAAGCTTTGTTTGCAAACCTTCCGACTTCCACAATTGTGTGGCAAGACACTGGGATGTTGTCGAATAGCTCACACTTCCTCGGTCCTGCACCAAAGAAGCCCAATGCTCTAATTGAAGTTGGATCGCACAACAATTCAACGGCACACAAAGAAGTGTAACACACACAGCAAAGCATTCTGCTGTGTGTATTTCTCTTTGTGTCCCGTCAAATAGTTGTGCAATTAAACTTCAAGCTTCGGTACCAATACACCGTCTTCAACCTCACCAATGCTCTAGTTATTAGGCCACAATGGTGCACATCTTTGAAATTTCGCAACACAAATTAGCTCTTCAAAAAATCACAAATGTTAAATTTTGCAGCACATCTGTATGTATGCACGTTCCATATTATTTACCACTGAACTCACAGGAATCAAAGAGGCAAGCATTAACCAGCCTTGCTGCTGCCATTACCATTATCATCATGACACCAATGGAAAGACAGTGCCACGTATCAGTAAAGGGAGTGCTGCAGGGAAAGGTGTGACAGCGATGGCTTACAATAAAAATAACAAATACGAGACATGTTCAATGCCAATATATGCTGCATGTCGCTCAGCCTACTTTGGCATTGCAGCAAGCGTTTACTCGTTTGGGCATAGACACGTTTTGTGTAATCATTGCTCTAAAGCTGTACAAATGGTCTATTTGCTCTGCAATTTTTATTTTTATCATGGTGGGTTAAAGACCCACTTTTCATTGGCATCTGCACCACATTTCTCCCGATATGTAATTTTGCCTTGGTGGTTCATGACATCTTCACGTAGAGAGAGTTCTGCAAAGTATCAGATGTGCATTGTTCTACTGCTTAAGAATTAGAGCCCCATTATGAGACGAAGATATACAATTTATCCATCCAGAATAACGCCGCCCCCCCCCCAAAAAAAATAAAGAGAAGATGCACTGAACCTCTGGCACATGCATCGACAGTGAACAAAGCAAACAATCTGAAGTATTTGCTTCATGCAAGCCAACACACTGAGATCCTCAATGCATTTTCATTTCACCACAAATGCATAGGCACAACCGGCTTGGCGCAACATCCACATCTCGCGCTGCAACAAATTGTGCAATGCCTCGCTGTTTCATAGTGCGGCCGATAGATTACGCATGACCAAAATTCAGCATTGTGCATACTTAGTAACTTCACCAATGAAGAACCCCAAGTTCTTTATGAGATTAGGATTCATAGGTTACTTTACACAATTTGTGTTATCCATTTATCTATTTATGCTTAAATAACCTCTTTCCCAAGAAAGTGGGCCATTTGGAAGGCACCCTGACAGACAATTAGAACAATCGGCAAAAAGTGATCAACCAGCGAAAAAGTCTGTTAATCACAGTAACGCTGACATTGAAGGCGCCTTAATTCCTACGTACGTTCCGTCGACACACCCAACTACGTTCGTAATGTTCCCACGAAGTAGGAAGCATTCTTTTATATATGCCCGCTCCGCCGCAGTATTCTGGAAAGCTAGCCACAGCTTACGCACTGCCGCATCGCACATCTCTGACACAGTTGCTAACAGTAGTTTGATGGCGTCCAATGTAACGCTCTGCGCCGACGCTTCCCTGAAAACTCCCAGTCCCGTAGAAACGCAGGGCACAGATGACTTGCTCTACGACGGTGAGCGAATGAAGCCCGCCAGGCTGTCTCCGCAGACGAGAGTCTTCGCCTAGCTCGTCACATAGCCAGCACACTGATGTCTTCGACAGGCGAAAATGACGCTGAAACTCCCAGTCGGTCATGCAGGTGAACGGGTCCGGACGGTCATAGTGACGCTTGCGGCCGCTGGATGCAATGAAACAGGCTGCTGCTGCCACCGCCATGTTCCCGAGTTGAACTCGGAGGGGGTTTCGCGATGTACGAGTTTAGCACGAGTTCGCCTGTCAATCAAAACCAGAGGTCACGCCCCGCGCGAGGCATGTAACTATTGCGCGCGCACCCACTACAGTTGGGCCACGCCCAACTTATATTCCGGCAACAGCGACGCGGTGTCGTGCTGAGAGGCATCAACAATCTTGACCGCCGACACAAAACACGCACAACGCACTGTCATCGGTGATGTACTGAGCACCACTATCAAAAACAAAGCGTTGACTGTCGCTGGCTCATGCATACATCTGCTCGGGCTGAGATGGCCGCACAACACGGTTTCATTGCCTGCATTGTGGCGCGTAGCGCAGAGTAAATAATTATCGGCACGTCACTGTAGCTGCTTGCAAGGCGTCGATGCGTCGAGGGGGACGACGATGCTGAGGAGTGCAGTCGTTTGAGATGGCTGCTCTGTCATCGGTGATGAAACGGAGCCACAGCGTCGTAAACACGATCAGCGTCCGAGAATCGCTCGCTCTTATAGACCCAGTGCCATGGCATTTCTTCGTCACAAGCACTGCGCACTCAACAGTTCCAACACCTCTCTCCGTTCGAAATCTGATTTCATAACTGCACACAAGAGCCCTCACCTGCCAAAATGCGAGTGCTGCGGTGTCGTTACGATATCCATCTGCGATCGCTGCTGGCTCCAGCAGAGGTAATCCGCAAGCACCTTCGACTGCACAACACACTCATATACTGCGCACATGCGCTCAGAGGCGCCTTCACTGGGCAAGCGATGACAAGCGATGAATTGTGTCGCTGGGGCAGCACGCACTTTTCGCAATGTATCGCACAGGCTTCGCGCACAAAGATAAACAGGTACATTTTCACTGAACTGCGTCACTACGCACTCCAAAATAACATACCACCATTTGGCAGCGACAGCTGTTGTGTCGTTTTTAGTTGGTAAAGCGGGGGCCTTAATTGCCTAGTGAAGCACTTGCGATGAACAGCCGTACCCCGGCGCTGCGTTTCTATTCCCCTAATAGAGAAAGAGTGGCCATGACTCTTCATGGATCAAGACCGACTTTATTGCGAATAGCACTGCAGCGCCCCTAGGCGACTTATCACCGTATGAACGCCCTCGTGCTTGCGACCCGCTTCAATGTACCGCTTCTAAGCTTTCGCCTCGCTGTCGCCACTCGCGGGAAGAAGTGCAAAATTTAATAATTTCCTCGATCTCCTTTTGTCATCAGAAATTTCTAGCATTCAAAACGAAAACCAGACACTTACAGAAATAAAAATGTGCGTTATTTTATTTGTTGTATTTTAACGTATTCGTTTGAGTGAAAATGTAGGTCCAAGAATGCGCCGCATGTACCCTGTCCGCATTCGATGCAGAATAGAACGACAGTACGCGAAAGATGAGGCATGCCCTTGACGCGCCCAGGGAAGGCGTGGCAAGCGGCTCACGGCAAGTGTGCAGACAGACAGCGGGACAGTCACGGTATCGCTAAGTTGCGATAATCCGTTGATAACAATACGCGGCGCTTGCGCGTTTCGTTTTGCAGCCTTCTGCGCTTGAAACGTGGAAGCAGCGTGCCGCGCAGAGTGCGCTCATGTTGTCATACGCGGCTTTTTGTCTACATAATTTTTTGCCTGCACCTTCGGCGCGTTCCGCGCTATCTCCGTTCACTGACTGCCGTCGAGCAAACTCGGGTAAAACTCGGGTGAACGAGAAACTCGGCGCATCCTGCATAGCACCCCTTTTCTTTGAAACTGTCCTAGCTGTTTATCTCGTCGTCATGCGTTTGGTGCTACACGCGTGGGGTGCTGCCGAGGTAAAAGATGACATTGGCGAGCATGATCGTTGGGTCCCACCTGTTATTAGCACTGGCCTGTTCGTAGAGATTGATCCATTCGTCAACGTCCTCTCCCTCCAGTCCAGAGAATACACCAGGGTCGCGATGTTGGGCAACCGTGATAATTGGAGCAGTCGGACAAGCCGAAGCCCTTTCAGAGGCGGTCTCGTCACCGCGAGGCATGGTGACAAGCTCGATGTACCGACCACTCCGGAGTTCCGTGGTGAGGACGAGGATCGCCGACCTCCACCAGAATGTTACGTGTGGAAAGACACAGAATAGAGGAGCTATATACAGGTTATTTACAATGGAGCCAGATCGCCAGGCCGACACTCGCTCGCGGCAAAAAGGCACAGACTCACTTCGTCGTCGTTCTCGCGGCGGCTCGTACCTTCAGCATCACTCGATGATATCATATTAATATCTTTTTTTTTAGAGCGCAGCTAGTTGGAGCTACTGATTTCCGTTACCTGTGCGGGAAAGTCACTGAGAACAAGGATACTGAATTCTTGTGCTGTGTAAGGAGTGTGACCTTGCCAAACGAAAGGAACCAGTGAATTCACTGTCCTTGGCTTTAATGGTGAAACGATAAATACAGGAAATACGGAATGTGTACATAAATACCACTTTTATTATTTTGAATGCGTTCAAATAGGGAGATGTGTGAGTAGCCAGCATACGAAACGTTATCAGTTGCGCGAACTGCGTGCTTTTGACATAGACTGTTTCTGAATGTTATCTAATGATGTATAGCCCCATACAAGGTGGCAGTATATTAGTTTTGATAAAAGTAATCCATTGTAAATCATATGTTTAGAAGTTCACTGGTAATATTTGACATTTCTTATTAATGAATCCAGTGATGTAATTTAAGCACTTGGAGATATTTCCCACTTCCTTTTTCCATGACAGTGTCTCTTTCAAAATGTAAATCCCAACGCCCTGACCTTGTTAATAATACTAACAACATCAGAACCAATATATATGGTATCTGTCAAATCAAGAACTGTATGCTTAGAGCGATAAAATATACCCTCTGTCTTTTCTCGATTTTCATGCAGTTTCTTCTTGGACAAATCAATACCTGTGCAAGTGCATCATTTGCTAATAACAGCATCCTATCTGGATTTATACCCCTAAAAAAGTGCCGTGTCATCTGCATAGCCAACCCACAGACAATTTGCAACAGAGTCAAAAATGTTGTTTATATAGAAAATAAATAAGAGCAGCCCATGTAGGCTGCCATGAGGGACTCCAATGTTATTGTTTTTAAACTGTGAGTTTAAAAAAAGTATTTGCTGCATGTACTGTGTACGGCCGGTCAAGTAAATAATTTTTTAAGAATGTTAGCGCAGGACCGGTTATACCATAAGAGTCAAGTTTATTAAACAGGACTTGATGGTTAACCGTGTCATAAGCTTTACTGAAGTCTAAAAATACAGATCCGACTAAGTTTCCCGAATCAATGCATTTTTTTATGTAGTCAGTTAGAGATAGAACAGCTAGATTCGTGGAACTTCCTGGGCGGAAACCAAATTGATTGTTCTTTAGCAATTTAAACTTTGTTAAGTAGTTATTAAGACGTTTAACAAATAATTTCTCAATGAGTTTACTAAGGCAGGACAGAATTGCAATTGGACGGTAATTATTAACTGTGTGTTTGTCGCCTTTCTTAAAAACAGGAATAATCTTGGCATTTTTTAAAAATGAAGGAAATGCACCTTCTTTGAAGATAAGGTTAATAATGTTACAGAGCGTGTCGCAAACTAAATGCGCAACCAGTTTTAAATGCCTGACACAAATATTGTCTAAGCCAGGCCCTGTATTTTTAAGGTTAGCAATCGTGGAGCGCACTTCATTTGGTGTAGCTGGTAACAAGAAGAATGATTGTGTCGTACGGCTCAAAGTATTATGCAACTGCGCATGTATGTTGTTATTAGTGTAAACAGAAGAAAAGTAGACCGAAAAAGCATTAGCAATTTCGTTGGGGTCAGAAAGAGTGAGACCTTTGTAATTTATTTTGGTTATAGAGGCATTAATAGGCGATTTGTTAAGAAAAGTGTTCAATAACTGCCATTGCTTTTTGGGGTTATCTTTATTCTGATCAAATTTATGTTCGTAGTACTTTTTTTTCGCCTGTTTTAGTAAAACATTCAGTAATTTACAGTATCTACTATAGCGTCTAGCTAGTCTAGTATTAAAGGGCTGACGTTTAGTTTTCTTGTACATGTTTTCCTTCTTTCTTAAACTTTCTAGAAGACCGTCCGTCATCCATGGGTTGCGAGGATATTTATACTTTTTCCCACATTTTACAGTGCGTGTGTTAGTCGAAACGGCCCATAAAAATAAAGTGCAGAATTTCTTTAGTGCTTCTTCGGGATCAGACATAGAATTAATTGGCGACCAGTCAGTTTCACTGAGGGCTTCAATAAAGGTATCTGCACTAAATACGGAAGTAAAGTAGCTATTATCGTTCTCATGTATTTCATTGTTAAATGTAAGAAAAACAGGAAAATGATCGGTTATGTCAGTATTAATAACCCCGGAGCAAGGCGATGGTGAAATGTTAGATAACACGTGATCAATAAGTGTACTGCTCCCATGAGGGGCTACCCTAGTTGGGCAGTCAATGAGCGATTCAAAACCGAATCCAGCAAAACAATCTGTGTAAGTTGTGTACGAGGTAGCTTCAGTGTCAAGTAAGTTAATATTAATATCACCTACAATCACCACATCCTTATTTTCAAAAGCTAGCTTGGACAATACTGCATCAAAAGAAAGCAAGAAATCGTTAAGGGAAGATGACGGTGAGCGATAAATGCAACCAAGGATCAAGTTCTTGTTGGTATTAAGGAATGACCGGTCGACTTCTATCCACACTGACTCACAATGAATCACGTTAACTGCCAGATCAAATCTGCGAGCGTAGGTAATAGCTTGTGAAACAAAAATGGCGGCGCCCCCATGACTGTTAGTTGGACGATGACAATACTCGGGTTGATAAGACGGAAAACCGCTCATGTTGTTGTCGGAATCAGAAAGCCAAGTCTCCGATATGCAGATAAAAGTGAAGACATGGTCAAGTGAGGCAATGAGGTTATTAATTCCATCTATGTTCTTGCGAAGGCTACGAGCATTGAAGTGAATGAGTGATCGTTTATTTGCGGTAAGACAAGATTTTACGTCAACGGGGTAAAGCAAGGCCATGGAAAAAAAATGGAAAAAAAAATATTTACAGTGAATCACGTGAAGATTCGAAGGTCGGACTCAGTGAAAATGCGATAGACCCTGCTATCATCAGTTTTGCGGGCTTTTATCTGGCAGTTTTCTGTCCATAAGTATTTCCACTTATTTTCTTTTTTGAGTGCCAGCGCCTTCGAGAACATCTTCTTGTTATCAATGGTCAAGTGGTCATTTACATACACAGGCGTGCTAGTGCCACCTGTGAAACCAATGTGCTCTGTGCGAAGCCTAGCTCTTCTTGCCTTCCTAATGAACTCGTTTTTTTTATCCCGTGAGCAGAAGCGAGCAATGATGTTCTTCTCATTTGATTTAGAGGCAACACGGTGAACCGTATCGATATCGGCGGGTAAGAGAGGGTACTCGATAGCATCGCCAATTCGCTTCAGAATGACTCCGCAGTCTTCACCCTGCGATGTAGGGATTCCCTTAATTTCCACATTATTCATTCTCGAATATTGCTCTAAATCAGCCACTTTTCTTTCGAGCGCTTCGTTGCGTGATAAGAGCGCCTTGTTTGAGGTTACGAGTTCTTCCTGTTTTAGTTTTATTGTGTCTAGTTCCTTGTTCATGAACTGAACACTTTCACAGAGGGAAGCGTGCTCACTTAGTCCTACATTCTGTAGCTTGATGTTAATTCGTGATACTAAATCATCGATCAGTGTATCCAACTTCTCGTTCAGCACTGCTTCAAGAGATGCAATTTTTTTCGCCAGTTCCGCTGTGGTAGGCATAGTGAAGCATATACACTACGAACAGTAAAACAAGAACTTTTGGCAGCAGTTGCGGCAGAATTAATTTTTAGATAGTGTACAGAAGTAATAGACCAACCTGTTGGCAAGAAGAATTTTCTTAGAAGGAGGACATGCCGCCGCAACTGCTGCCGCCAAATTGAATCAGTGCCGTTGTGTGCGTCCTTATATGGTCCTCGTTGAAGTCACGTGCAGTCCGCGCAGACTCAGCAGGCAGTACAGGGCTTCATTGCCGTTCATTGCAACTGTACAGGGCTTCATTTCCGTTCATTGCAACTGACCAGTACAGCAACAGTACTGACCAGTACAGCAACAGTGACCAACTGCAACAGTACAGGGCTTCATTTTCCGTTCATTGCAACTGACCTTTTGCAGAATAAAAATATGACCAGATTTGCGGCTAACAACAATTTATTATTACCCATGGTTCATACCAATTACGGCAAAAAAACATCTTCCTTCGCTGCAATTTCTCTTTGGAATGAATTACCATCAACCATAAAATCCTGCACTTCTCTTGCAATTTTTAAAAATCACCTTAAGCATCATTTCCTGCGATAACTTAACTACGATCTGGCGGTGTACCTTTGACTTTTATCTCACATGTCATTTCTTGTATTTCACCCATGCTTTTTTCCGACTTTCTGTTATAACGTGCTTTTCCTGTTTGATTGTAAATGACATGTCTAATGATGTATTTGATCTGTAGATGTTGTTTTATAATACGCTAATTTGCTGTGTATTGATATCACCATCAATGTTGTTATTATTAACCGAGGGTCCCACTACAGTTCTTTGGCTTTGGGACCCTCGTCTGTATATTCGTCATGTAATTACTTTTGTTTTGGAACCAATAAATCTGAATCTGAAAAAAAAAGTTGAAATTACAATTTGAGAGAAAGTGACTTTGGTACTTTTGAAATGAACACAGATCGTCGTTCGACATCCCACGCACTTCATACTTTTCTAGATTGTATAATAATAGATTATGTTTCACCCAGTCAAAGGAATTCGAGAAGTCAATGTATACACCTAAGACAAGGTGTTTATCCTCAAAGGTATCAATTATAAATTCTTTTTGAGCATTAAGAGCTTGTTCTACAGATTTGCTTTTAAAAAACCGTGTTGGGTGTTGTGAATTCGAGGGTGTTTATTTAGGAATGGAAAAGTCGCACGTGCATAAAAATTTCCAGTGCTTTGGATAGCACTGATAGTATAGATGTTCGGCTAAAATGTCCTAGATCATTTTTATCAGAATCCTTGTGAATTGCGATTACCCTCGCTGTTTGCGTCTTTTGGGGAAAACAGCTAGTTTCGAGCACTAAATTAAACATTTGCGCCAGGATAGAAACAATGATGCCTGATATATTTGATAGTACTAAATTGCATGTCATTTGCGTCAAGTATTCTCGAATATTTTAGGCTGTTAAATATCTGAACAACTTCATTCTCTATTCTCGGAAAGAACATCCTACTTGAAGAGAATGTTCTGGGTCCCCGAATAGGGTACGAACTTACGTTGTAAGAATTTGGCTGGCCTACCGCAACAAAATCGTCATTGAGTGCATCTGACAAGTTTTTTCCATCTTTCATTTGACCTTTTATGCACTGACCTGAAATTGTACAGCCAGTCTTGGGATTAATTACGGCGTTTAGTCGTTTCCACAGCAGCTCAGTATTGTTGGTCGCAAAAGCGAAATAAGCACAATAGTACTCTTCCTTTGAGCTCTTAAGTCTAGCATTCAAGCGATTTCGAAACGATTTAAAGTTTCCAACTTGCTAGGGTTTCTGTTCGTAATAAAATAGCGGTAAAGGCGGTTTGTTATTTTGATTTGGCTGCAAAGTTGCCTGGTTAGCCATGGCTTTCTTGACTTCGTACTTCTGCAGCCTGCAACATCGGGCAAGTGTTTTTGCGACAATGATAATAGTTCAGTAATGAGATCCTGTAGATTTGTTCACTAGACTGCGGAGAGATCGGGCAAACTGGAGAGGGTTCCGGATTAGAGTGGCTGCTGTCTTCCATAACCAGAGGTGAAGACTGCATTTTTTACATGTAAGTATGTGCGCATGACCCGTGGTCATCGAATACAGAACAAATACACTGAGCACCTCGTTTTATACACGAGACATTCTAACGCGCAACGGGTTACATCTAACGCAATTATGGAAGCGTGCTCGCGTGCCCTCGCAAACGTGCTTTTACGGCATCTCCTGAACTTCACCTGCGATTTCAACGCACGCTCCGATGAACTGCTCTGGCCTTTAAATTGTCTGCCCAATGTTATCAATCGCCTTAGAGACATCTTAGGGCACATTTCGCATCTGATGGGCTGCTCCATTACTTTAGAATATTTCACGCTGATAACTTCAACGCTTTGATCGTAGCGATCACTCAGTATTATTTGAAGCACCACGGAGCCCCTTGAACTGACCTTCGGCCATATCTAGATCCGAAGAAACCTCATATTTTTTTTTTACGCTTACCTCTCCATGTTCTGAATCGCTACGATAACTATCCACATAATTCCCTCGATCTCGAGCATTCTTCTAGCGTTTGAAGAATTCCAAACTTCATCCCATATCTTACTTATCGAACTGCTCCCCGGCTGGACCTAATGTCCTGCAATTAAAGACAAAAAAATCTTGAACCGTTAAAAGAGAAAGGCAACTATCGCTGGCGTCATGAAGAAATCTTATAAACGCTCTATCAATGCCTGAATTGGGATATATAGAACTCAATAGAAATTTTCAAATAATAATGATACAGGTTGAACAACGCTGCGTTGCGTCTGTTACTGGCTGCATATTTACAGGGAAATCATCGATAAGCCATAATAATTCGTTGATACTGTTTTATGGCAGTCTGAAGCTAAAAATGTTTCTCAGGCGTGCGATGGCCAGTCGCAGTGTCGTTGAGCTTCATGGTTGCCCCGCCTCAATTTGACAGACATCGGTATAGATTAATCTCATTAAGCCGCAAACAAAGACGGGAAGCAGCATAGGGCGGTGTTTGAGAGTCAGAAGTTTAGGGCAGCAGGACTCGAGAATCGATGAGCTTTGATGCCGTGACGGGAGGGGGGGGGGAGGTGAAGGTGAAAGAAGGAAGAAAGTACTAGAACCATTGCAACCAAACTATTCAGGAATCCGAATACAGATTACGCTACGTACCGCCTTCTGGAGATAAACTGGAACTGTAAACCGCCTTCTGGAGTAAACTGGAAGCATATGGTGTGCGTAGCGGGGCCCTTGAATTCTTTAAAAGTTATCTTTCTTCACGACAGCAGCAAGTTGTCCTCAAACAGTTCAAGTCTGCATACCAAACTGTTACGTGTGGTGTACCCCAGGGGTCAGTTCTGGGACCGCTTTTATTTTCGCTCTTTATTAATGACCTCCCCAATGCAATACAGTGTTCTCAAATTTTGATGTATGCGGATGACACTGCACTTATCTTTACTGGCAACTCGAATCAATAGAAAATCCTATTAACAATGAACTCCAACGTATCTCGACCTGGTTTCGTAATAATCATCTAACTTTAAACACTGAAAAAACTAAATATGTTATTTTTCGTTCAAAACAAAAGTGTATTGAATTAAGTGATTTTTCTATATGTGTTGACAACAATGTTATTGATAGTGTGTCTTCTTTTAAATATTTAGGGGTCATGTTCGACTGCCACTTGTCTTGGAAGGAACAGGTGCACAGTGTGTGTAAAAAGGTTGCGTACGGTTGTTTTACCTTGTCTAAGGCACGGCGGCACTTTCCACCTGCTATTCTTAGATCACTGTATTTTTCATTATGTCACAGTCATCTCAGTTATTGCAGTGAATCATGGGGAATCACATACAAAACGTATTTAATACCATTGCTAAGACTACAAAAACGTGCCTTGAAAACCATGGGATTACCTTCTTCGAATAGTTCTAACAATAACATTTTTGACGCAATGCAAATCATGTCATTCACAACCTTACGCGATTACAAAATAGCTCTTATGGTTAATAATATTATAAATACCAACTACCCCTTACCTCTTGATGCATTCAGTATTCCCGTCCGCAACACTAGACAAGCCAGCAATGGCAATTTTAACCTTCCTATTTGCCATAATGCGTACGGAGAAAGACGAATAGAATTTACAGGAGCGAAAATTTGGAACTCGTTGCCAATTGAAGTAAAGCAAGCTAGGAATTTCAAACTGACATGCAAGAAACATTTTTTGGGAATGGAAGCAAGGCTACAAAGTTAGTTTTTCTTCAATGTGTTTGTGATTGCTGTCCTATATGTTATTTTGTATTGGACCGCTTACTAGCCTCATTGGCTGTCGGTCCAAATATCTGTGTATACATTTTGTTTGTGTTACTCAATAAAGACTTCTTGATTCTTGATTCTAAATATATTAACACTTAACAGATAGCTGCCCTACTGTCTTCTCCCACGAGTAACTGTCGCTAACGCAGTGAGTTCGTTGCGTTTACCCTGGTATGCGCACATAAACTTTCTTGGGAAAAATAACTAGCTATAGAATGTGCACTGCAAACCATGGAGGAAAGTGGGCACAGAATATGAACAAATGCCCTTTCTGCGTTTACACTAAGCCAGCCAAATCACCACGGAATGTATTAATAGATATAAATCCGAAAGTGACTACAACGAACGGTTTATAAAAGAAAAGTGAGCAAACGAGTTGTAAATTTATTGACTTTTGGAAAGTGCTGATTTTTTTACGTAATTACCATTTTTTGTGCTATGGCGGTATTCAGCATCCATAAGATTCTAGAAAGTCTTGTCTTGTTCTTGAAACTGACAATGATTCTGGAAGTCTGGTCAGTTGCAAGATGCTTTGCCAAAATATTTTTGTTATGACATTACGCAGTGAAACCAGTGAGGAGGCTTTTGCGTTTCCTTTTATTAAGGCGGAAGCCTTCAGTGTCTCAGTCTCAGTGCAATGGCTCACACCTGCTTAAGGCGGCATATAGTCGAGTGGGACAAAAATTATCATCATCATCGATGGCTCATGGCCCGTGAGCAAGCAAAAAATTAAAGGCCTTATATATTAATTGAAATCACCCATAGAACACACGGAGCAGCACAGGTGTCAATAAAGAACAAGCTCGCAACAAGCATCCGAACCATCAATAGGCATTGCGTACTCCAATCGAAAGTACGCTGTGGCCGATCATGCTGCTCAAGCGAGAGACTAGGTGTGACGTGCGAAAAGCGGTGGGAGGAAGGCGTTCGACCGCGAGTACTGCTTTGCCCTTCTTATATGATCCAACGTAAAGTTGAAGAGGAAGGGGATTGGCGCGACTCTGACCCCACTGTACCATGGAGCGTAAGGTTTCTCGCATACTAAACCAAGGAGTGTCGCTTCATTTGACGTGTTGCATTCGGTGAGCAAACATCCACATCCTGTTTATGGAGGAAAGCAAAAACCCTATTCAATGTTGTGCTGCATGAATGTATAACCCCATATAAATCTATGAATCTATGTATCAATAACTCTGACAAAATTGCATAGTTTTACGCCAAGGCGCATGAGACTTCATTGAAAGCAAGTGTGCATGGGAGAATGACTTTTCGTGCATTTTATCACGAGTAATCATAAATACACAGTAATTAAATATCTGGTTATTAAAAAGTCTGTAACATCCTACGTTTCTTAGCAAAAAAGAATTGGAGCGCTCGTTCGAAATACATTCACATGTTAATTATGGCTGCACGCCATTACTTAGAAAGGAAAGAAAGAACGGTTATTTCACAATTGCTACCCAAGCGCACCACGTCGAATGTCAAACATTGCAGTGCCTTCACCAGCGCAGTTGTCTGTGGTGATATTTATAACCCAGATCTTTAAGGAAGCTACTCAGGTAAGCGCAAGGTTGAATTAAGGCAGCCCGATTCCTTCCGAATTTATTCCTTGCCAGAACTACACAGAAATGGCCAGCATACGCTGTGTACTAAAATGGGTGTGCCGTTACTGAAGTGTGTAGTAACTGATTCTAGACTGCAAGTATCACTATAATTTGCCGTAAAATAGAAAACACTCTAGGATTACTTGCTGCCTACATATTATTGTCATTCAACCTTCTGCATTGTGTCCCTCTCTATCATTGGTGGCTAGAAGGCCAGAATTTACACGCAATAGCGGCGTTCTTGACGTGGAACTCATTGCTAACTGTATGCTATATCCAAGAGGAGCAGGTATGAACGTTTCCATTTAAACACGTAAAATCACGGTCTCAATTGTGTTGCAGTAGGCGGACCCGGTGATAATTATTCCTTCCGGAAACAACACATAGCAATTTCATTGTGTTTTTTGTGCAAGGGGAATGAAAGCGAGCGTTTAATATATTTTAGGAAGCAGTTAAAACCATATATGAATTCCTAGAGCGGAGCGTTTCGTGGCGGCTACTTTTGATTTCCAGCGACGCTTAAAAACGATCGTGCATGAACGCCTGAAATGTAGATTCAGCTTTCTACTTGGAAGCTGCACCACAAGGAACGTTGCCGGTTTCTTATTTCCAGAATTCTGCATGGGCTGCAGCTTTGCTCACGTTTTGATTGCTTCCGTTCATGAAACTTCCATTCTGACAGCCACTCTTTAAAACACAATTTTCTGTGTTGGTGCATTTGTCACCAAGAAACGAGGAGAAATAAAAAAAATCAATATGAATAACTTCTGACTCGCAAATATGACGTCAGACACTAGCCACCTCTCACGTGTACGCAGCTCTGAACTTAATTTAGAGGTGGGCGAACACTCAAAATTTCATATACGAATCGAATATTACACACTAACTTTTCGTATTCCTGTTAGAAAAGAAACCATTTCTAATACTGAAACTAGGGAAATATTTCTCGACAACCGTCCGTTAAAGTTTGACCACTCTTATCTGTACACCACAGAACATGTTGGAATTTATTTGAAGTGGAACGTCGACAAAGGTTTGCTAAGCAATGCCGAAACAAAAGAGGTAATACAAGCTCTGTTTTCGGTTTCACGGTGAAAACCTACATGGAAGACTGCGGTTTTTTGCTTGTAATCCGCCATGAAGGGTTTTTCACAGTTTGGTCATGCAGCAGTTTCATGTCTTACGCAAAAATAAATCACGTTTTCTTTGCCACAGGTCATTTTTCATTTGTGCATGGTGCATTAGACTTTAAGCAGATCTGTTTATATATTTTCCCCACAACTTCTTGTCTGCTTGACGACTGTCTTGACGACTGCCTTCTTTGGACAACCATATATTTAGTTAATTATTGCAAAGCTCGTGTGCTGCTAGAATATAAATAAGTTAAATTATGGGGTTTTACGTGCCAAAACAATTTTCTGATCATGAGGCACGCCGTGGTGGAGGACTCCGGAAATTTCGACCACCCGGGGAACTTTAACGTGCACCTAAATCTAAGTACACGGGTGTTTTTGCATTTCGCGCCCATCGAAATGCGGACGCCGAGGCCGGGATTCGATATCGCGACCTCGTGCTCAGCAGCCCAACACCATAGCCACTGGACAATAAATAAGTTGAGATGGTAACCGTGCAGTTTTTTAAGGGACAATTGCTAATCTTGTGTTCAAAAATGAAGATTTATCCCGGACGACTGTCTTTTTTGTGCTGTTTAGTTGTGAGTTGTGCTTAGTTTTGTCAAAATACCTAACCCTGCGATAAATATGTGTGCTTGAGCTTGGCTATTCGATTTTACATTTGGTATTCCATGCTTAATATTTTTCATTCGATTCGTATTCGAACCAACTACGGCAGAACTAATCTCACGGTGACTATAGACGGAAATGCGAGTAGCAATGGAGTACCACGTTAGCTGAAATGAGGTGATAAGTTAATTTCTTTTTCACTTATACTAAGCCTTCTGGCAGTGACTTCATTATTGGCACGTTTATTGTGTTTATTTTTCGGCCAATGCACAGCTACACAGACTTACAGACTTTCGGCCAATACACAGCTTCTACCAAAGAATATGCGGTTAAGGCATTCCTACCTTCTAATCTACCTGTCGGTCAGACTATGACTTAGACTATGTATTAGATCCGGACGTACATTTAGCCAACAGGCTAAAGCATGCAATTATCTGTAAAATTACCATAAAAGATGGGCACTGTTTGTGTGAGATTGATTAGAATGAAAGAGAAATATTTTGCAATAAACTATTCTGGAAATATTTGAGTCATGTAACTTGATAGTTATGCACACTGCAGTCGCCATGTAGAAAACGTGTACGTTCCGTGCCAGAAAAATATGTTTATTTGAATGGGATTTATTGTTAATGCGCCGATTGAAGCATGAGATATGAAAGCTGCGTATGTACACATGTGACCGTTCAAGCGGAACTCTTGGGCGATGGTTTTCTTTGTTTCATGAAAGTGACGATCGCTGATGCAAGATGTATTGTTGTTCACACTGCAGAGCATTCCTTTTCAAAAAAGAATGAAGCGGACAAAAATAAGAGAATACCATTTATTATGTTCGCTCATTTTGAAATATCAAACAGGCAATGCAGAAAACGAAATGCGGCCTCGCTAAAAGTGTCACAGAGAACAGTCTCTAGGTATGGAGATACAAAAACACTCCGTAGGAGACGTAAGGGGAGGTTGGAGATGTCGAAGAGGTAGGATAGGAAAAAATTACCGACGATTACGTTACTTCCTAATGCGAAATTTGAGCGCAGCAAATAAGCTGTTTCACCTTTTCGATAGATTGAGGCAAAGAAATCGAGCAACACATGTATGCGCTATCACAGAATTTTTTTTTTATTTTTCACACGTATTCCTTTAACAAAGACTCCACTAACAGTTCTTGACAGTCATGAAGGAAGCTTTGTGGTCGGAGAAATAGACTGATATATGTTCGACATGGTACACCAATGCTTGATTCTCAAAGACGAGATGTATACAAGTGCCTCGCGAGGTTGTCACAGCCGTGGGACGCGTTACGAGCGAGAGGAACGGGATGTTCTCCCGCATAAGTGTTAGGAAATTGCTGTTTGTCTTTACGTCAACATTAAAGTCCCCCACTACTAACATCGGTGTGCATCGATGGACGGTTAATGCGAGTTGCAGGAAGTGCACGACGTCTTTCGTGAGTGCGGTAGCGGACTCACGAAAGCGGTATCAGTCGGTCGCTGCTAGCGCTGGGGGGGATGAAAGGGGGGCGGAGCTGGTTACGAGGCCGACGACAACGCCGACGCGAAACCCAGGAACGGACGCCAAAGAGCCATTTGTGTAGCCAGCCCTCCTCCACAGTCTCTCCTCCTCCCTTCCATCATCCTCCCTCGCCCGGAGAGCCGACAGCGCGCATGCGCGGCGGCGGAGCAGATTCGTCGGCGAGCTGGTTACGAGGCCGACGACAACGCCGACGACAACGACGACGCGAAACCCAGGAACGGACGCCAAAGAGCTGCGCTCTAAAAAGAGAACCCTGCAGTAATTATAGAAAGATGAGATCAAGCACAAGAAACATTTATTTTATGACAGAGGTATTTATTACAGACAGACAGACAGACAGACAGACAGACAGACAGACAGACAGACAGACAGACAGACAGACAGACAGACAGACAGACAGACGGACGGACGGACGGACGGACGGACGGACGGACGGACGGACGGACGGACGGACAGACAGACAGACAGACAGACAGACAGACAGACAGACAGACAGACAGACAGACAGACGGACGGACGGACGGACGGACGGACGGACGGACGGACGGACAGACAGACAGACAGACAGACAGACAGACAGACAGACAGACAGACAGACAGACAGACAGACAGACAGACAGACAGACAGACAGACAGACAGACAGACAGACAGACAGACAGACAGACAGACAGGCAGACAGACAGACAGACAGACAGACAGACAGACAGACAGACAGACAGACAGACAGACAGACAGACGGACGGACGGACGGACGGACGGACGGACGGACGGACGGACAGACAGACAGACAGACAGACAGACAGACAGACAGACAGACAGACAGACAGACAGACAGACAGACAGACAGACAGACAGACAGACAGACAGACAGACAGACAGACAGACAGACAGACAGACAGACAGACAGACAGACAGACAGACAGACAGACAGACAGACAGACAGACAGGCAGACAGACAGACAGACAGACAGACAGACAGACAGACAGACAGACAGACAGACAGACAGACAGACAATGAACTTTATTTGATCCTGAGGAGCTTCAGCGGAGGCCCCTATCGGGGACCCGTGGAAGCCGCTGGCCGCGTCCAAGTCGGGGCAGGAATACCTAAGGTCCCTCTATAATTTTCAAGGTAGCGACATCTGCCGCGCGCGCCACCTAGGAAGTTCCTGTAGCAGACGGCGCCCACGCTAAGCCGCGGCGCCGCGGCATTCGGGACGTGAAAAAATATCTGCATACGCACGGAAATAAAACATACTGGTGCCTGACTGTGGCGAAAAACGAAAGAAGCACCCGAACTGCTAAATTTAGTCCTTTAATTTCAAATGAGTGCTCCAAGAAAATACATCAAGAGAGCGTAATGAGGGCTGGATCGCCTCGATTCCGCGTGTTTATATTTCGTTCGTTTGCGCTCAATCACCGCGCGAGCCTTGGTGATTGCTTGCTTGTGCTTAATCCCGTATGCTCTGTGAAATCTTTTGAATGTAAGTGTGCTGCGTACACATAGCGGTTGCATTTAACGAAGAAGTCGTGTAAAAATGAAGGCTGACAGTCGCTTGGACCGAAAAATTTTCGACAAAACGTCGCTCAAACGTGCGATTCTCAAAGCGCGCAACCCTCACGGCAACTAAACAACATGCTGTGTGTGTGTGGAAACGAGTGCGCCAACAGTCTTCTTGCCGCTGAGTGTGTCAGTCGTGTAGCGATTACACGACGACTGCTGTGTGTTGTGGCTCAAAGCTACGAGCCAGTGCAACTGTAGTGACATGATGAAGAGGCGGTATGGATCGTGTCAGCGTGTCTCCTCGATCGTGCTGGGGCTGCCAGCGCGATCTGATCTCACGGCACACCAATATGAAGCGTAGTGTGTGCGTGTGTGTGAATGCCGTTGAGTGTTCTCGTGAACCATGCGACGTCGCCGCGTGAACTGTAATCATGACGCGCATTGTTGTGTTTATCCCTTTTCGCCTCCGTGCACCGCTAAAACCCCGTAAGAATTAGAGGGTCCTTATACGAAACGCACGCGGATTGGCCCAGCTATTTCTGCACTGTGTTTTGCTGGCAATCCGTGTATCGCTAGTGGCGTTTTTTTTTATGTTCATCTGCAGTTGTGTGTTTTTCATCAGTAAAATGGCATTGCCGATTACTGAAACATCTTTCAGTGTAAGGGAAACTTGGAACGAGCTCGCAGCTGTATGTAATGTACTTTGGTATACTGTATTACGCTTTATAATTTGACGGCCAGTAGCTGTGTTTATGCAGTATTCGTTTTAGAGCTCAGCTCTTTGGCGTCCGTTCCTGGGTTTCGCGTCGTCGTCGGCGTTGTCGTCGGCCTCGTAACCAGCTCCGCCCCCCTTTCATCCCCCCAGCGCTAGCAGCGACCGACTGATACCGCTGGATGCCGCTGACGCCGCTAGAGAGTCAAGATAACGTGACTGCATAGAACACCGTCGCCGCCATGCAGAAAGAGGAGGAAAGGGTCCCCCCCCCCTGTTATTCTGTGGCGGATAGGGTGCTCTTCAGTTGCCGACGCGCCGGTTATTTCACGTAGGCCCCGGCACGTCGACGAATACGTGACCACCTTCCCACGGCTAGACCTGGTTCTTAGCGCTGCGGAAGCGAGGGTATCATATTGTTTGTGTCGGCATCGGCGGCGTTGTCCCTGAAACCAACTCCGCAGCTGGGGTTGACTCACTATCGGCGTCAGCGGCATCAGTCAGTCGCTGCTATCTCTTCCCTCCTCCCTTTATCATGTTGTCCGCTTGCTGCGCGCGCTTCTGCCCCCATCGTTTGCCGCTGGGTGTACACGCCGCCCCCTCCCCCCTCTTCCTGCGAGTCTCCGGTTGTCAAAGCGCCGGCTCGAACTTAATTCCTTTCTTCGCTCCTCCTCCAATGCAACCCCTGTGCGGTGGCAATCAGAGAGCCAGATCGGTGGCGGCGGATCTGTATATGTGCACCGCCCGAGCCGAAATTGCCGCTGCCGTTCGCCACTGCGAAATTATCTGCCAGGTCTTTCTGAGCCATGAGCGAGACGACCGATGGAAGTCCTCCGTCTGCTGCTGCTGCTGCTGCTGCTAAACGAGCTGCCAGAGCAGAGGCCCAGCGCCGTCGCCGTCAGAATCCAGAGGTGCGTGCCGCCGAAGCAGAAGCTTACCGTCGCCGCCGTCGAGATGATCCAGGAGTACGCGTCGCCGAAGCAGAGGCTAAGCGCCGCCGCCGAGAAGACCCTGCCGTTCGCGCCGCCGAAGCGGAGGCTCATCGCCGCCGTCGAGAGCAACCAGCAGTAAGCGAGGCTGAAGCAGAAGCTCATCGCCGCCGCCGAGAAGACCCTGCAGTTCGCGCCGCCGAAGCGGAGGCTCATCGCCGCCGTCGAGAGCAACCAGCAGTAAGCGAGGCTGAAGCAGAAGCTCATCGCCGCCGCCGAGAACGTCTTTGAGAATCAAGCATTGGTGTACCAAGTCGAACATATATCAGTCTATTTCTCCGACCACAAAGCTTCCTTCATGACTGTCAAGAACTGTTAGTGGAGTCTTTGTTAAAGGAATACGTGTGAAAAAAAAATTCTGTGATAGCGCATACATGTGTTGCTCGATTTCTTTGCCTCAATCTATCGAAAAGCTGAAACAGCTTATTTGCTGCGCTCAAATTTCGCATTAGGAAGTAACGTAATCGTCGGTAATTTTTTTAAAGATAGAATAATGCAGGCACTTAGCAATATATTTATTCACATAGGCAATGCACAAGATACGATTAGGATATTGGAAATTACTTTTTGGACATGTTGTAAAGCGCAGTTAACAAGGCGCGCACAAACACAGGAAAGTGTAAAAGTAGAATTCGCTGCTGAATTTTATTTTTAGAGCGCAGCTCTTTGGCGTCCGTTCCTAGGTTTCGCGTCGTCGTTGTCGTCGGCGTTGTCGTCGGCCTCGTAACCAGCTCGCCGACGAATCTGCTCCGCCGCCGCGCATGCGCGCTGTCGGCTCTCCGGGCGAGGGAGGATGATGGAAGGGAGGAGGAGAGACTGTGGAGGAGGGCTGGCTACACAAATGGCTCTTTGGCGTCCGTTCCTGGGTTTCGCGTCGGCGTTGTCGTCGGCCTCGTAACCAGCTCCGCCCCCCTTTCATCCCCCCAGCGCTAGCAGCGACCGACTGATACCGCTTTCGTGAGTCCGCTACCGCACTCACGAAAGACGTCATGCACTTCCTGCAACTCGCATTAACCGTCCATCGATGCACACCGATGTTAGTAGTGGGGGACTTTAATGTTGACATAAAGACAAACAGCAATTTCCTAACACTTATGCGGGAGAACATCCCGTTCCTCTCGCTCGTAACGCGTCCCACGGCTGTGACAACCTCGCGAGGCACTTGTATAGATCTCGTCTTTGAGAATCAAGCATTGGTGTACCAAGTCGAACATATATTAGTCTATTTCTCCGACCACAAAGCTTCCTTCATGACTGTCAAGAACTGTTAGTGGAGTCTTTGTTAAAGGAATACGTGTGAAAAATAAAAAAAAATTCTGTGATAGCGCATACATGTGTTGCTCGATTTCTTTGCCTTAATCTATCGAAAAGGTGAAACAGCTTATTTGTTGCGCTCAAATTTCGCATTAGGAAGTAACGTAATCGTCGGTAATTTTTTTATCGCACTTAACGCAATGCGGATATTTGTCAGCGAGTTAATGCGTTTCCGCATCACTATTTACTTGCATGTTAGGTCATACTGCACTAGCTAAGTCAACGGGCTTGTAATGCACTAAAATCAGTAATCTCCACAAACTTCGGCCGTTAACATTCACGCGCGCGTATTAAATACTACTGCAGTTCTGCACACACAGGTGTATACTTTCTCTCGCACCTTCGTATCGCTCTACGTTACTTTCCTCGCATAGTCGTTCACTTACCAACGGTTCAGTCTTTCCGTCCATTTCTATGCAACCACACTCACCTTCTGCTTAGGTTTTGTTTGCCGCGCCGGATGCAAAATACCTTCTTGTAGTCATCCATCTGATCTTGGCACCCATCCACACAGCAACAAGGCATTTCGGTCCTTTGCATCCTAGGTCATACCGATCTATTCAGCGGGCTCATAGCGAACTAAAATAAATAATCTCCATAAACTTCGGCCCTCAACATTGATGCACGCGAGTGAAATACTATCGCAGCTCTGCACACACATGTGTATGCTTTCTCTCGCACCATCATATCGCTCTACCTTAGTTTCCTCGCATAGCCATGCAGTTACCGACGGTTCAGTCCTTCTGTCCAATTCTAGGCAACCATACTTTTCTTCTGGTTAGGTTCTGGTTGCCGCGCGCGATGCAAAATAACTTCTTGCCATCCTTCGTCCGGTTTCGGCACCCAACCGCACAGCAACAGGGCATTTCGGACCTCCCGGAACGAAATTATCGCAGCGATGTTCACAGCACAACAGGCTAAACGCTCGCACTTCGCCCGGCGTGCAGGAACTTTCATGGCGGCAAAGGGGCGGAGCAATGTCACATGTCACCGATCAGCCTATCGCGGGCGTTGTCGGCTGGATCAAAGCCTGGCGGTAATTTTAAATGATTGAGGGACTTTAGGAATACCGTGATGTTCCGCCCTTTCTCGGGCCCTCTGGATTGCCTCTAGTTGCGTCTGGAGCGATGGGCTCCGTAGTGCCTCTTCCCAGTCGGCTTCGCTGGAGAGAGGGCCGTTAGGTAACGCGGGGCATTGCCAGAGCATGTGCGCTAAGGAACAATAGATCTCATTACAGTCCGGACAGCTCGAATCGACGTCTGTGTAGATAAGGCTGAGAAGACAGAGGTATTTATTTTATGACAAAACGTTAAGCGTGCTTAGCGTTTTGTCATTGGAAATTTATGAGGACATATCTAGAGGTCTTCGCATATATTAGGAGAAACAGCGTAGGTATGTAAATGGGACCAAGTTTGTGTAAGCTCGTTCTGTAAAATTATAGATTACTCCAAGGCACCTCGGACACACACAAAACACAGGACAACGTAATGGCCAGCGTTTCCACTTGTTAATTCTGTCATGCTGTTGCAGAACGTTAGCTTTATGAAGATACGAGCCCACGCATAGCCTCTGTCAGGCATCAACTACACAATTCCAGCTCAGCTATTCGCAGAGAGGTACCGCGTCCGGTATATAAGGGTAGGTCGCAGGGCGGGCTTGATCGGTCACGTTTGGGCTTCCTTTTGTGATTCTTTCCCTTTCCGTACCAGCTCAAACTTCCGCAAAAACTGTCACATCTCACGGGTCTCGTTATCACCGGTAGTCACGTACTGCGAAGTTGCTTATAGCGTGACAGCGCTTCAAGGTCGACAGCTCCAAAAATATTATCAATCCTTCAATATTATCAGCTGCAACATGCTTATCGTGGTCGAAGGGGAGGCTCCAAGACTGCGCGGCGGCACCGAATTTTGAAAATTTGATTTAATGTTTACCTGTTTTGTAACTTTGTGTAGTTGTTCAATTTTTCGTCTGTCGAACGCACCGTGCAGTCTTGGAACCCCTTCGACCGCGCGCACCATGTTGACGCTCATATTGAACCTGATTGTATACATGCTTCGAGGCTCGCGGCTCTGTAGCCGCGATGTGCACCTTCTAATATTAGAAGAAATCGCTCTCTAAAAAACATCATGTCGAAGGTAAATGAGAACGAATTAATGTTAATGAGAGCAAGACAACTTTTCCGTTGAGAGCTCCCCAAGAAAACCCCCTATAGAGCGAAGAGCACCAAATACACTAGTGTTATGGTCACTAATTGACGGCGTTGACAAAACACCATAGAGCAAGTGCGTTGGAGCACTCTTATGAGAAAATGGGAAAGCCGTATTAAGGGTCATCAGCGAGTCCATGATTTGAGGAGAGGAAAAAACACGTAAAAAAAAAGGCACGCAAGAAACCGTACGTGCGAGTGAGGTTCAGAAGTTTACCACGCATTTCTGTGAATCAATTCCCACTGCTTACACAAAATATAAACATCGACGACTCTCTCACGTCAGTTTTTTCTCTTTTTTTGCCTAAGCCTGACGCAAGCTGAACTGTTTGTGACTTCCCATTAGCCTGTCAATATTTCAATCGGTACTGTTGTCGCTTGCTATCACCGGCTCAAGCAAGCTGCCGGCATCGCTTTGGTTATGCGCCCCACATTCCTGCAAACTACGAATGTAGGCGCCAGGCTGTTGTCGGGTGCAGTAGCAGCTCTGATGTGACCTTTTCGGTCATTTCGCCGGGACAACTGTAGCGCGCTCTCACTAATTGAAACACGCTTAGGCGAGTGGTTATGCCCGTGCACTGGGTCGTTAACCGGGCGCGGTAGCACTGAAAGCTTCATCAAAATGCGCTCATCAAACTGGTGAAAGTTCGACACCTCCCCCCCCCCCCCCCCTCCGCGAGTCAGCGCTTTACCATGGTTGTGACGTTTGCGCTTCCCCTTTGCCATTATCCTCGAGTGTTGCTTGCCTCTCCGACTCTCTCAATTATCAAGGAAATTTGGGTGTTCACGTTTGATGCACGCTCTTCTGCTACATGATTCCAGTAGGTATATTGGAAATTGAAGTGTACTTGCTTGCACCGCCTTGGAGCATATTGGCGGTGCTTGAGTGGTTGGCACCAGTTGGGTGAGCCATGCGGCATTCAAGAATCGAACGCGGGGAGAGCTCTGTCGGCTAGCGAAATTATGAGCACTCGGGTGCTGCTAGTTCGCTGCGGTCGCTGGTTGAAGCGATATGTCATTGCAGTGCATGTTTTTTTTTTTTGAAAGCGACTGCTACCAGAATATGCATAATCAGCCTGTTTCCAAGGGAGAAAAAGTCTTGTGCCACTCATATTACCCATCGCAGTTCTACTGGCGCATATAACAGCGCTAACAGCACGCCATTTAAATGGAACAGAAGCGGCACATAGGCTAGTGACGGTGCTTGTGGGAACTAAGCTCATTTAAGCAGAAAACAATATGAAATTCTTTGTGGCACCTCGTGGGAGCGAGCATTCTGCAAGAATTTTGACCATCGCTTGAATAAAATGGTTTGTGCACAATATCGGCAAAAAACAAGGCGAGCTTATGTTCCTGAGGGCCAGCGGTGTGCTATAATTTTAGGGCATTACAGCCTCCAGTGGCCGAATTAAATAGTGCAGTGAGCGCTGAACGCACCTGAATACTTTAATCGTAGCTGCACACGTCAGCCTGGTGGCAGGATGTGTCCAATAGCATGGTGGCTGAAGTGTGCCGTGAAACAGGCTGAAGCATTGCGCAAATTGAAATTTATAAACACAGGAAAGATTGGAAAACACGCACGCGTAAGAATACCTAAAGATCAGATTTCTTCGCAGTGATGTTCTGCATGGTCGCAGAAATGAGGCGCTGCGCCAATTTGCATTTCACTTTGTTATTAACAAATGTAACTTCAGTAAACGCGTACCAAACGTAACCATCGAATTGTTTAACAGCCGCTTCTTGATGGGGGCGCTTACAGTAGCAAATTTTCATGCATTTGAAGAGAAGTAAATGCCGGGCGAGCTTTGTGAGGCGATAGGCGGTGCTCCCTAACACCGACATACACACGACCTACTTCAACTCACTGCATGTCATGCCGTGCATAGGCAGCTCCATGAGACGCATCTCTGGATGCTTGCAACAAGTTTCCTCGCCATCTCTGATCTGGGTTTCCAAGCAACCGGTTTCCCGAGACAGAAGCTGGAACATCTGGTCCGGTGAGTCGGTGCTACCGTCTACTTTACTCTTTTACCGGAAAGACATACTGCAGGAACTCAGTTTTTAGCAGACATCCGATTACATTGCAGTACATGACATCTCTAATGTGGCACTAGTTCCTGGCTTGCGGTTAGCAGACCTGGTTTCACTACTTCTCGCCTTGAATCCTACAACTCTTAAATGTGTCAGAAAGTGTATTTTGTTAAAGTTAATTAGTATTCTCAATTACACACCTGATCATTGCGATTTGGCGCGCTAAAAACGTCCGCTTTTTGCGGTAACGCACATGAACAGTGTAATTGAACGATGGCTACACAGAATTCGTCATTTCTTTTAATTTTTTGTGCCGAAATGAAACGCATGGTATATAGCGGGTTGTGGCGAGCATAGAGTTTCCTACAAAATTACTAGAGGGAACTCTAGGCGCTGCAGTCATTGTCCTACCATGGGAATGATGGGAAGTACATGGATTTGTCTGATCTTCGTGCTTGTGGCTTTAAGCGTACTTGTGGCCTCGTTTATAGCTCTTTCGGGGCTTTTCATCGTATAGTTACGATACTGACTATACTACTCTATGCTTTTCTTTCGGAATCTTTTCGGTTACAGCGTCGGCCCGTCTCGGCTGATTGTGAACGGATTGAAAGCGGTGAGCTCAAAAGCTGTAACTGCTGTAGTGGCGTGACTGGGATGACCGAACGATCTATGAGCGAGCAACGAACGGCGGTACCAGCATCACTGAGAGCCTCTGCAATGCTCGCGGCGTTAATTTTTTAATCGCTGGCTTGAAAAGGCCGACGTGTGTCATTTGGCTCTGTTTTGCTTATACTTAGCGACACGATTAATTTATAATGTTGACGGGCCCAAGTCAGTGCAATTGTGTTCTTGTGCAGCATGTAAGCGTTGTTCGCAAAGCGCAGCAGAAGGCTTCTGCTGTGCTTTGTTTTCGCCTCGACGATGACAGAAACTGTGTGGCAGATGTCACGCATAGAGTCTCATGGACTACAAGCCATCCTCTACAAGAACAAGGCTGTCCGTACGGTAGACTGTTGTGAATACGGCATTTTTCGCGGACTGTGTAACGAAGTCAGCATTACAAGCTTAAGATTGCAAGGTAAGCGAATGTCTTTGTACTTGTCAATTCTTGGTTATAACTGCTGTCTCGCGGGGTACTTCCGATCCCGATAGAAATCAATCGGCATCGAACGATTACGTTTGTCTCCTTTGTGCTAACTGCGGAAGAGAGCCAATCGCGGTCGAGAATATCGATTTCTATCACCATCGATTTGCACGATCGCAATAGTCGCCTTTGCGCTAGCTACGCAAGAGCTAGCGCAGCCGCGCTCGTGAAATGAGATCTCGATTAGCACCTAAATTGTTCCCGCATACCGATGGCATGCAGTTGCCCTGTGCGTTGTAGTGAACGCTCGTGTGTGTGCAAAATGTGAATGTGTCGTGTTTTGGGCACTATATGGTGCAATTCGGTGGAGTATCTGACTTATTATGTTCGCTATGACAGGCACATAACCTTACGAATGAGGTACTGCTGGCAAGCACTGCATTGTGCTAATGGACTAAGAAATCGAGCAAAATGGAAAAGACACATTTTGATTGTACAAAAGGGAGAGGTACGACACTCATTTTGGGCGCGTGTATATTTCATTGAAGAGGTGGGCTCGGCGGCTGTGCACAGACGCAGATCGCTAAACCATTCGCTCTTGTCATGCAGGTGTTTCAGCGCGCATTCGTGCGCCTGTTGCTCCCAGCCCTAGTGACGGCTTCCCTGGCAGCCCCTCTGCAATATCGGGCTTCGTCAGGTGAAACTGACAGGATAGCCTGTCACCCCTCCCTGATGTGCGCCCCTTGTTTTTCAACTGCACCGACCTTCCTGGATTTCATCGGGAGCGGCGGATCTGCGTTTTCGATGACACCGCTACTGAAGACGGTGGTGCTCGATGCAGCATGGACGAACCTGTCGTCATCGACATCAACCTTACGGTCAACTACAAAAGAGCAGGCACTACCGGTGGCGCCTTGTGGGCTCGGCGGCTGTGCACGCAGATCGCTAAACCATTCGCTCTTGTCATGCAGGTTGGTAAAGCTTACAGTCTTTTTTGTAAGAAGTCTAGCAATTATTTTCTGCTTCAGCTACCGAGCCCGCACTGCTGCCTTCTTGTCGCTCTTGAGTGCTCTGATGTAATTCGTGCCTTGTTGATTATGTCGGGCGATATCGAAAGCAACCCGGGGCCGGACTCCAACGCTTTACTAGTTGAATTGAAGAACTTGTCTGCTGCACAGTTGCAATTAATCAGTCAGGTTCAAGACCTGAAAGTTCATTTATTATCGACGGACAAAGCTATTGCCGATGTGGGCAAACGCATGACTGACCTAGAGGGTTACTATCAAAATCTTGTCTCCCTGCGCTCTGACTTTGAAGCCGTCAAAACGTGCACCGCTCAAGTGGCCACCGTGGTACACAGGCTTGAAACGCGTATTGATGACGCCGAGAACCAGTCATGACGCAATAATCTTATTTTTTATGGCCTCCCTGAATCAACTGGATCAGAGGCGTTTGCCCAGACCGAGCAACTTATCATCAAGCACTGCCACGATCATGTTAATATTAGCATCGAGCTGAAGGAAATTGAGCGCGCACATCGTCTCGGTCATCGCACAGGTACTAACCGCCACCGTCCTGTCATAGCAAAATTCACCTTCCATAAAACAAAAGAATTGATTTTTTCTAACGGCCGCAAGTTCAAAGGAACCAGCTTCAGCGTTGGAAAGGATTTCACTCGTTCCGTACAAAACGCTCGCAGCCACCTCATAGCTTTCGCGAAAAGCAAACCATGACCTTTTTCTTTGCGATTCAAAACACTGCATATGGGCCATAAGCGCTACGTCTACGACGAGCAAACGCAGTCTGTCAAAGAAATAATATAGCAGTTTCCCCGTCGCAAAAATGTCTGCTACACTGTCAAGCCCAAATCTAACATATCATTGTCTGTAACCTTTGCCAACGCACGCAGTTTCCTTCCCAAGCGTGACGCTTTTTCCAACCTTGTTTTATCATCCAACAGTAATATAATGGTGATAACCGAAACGTGGCTAACAGAAGATATTACAGACACAGAAGTACTAGCCGACCTGCCGGAATTTCATGTCTACCGAAAGGATCGCAAAGGCATGCGGGGGGGGGGGTGTACTGATTGCTGTGCATCAGCAGTTATCGTGCTCCGTAGCCAAAAACAACACTTCTGACCTTGAAGTATTATGGCTAATCATTCATGCTTCCCCCCATACTATCATTCTAGGTGTTTGCTACAGGCCTCCGAATAATATTCCAGATTTCTCATTTAAACTTAATAACAGTTTGAGTGACCTTAGTAATCAACACCCGCAAGCAGATATCCTCGTTTTTGGTGATTTTAACTTTCCTCAAATAGACTGGAGCAATGACGTCCCCATAAGTATGGGCAGTGAGCCTGCCAGAGATTTTGTGGATTTCTGCCTTAATTTTAATTTAACCCAACTTGTATCAGAACCTACACGCGTTGCACTGAGCACTTCTAGCATCTTAGATCTCATCCTAACCAGTAATCCGGAAAGCTTATCATCAATAGCATTGAAGCGGTTTGCGCTGGACGCATGAAAGAAGACGAAGGAAGGTGCTAGGGGAGAAGTGAGGAGGAAGAAGTTGGAATAAAATGGCGGACGACACCCGTCTCACTTAGATGATGTCATTTCTGTTGCCGTTCTAGTTAGGAACGCTACATTTTGGCGCAGCCGACAGTTTTCGAAGACCAGCGATGCGGGTGACGTTTTTCGTCGACCAGACGTCATCAGAGTCTGTTGTGTTCACCCGATACCAAGTGCACGGTGAGCCAGCGACGGACCTTCCTCTTGAAGTTAGTTCTACCGCGCTGATCAACGTGGTACTGCAACAAGCTGCAATCAGCCGCCAAGCCCTCGTGCAAACAGGATCGGTGACAGTGAATCTACAACTGCAGACACTGAGCGAACTCGTTCTGGAACCCATACGACGTGGCACCCTCAAAGAGGAAACGCCTGCCGGGAAGGTGAGCCTAGACTTGAGTGTTATGGAACTGCAAAGGAACATTATACAACAGATCGAAATAATGAGAACTTTCGTCCAAGCGCTTAGTCGAGAGCAGTCAGCACGAAGTATTGTTGAACCAGATGTTTTTGAAGGAAAATCGCAAAATGCACACTACTGGCTGTGTTTTTTCGAGTACGCCTGTGACAAGAATCTGTGGCACTCCAACGACACAAAGATTTTGCATATGCGCCGCTATTTGGGCGGTATAGCCAGAAAATGGTATGACGTGCAACTCATGGATTATGGAACAACATGTTGGGAACTGCGGAAAAGCAACTTTTTAGGGGCTTTCGAAGGCAACGCAGTAGAAAGATGGGATGCGGCACTGCGGTTCAGTTATACAGGTGGCTCTCTGCTTGAGTACTGTCTTGAGAAGCGTCGCCTGTTGTATTCTGCAGAACCGAAGCTGTCGTCTTCTGCTGTTGTAGCTTTGATAAGGCAAGAGTTGTGTATCGAGATCCGTAGTCATGTCCAGCTCAAAGGTCCAAGAACGTTTGATGACCTTCTGAACTTTCTACAGACCTCAGTTCCAAGAATTACATCGAGAAGACAGCCAGATGGTAGAACAGAGCAACTTGATTCCAATCTAGAGTCGTTGCCGTCAACTGAATGTGAACACAGCTTCATAAACAAATCTCTGCGAAGCGTAAATCATGACTGTGAGGATGGTGAAGAACCAATTGCCGCAGTTCACGGCAACCTACTTCCACATAATCTGTCTACCGTGCATCACAAGCCCCAGAAAAAGAGCTTCAGTGAGACAGTATATTTGGTGTCGTCAAGCTTATTGTACGCCCCCATTAAGGTAGATGGCATTGAAGTGAAGGCTCTCGTTGACAGTGGAGCTTCGGTATCTATTATCAACAAGACTCGAGTGGATGCCAGTCGTCTGCACGCTGGTAGAACATTGCGTGTCCAAGCCTACGATGGGTCAGTGACCATGCATAGCGAATGGGTAACCCTGGCTTGAATTTCAAGGAAATGCTATTACCAGTGACGTATTGGCCATTCCCAATGTCACCTACGATTTTCTTTTGTCCCGTCCAGACATGAAAAAACTTAAGATGAACCTCTATTAGGATGACAAGGTAATGGCCGAAGACACGATAAGAACAGAAGACCCTGGTGAAGAACCTAGTGTATCAAGGCTAATTTTTCACCACGAAGACATCAAGACTAAGTACCCAGAGCTTATATGCATAGGAAGCTACCCTCCAGCAATGAAATCCCATGTCGTTCCTTTCGAGCTCGCAGATAAAACAGTGGTTCGTAGAACCCCCTATAATATGTCCAGAGATAAAAAGGTGTGGCTGAAAAAGGAGTTGCAAGAAATGTTAGACGCAGGTATCATCCGGCCTTCTGTATCCCCATTTGCTTCTCCTATCACTATTGCACCTAAAGAAGACGGGACATTCCGCCTCTGCACAGACTACAGGGCTCTCAATCGTCAAACTGAATTGATACCTTATCCAATGCCGAGAATCGACGACATCATTGAGGAAACCGGTGGTTGCCATTGGTTTTCACTAATAGATCTCTGCAAGGGCTTTTGGCAGATTCCACTAAGTGAAGAAACGAAGAAGTACACCGCGTTCATAACCCCATTTGACTTGTTTGAGTACAACCGCCTACCATTTGGTTGGAAAAACTCCCCTGCGTGGTTTCAGAAGATTATGACGGACATTCTGAAACCTTACCTGGGCACATTTTGCAATGTGTACATCGACGACATCATCATCTACTCAAAGGCAAAGGACGAACACCGTAGTCCTCTTTCAAAAGTTCTTCATGTCCTCAGTCTTGCCCAACTCAAAGTCAACTTCAAGAAAAGTGCGTTCTTTCAAGATACCGTAGTATTTCTTGGCAGGGTGTTTGATGGACAGACTAAAAGCACCAAGCAAGAATCGGTAGAGAGAATCTCCAAGCTGGTAAAGCCTTATGATGTGCACTCCCTGCGCGTTTTTCTTGGCCTTGCAGGACACTTCCGGGCGTTTATCAAAGACTACGCACTGAGAACAAGGTGCCCCACACGTTTAACTCAGAAAGACGTGCCTTTTCATTGGGACGAGAAGTGCGAAGCTGTCTATCGTGAGCTTGTAAAACTAATATCGTCGGACCCCATCTTGCGAATACCGGATTTTTCCTTGCCTTTCGTGCTGAACACGGACGCATCACATTATGCTACCGGTGCAGTTCTATACCAGAAGCCATCCAAACAAGCTGATCAAACCAAACACTACGTCGTGAGGTACTACAGCTATACCCTGAAACCCGCCGAAATCAATTACTGTACCACAGAAAAGGAAGCTCTGGCCGTCTTAAAAGCTGTGCAGTACTTTCGTACTTACCTGGAAGGTGCCAAATTCAAACTTTTCACGGACCATCAAGCATTGACTCAACTTCTGAGCATGGCCCAGCCAAGAGGCCGCATTGCTAGATGGGTGAACTATCTGCAACAATTTGATTTCGTAATTTCGCACCGTCCTGGCCCACTCCTCACTGACGCTGACGCACTATCAAGATTACTTGTACAGGAATCAAGCAATAATCCAGATACAATCAATCATATTAAGCTATGGGAAGGTACAGAAGAGCTCCAGTTTATCAATGGAAGGTATCACGTACCACCAACTATGATTCCAAGGATTCTTCATCTATACCACGACACCCCTGAATCGGGTGGACATGATGGCTTCTGGCGCACTTATAAGAAATTGCTCATGAGATTCACATGGCCGGGCATGAAAAACGACATGAGCCATTACATCCGCACATGCCACCTCTGCCAGGTGAACAAAGTTAAATTCAAGCAATCGACAGACGTTATGACAAACCCTGAATATTCAAGCATCCCGTTCGAAGTAATTCATTTGGACTTCGCGGAGCTCAAAAAGAAGGGGGAAGGAGTCAAGCGAACGCAAGCTTTCTTGCTCTCCATAGATGAGTGCACACGGACGATTGCGGCTAAAGCTGGCAAAGAAGACGCAAACAGCGTAATAGACCTCCTCAAAGCTGAGTGTTTTAAACACACAAAGACGCTCGTCTGCGACAACGGGCCGGCTTTTCGGAGTGCCAAATTATCAAAGTGGGCCCAGGAGCACGGCATCATGATAAAGTATTCTTCTCCATACCACCCGGCAGCAAACGGCCTAGCGGAACGTGCCATACGAGACATCAAACAGTATCTGAAGATGTATCCAGACTTTGCCGGTGGCTGGAAGTGCTGTCTCGAGGCCGCTGTGAAGCATCACAACAGATCATACACCACGAGTTTAGGCTGCAGCCCTCATTTTGTAACTTCAGGTACAGCGCCCATACTTCCTGCAGATCGTGAGCTAGGTCTCCTAGAGAACCTCGAACTTGCGGAAGTAAGGAAAACTGTCAAAGAACAGGAGATATACAGGCGCCGCATGAAGCGAAACTTTGATAAAAGGCACAGTAGCGAGATACCGGACATACAGCCTGGAGACTATGTCCTTGTAAGGAAAGGAGCTGTGCCCTCAAATTCAAAATATTGCGGACCATTTCAAGTTATTAAGACTGCATGCCAGCATGGAATATTGAAGAATGTCTGGTGCGCCGGAGCCTCGGGCCAAACGGAGTGCGCCGCTATTGGAAACGTATTCAAGTATTACCCCAGGAGGTGTAATTAAAAGAAATCCGGAAGAGTGAAGCGGTCTGCGCTGGACGCATGAAAGAAGACGAAGGAAGGTGCTAGGGGAGAAGTGAGGAGGAAGAAGTTGGAATAAAATGGCGGACGACACCCGTCTCACTTAGATGATGTCATTTCTGTTGCCGTTCTAGTTAGGAACGCTACAAGCATATCTACTTGAAGTCAGCGACCATAAAGTAATTCACGCCACATTTTCGTTTCAACCCGTGAAACGCTATTTAGTCAGCAAAACAATCCGCCTGTACAATAAAGGTAATTATGATGCAATTAATAGTGATCTGAGCACATTTCTTCCCTACGTTCATGAGGTTATGTTCTACGCGCTCTATTAATGAAAACTGGTCAATATTGAAAAACAAACTAGGTGATCTCGTTGATAAATTCATACCACGAATAACATTCCGCGGAAATCGTAAGAAACCATGGTTCACTAAAACGCTTAAGCGACTTGAAAACAAAAAGAAACGTCTCTTCCGCTCAGCCAAACTAAACGGACACCCCTCTGCTTGGGAGAAATATTTTGTAGCCGAGGACGATTATCTGAGGGCTATACGGAAAGCTAAATTCTCTTTTTTCCACGATGAACTGCCTAAAATGCTTACGAACAGCCCTCGTCAATTTTGGCAAATAATAAACCCTCAGGAGGCGCGCATGATCAGCGTGTTAAATTCACATGGCGAAGTGGTCAGCGACAGCGAGTGTGCTTCAACTTCTGGAGATCTGGAGTTGACTTCAACTCCAGATCTTCCCACATCTACTAACATAACTGCGCGTATGTCGCCAATTATATTCTCGGCAGATGGAATCACTTCGATTATTGATAACATCAAGCTTTCATCGTCAGCAGGTGTAGATGATATTAATTCCAAGCTCTTAAAAATATTAACCATGAATCTGCTGCGTACCTAACTTTGTTGTTTTCACAGTCACTCTCTACAGGCATCTTACCATCCGACTCGAAAGTGAGCAAGGTCGTTCCAGTCTTCAAATCAGGCAACAGAGACACCCCGTTAAATTATCGCCCTATATCATTAACTAGTGTCCCCTGCAAAATGATGGAACACGTCATATACTCGCATATCATGAACTTTTTAGACTCAATCTGTTTTTTTCACCCTTGTCAGCACGGATTTCGAAAAGGCTACTCTTGCGAAACACAGCTGGCAATTTTCCTTCACGACCTGCATGTTAACCTTGACAGTAACCTTCAGACTGACGCCATATTCCTGGATTTTGCAAAAGCATTTGACACACTTCCCCATAAACGTTTGCTGCTAAAATTGTCTCGGTTAAATTTACACCCCGACGTATTAAAATGGATTGAAGCATTCTTGACTAACCGCTCTCAGTTTGTTTGTGTTAACCACTATTCTAGCAGACTCCCCATAACATCAGGCGTCCCCCAGGGATCCGTCTTGGGACCACTTCTTTTTAAAATTTACATTAACGTTCTACCAACGCATGTATTATGTAACATTCGCATGTTTGCAGATGATTGCGTAATCTACCGCAAAGTTACTAACACATCTGACCACACACTCATCCAGAACGATCTCAATAATGTACAAGAATGGTGCAATCGCTGGCTGATGAACCTAAATCCTAACAAATGTAAACTCGTGTCCTTCACTCGCAGCCGTAACCCCCCACACATTTACCTATTCAATTGCTGATGTTCCAATAGAATCAGTCCAATCATTCAAATACCTCGGTGTCATCCTATCTTGTGATCTGTCCTGGCGCTTGCACGCTACTAACATCATCTCAGCTGCTAATAGATCACTGGGATTTCTTAGACGACATCTGCGTCATACCCCACAACAAGTAAAAGCGTTGGTCTATAAATAATTTGTAAGATCGAAACTTGAATATGCATCTCCCATCTGGGATCCGCATCAGATTCATATCATAAATGCACTTGAGGCTGTCCAAAATCGCACTACTAGGTTCATTCAATCTTCATATTCATACGATATCAGCATTTCATCGATGAAAGCGCAATCTGGCTTGGAAACGCTTTCTTTCCGTCGACAGTTTGCCACCCTCTCTCTCTTACGCTCATTTTTTTTCAGCTCTCTAAATCACCCACCGTACATCACGCCCCCTTCATACATATCTCATCGCACCGGTCATCCGCTTCAAGTTGCACGCGCACGTGCCCGGACCACCACTTTTCAAGCATCATTTTTCATTCGAGCATCAAGGGAATGGAACGGCCTTCCACACGCCATCGCAGCCATTACAAGCCCATCTGCCTTTACTGAAGCTGTTGTCACCCATGTCTCAAAATGAACGCCTGTTTCTAATGTTTATTTTATTAACCACCCCTTATGTAATACCCCTCTAATGGGGTTTTTATGGTAATAAACTGAAGTGAAGAGAAGAGGTACGAGACTCATTTTGGGCGCGTGTATATTTCATTGAAGAGGCCGGGACAGTTTGTGGGTCTACTGATAAGTGACAATCAGTGGAGCAAACAGATACAGACGCCAAGAATAGCAAAGGAGAAGTTATTGATAGTTCTTTAACTTAAGTGCAGAAATGATAAGCTCATGTTGTGTGTTTGGTCTACTACTGGCAGCACATTGTTTATTCAGCCACTTTCATTTTTCTTTAAAAAGGGGATAGCTTGTGCAGTTCAATAAGTAAAGTTCAAATAAATTATTCTTTTCTTTTCTTGACATCATTATCTATTGCCTTCGTATGGGTGTAATTATAAGAAACAGGCCGTTCGGTTTGCCCTCTTGAGTCACTGAAAAGTGAGGCATTTATGACATCTGCGGCCTTCTTCGTATTTAATGTTACACGACAGCACCTCTATCCTTTGCACTGCAATATAAGGCAATATTGCAGCCATTAAACAATTTTGAAGTGCAGCTGTGCCCGTGCTTTCTATGTCTTGAGGCAGTGGTGTATTTGTATCACATATCTTTTCCATCAGTTAAGGGGTTGCATTAGGCAACAGAAAGCATTAGGTGGGAATAATACTGTTGGCATAAGCAGCTGTGAAACCTTCTTTGTTCCCTTTTAGTGGTTAGATGCTTTTGTACCCTGTCTAATATTTGCTTGTGCGCTCGTTACTTGTTGAAAAAGTAAAATGAGACAATGCATAGCACCGGCCATGCTTACACATGGCGGCAAACAATGTAAGTAAGGAATGGCAACTTTTTGTCCACGAGTATTGATTGCACACAATCATTTGTTGCTCTTAACTAGCGCTTTCCATATGTTATACTAAAAATAACAATGAAAGAAGCACGTGTCCATAATGCACAGTACTAAAACGTGCACTTAAATCACTATGGTAGGGGCTCATTTGTATCTATACAAACACTAACACACATTTGCTGCAGTGTGTGATATTGGCCCCGAGAGGAGAAAATGGAATGGAGACGCACATGCTTGAATTATTGATTTTTATTCAATTTAGGCACCGTAAATTTCGTGTATAAATAAGAAAGACAGCATCCACACAACAGTTGAATGTGCATAGTTATTTGTCGTAAGAATGCACCAATGCATAGCTTATGAAGTTAGAGTGCTCAGCTATTGAAACGCAATACTCGGACAGCATATTCGCGCAGTCACTCTTGCGCCGCCAGTGAGCGCTGGGTGATTGCTGAGGGGGACCGAAATGCATCAGAATGACACTCGTTTTCATGTGACACAAAATTGCATCAGCTCGATGTGCCAAGCTTCCACATGTGGCACAAAAATAGTGGCAGCCGCCATGCCGTCTGAATATCGCATTTCAATCAGTGATCACTGTACATCATGTGAAGAAACAAGCAACATATAAAATTAAGAAATAGAACCAGTGAGAAAGGACCAGAACAGTAAATACAAAGGATGTGCAATGATTCATGTAGCTGCATATGAAAGAATTCAGACATGAAGTGGAAACATGTGGGCATGTTGCAACACATATCAGAGTTAGTTATTGAAAATTAACTTAGTGAGGGTGTAGTGTTGAGAAATGGCCATTGATGAAACAGTGCGTGAACGTATTATGTCCTTTCTATTTAACGAGATTAATGAAGGCATGTATGCCTTCATTGTACTGGTGGGCTTCCCATTCCCCCAAAGGGTAGGATTTGGAGCCAGATGTTTGGCAGACAGTCCGTTTAGGAGACTCTCTCGTGATGTGGCCTTTGCAAGGAATTTTCACTAAACAGAGAAATGCGCAATGTACGCAAGTGAAACAAGTACATTTAAATTACCTGATATGTTAAGTAATGAGAATACGAACAGGACAGGCCCTCGTGGAACGTGCATGTAAGGTGTGAATATAGATTTCAATAAAATTGCAATCGCACCATGGAAACGAAGGTTTTCTTTGGCCCTTTTCCAGTGAATAGTCGTCGAAGTGCACCTTATGACAAAGATGACAAGTCTATGGGTGCACTGATGCAGAGAAAGCACAGCTGATCACTCATGCAACTGAAATGCAAGACATAGGTGATGATGCATTGAAGATGCACTGTATTCGTAATGGAAAAAAAATTCCTTGTACTCTGCTCCACTCAGCAAAACTATAACTACAGGCAGCTATGGCAGCACACTAACCATCTTGCAGTACGCAGGTGACAAGAAAAGGCAACGGAAAGTTAGCATAGGCACACCGTAGGTGTATGGTGCACAGGCCCACGGTCGATTCAAGCAAACCATGACATCATGATGTAGGTTCAAGCTGCTCCGCAACCTACATGTAATGTATGAGTAAGTAACTTGCAATAATTCTGGTTACAAAAAGAAAGAGTTAGTTTGAAGGGGTGCATATGTCTAGGAGAATACGGTAGCCTGATTTTGAGGTTAGATATTTTTTCTTGGAGCAGGCAACGTTAATGTATGAAATCCTAGTACCTTTACTGAGGTTTCAGGAAAGTAAACATTTCATTTCCTGCAGAGGTAGGCAAATTGCTGAATGCCACACATACAATAACTGTGCGGTATGAAAAAGTGTATTGTGCGTTTACTTTCATCGAGTTGGGTGCACAGCTGTTGTGTATGCATCCATCCAAAACCGCACACACACATACGCAATTAAACACATATGGGCTGTGCAATATTGTATTTCTTTGGTGTGTGTGCACGTTCTGTCGCCTCATGTCAAATATGCCGCTGTATGCGAAACAAATCGTAGATGGGTGGAAGCCCCTCTTATATTAGGAAAAGCAACACAAAGTGCGCCAAGCAGTTGAAACAGTGAAACGAAATTGACAAAGAAGTGCGTATAAATTTTGTTTCTCAAATTTATGTACAAAGTAATTTTACGGAAAAGGCATACTTTCGCAAGATTAGATACATGTGCTTCATTGCCGAAGCATTTCACAAGTAATGAGACTATGTGTACTGGAAGGCCATCAGCACAAGCACGAAAACTGCATTACCTGTTAATTGTGTCGATGTCTGAAAGGTACGCATAACAGTAGTAGTAGTTATAATTACGGTAGTAATGAAGCTTAGTGATCAATATGGCATCTTGTGCAGCACTGGCTATTATTAGATGTAAGAATACCCTCTTCTGAAAACGAAAATCAAGAAAGGGGCTGACAGATGGAATAGTACACTGTGGTATAGAGTTTGTAAACAGGGATAAGGTGCCTCAGAAAGGCTGGCCAACGTTTCGATAGGAGGACCTATCCTCTGAAAAGCTTTTTTGGCACAATGTGAAGATGCAGTGTTGTCATCAAACAATGCATATGCACTGCAAGACCAAGCAGTAAGTGCAACATAACTCCAGCAGGATGTCGAGTATTCGAAACAGTTTCAACGTGTAAAAATTTTCGGCTTGTAAAAAAGCCTCAGGCAACTTGCTCACATCTCATTGACATTGATGCAGCTAGTGAAAAGTGCAACATCCCATGCTCTCAGTGTAGTTATGTTACCGATTGCAGAGTAATGCAATTTATCTGCCTAAGGTGACCTAGACCACTTCAATGTAATTCCAGATAAGCACACGCAAAATAAAATACCTTGCATTATTTCACATAGGGAACTCACCTATACAGCAATACTGTCACACATGAAGTAGTTCCACTGTAAGCAAACATAGTAGGCTTTCGACTAGTGCAGTAGCTTCAGACTTATGCCCGCCGGCTCGTTAGCGATCCAGAATTACATGTTCCTGGGCTACTCAGTTCATATTTCTCAGCAGACAGTACGGTAGCTTATTGAGCTCCCCTTGTCGCCTTCCGACGTCCCTGCTTTGCGCTAGGCGACCATGACTTCTTGTCGTCTACTGTGTTGTTTAACACAGTAGACTGTGTTGTTTAACATATTGCAAAAATCTGTTACCGAACAATTCCGATGACGTTTACAATCGTTGCAGGAATCTGACCAAATCATGCATGCCATGACTTGCCATGGCCGTAGCTTTTTGCATTCCCATCTGATGTAACGTTTTCGCTTTTGTGTTCCATGTAAGCTTTCATTGCTACAGCTTAACATTGATCTTGCTGGCGACGTTTCAGCTCTGCTGATGTCCTTGCTTTGTTTCTAGATGGAGAAAAGGTTTCTGTCCACTTTGTCATGACCTGCACCTGTTTATCACCAGCTCCCGCTGTGCAGTATTCTACTCTTGAGCAGTCATCTGTCTCACTTTTCCAGGGATTCCGTATGCTGCAAGGTACCTTTGCATCCCTCATTTTCAGTGTTGTCGCACCCGTGTTTCTCATGACTGCGTGCATATTGCGTTCAGTAAAGGGCACTTCTTTTGTATTAAGCATATTGTGTAAATCTGTACTCCCACGTATTTTTGTTAGGTTTTCCATTTCTTGTTATTTGGACACTTGAGTGGAAACATACAGAACAGAGTTCATATTTTCATGTAAATTAGATTTGCCGTCTAAATTATGCAATTCACTCATCAGTAATTTGTTTGCCA
This sequence comes from Dermacentor albipictus, assembly GCF_038994185.2. Lineage (NCBI taxonomy): Eukaryota > Metazoa > Arthropoda > Arachnida > Ixodida > Ixodidae > Dermacentor > Dermacentor albipictus. Next base: position 12,345,589 of record NW_027225570.1, on the reverse strand, counting down.
CTTATTTTCTTAACTCTAGCTTTGCATTCACCGTATGTTTGTTTACTTATTCACTCGAAACCTCTAAGTGTCCATACACGTCTGTGCCTTCTGAGTACTTTACCGTCCCTTAGCATACTGTGCTGCAAAATGTCATTTTGACACCATAATTTGCATTTCATTTAAAAGCTTCTTTGTGCTTACTCGGCTTGCGCAACATTACTTCATTTCTTTGTGCATCTTGTGGCTGTTGAAGAGTAAATTTTTATTACAAGGGGTTTGTTTGCTTAAAGCTTTTTATCTTTGCCACATTTGCCACGCGTGAGCCGGTGCCTTCGTTCAGTTCACCATAAAGAGTGTATGCTGTTGTTTCACATGTTACATTGGTATAATGTCTATGTGCGTGGTGTTTTTAGGAGGTCTTGCAGAGATGTAAACAAAGGTGCCCAATGCTAGGTACTTCTCTCTGGAGTGACCACTGAAGGCTGCAAATTGACTGTTCCTTTCATGCAACCTTCTGCCTAAATTTATGTCCACATTGTACTGTTGTACTTTGTTTGTTGGCATCAGTGTATGAATCACTGCAATGGCTTCTGTACCGCGGTAATGTTCATTTGGTACTGTTCACGGATATTCTCGTAACTTGTGCTCAATATTTTTGCACCCTTATGCTGTGTTCACATCATCAGTTTTACATACTTGCAGTACTTGCCGAAAACCTTTTCAGATGTATGTTTTCACATAAACACTTATTCATTTCTTCCTTCCCCACTGGCAGTGGTTCATGAAGCCATGTGCTGCATCGGTTGCTATGGCGTATCTCGCTGTTCAAGAAGTACTGTACATGAAGTTTAAGCCTCCCGATTTGCCTAGTTAATACATCCCAAAATGAAAGCAAACATAACTTTGCGAGGTGGTGTGCTATCTGTGTAGGACAATCGACATTGGTAAAAGCAGCAAGATTAATCGGTATTACAAAGATGGCAATTGGTTTTAGAGTTGGCTGCCGCACCTGACACTAACCCTCCTCCTTTCTCCAGGCGTGGGACTGGCCATAGTGTTAGGCTTACACCATGGGCGAAGTTTAACACTATATCAACAGAAAACCATAAAATGTTCCGAAGGGCTGCATTAAAGATACACATATACCGGAAATACCCTACAGTGCCCTGTGCACATAAACATCTTGTTTTCGTTCAATGCATGCTGGAACTGCAGACAAATGAAGGCATGAAAAGAAACGCCACACTAACATAATTATGTAAAAGAAATTATGAAAGGAAAAAGAATTGATGTAACAGGTGCATTTCGCACAGGAAATAAAACCCTTCTAAAAACACATCCCACAACACTATCTCAGGATGTGCTCAGCAAGAGAAAAGCAAACAAGAGAGTAAACAAGTGTACTCCGTAAAAAAATGTGCATGCATGCCACAAAGCTCCAGAAAGATCTCAAGCGGTTGCACCTGCCAGCACTACAAAAAAGTGAAGGTTGCACTCCGTAAACTAAAAATGAAATCCTGGCCGCTAAGCACATTACCTACCAGCATTACAAAAAAGTGAAGGTTGCACTCGGTAAACTAAAAATGAAATCCTGGCCGCTAAGAACATTGAAGATTGCAACAAGTTGTGCCCTGGAGCACTATAAACGAAGCGAACTTTGCACTCGGTAAACTAGGTACGATTAATTCTTATGTACAAGAATGCTATTAGAACAAACAACGCAGATATGTTGACACTGTTCAACCTTCAAAGCAATGTGCCCATGTACAATGTACGCCGTTGCACCACTTGGTCTACACCGTTTTGTCGGACTGTGTACCGATTTCAATCAAGCGCCTATAAACTTCCCTGTTACCTTAACACACATGAACGTAATAACATCTCCCTGGAAGAAATCTCGAAAAATAAGTTAATTAGTGTTTTGCCGCTCCTGCACTAATGTATAGTGTTTCATCCTGTTTTTGTATGTCGCGCTATTGTTTCTTACGTCACACAATGTTAACAAATGCGCTAAGGCTGTTGTCGATTTTGTACGTATATTTTCTTACTGATCCCTACTGTATTTTTTGCCCTTGTAAGTTCACAAATTTCGCAATGTATTCCAATGTGTCTAGTATTTCTCTGCGTTTGTCATGAATAAGCTGCTTCTCGTCATACTGTCATGTGGGGCGTAATGGGGTTCTTTTCAAGCCGCTGCATGCGGCTTTTACCCTTACGTCCACTCTCATTCTGTATTCTGTGGAAAGAGAGAAATAAAGATTATTATTATTATTATTATATATTCCTTGCCAGTTGTTCATTACACATTGAAACAAGTTGCACCCGGCAGGACTCTAAACAAACTGAAATTTGCACTTGGTAAGCTTACAAAGAAACCCTCGGCTGTAGTAGATTAAACATCACACCGTGTTGCACCTGGCAATACTATATACAAAGCGAAGGGTCCAGTCGCTAAACTTAAAAATGATTGCTTACTAGTAAACACTGAACATCACAAGCTGCACCCGACCCACCGTGGTTGCTCAGTGCCTATGGTGTTAGACTGCTGAGCTCGAGGTAGCGGGATCGATTCCCTGCCACGGCGGCCGCATTTCGATGGGGGCGAAATGCAAAAACAGCCGTGTACTTAGATTTAGGTGCACGTTAAAGAACACCAGGTGGTCGAAATTTCCGGAGTCCTCCACTACGGCGTGCCTCATAATCAGAAAGTGGTTTTGGTACGTAAAACCCCATAATTTAATTTTTTTAAAGCTGCACCCGTGAATGCTATAAACAAAGTAAAGGATTCACTCAAGACAAAGAAAGGAGAAAAAAAAACACTGCCACAAGGCCCATATCATATTGCAAATGGTTGCAAGCAGCAATAATATGAAGACATCTCTAACCAGTATATACAGTTACACAGGGCTTTTGGCACTGAAACTTAAAAGTGGCATGAAAATCTATATACAAGAGTGGTGCTACATTGTGGTATTACTGCACAGAGTAATGCCTATTGGTGTGCAAACAAAACTTGCTTGGTCAGTATGTGGCGAACACATCCACCTCTAGTGGAGTCAGTGATACGCCGAGCAAGTGCACGAAGCCGAAGCGCCACATAGTTTCTTTGAAGCACTTTCGTGAGGTCAACCACATGTTGTGGCTCTTTACGATAGGGGTGCATTGAATTTAGCATTGATGCATGTCTCTCTGAAAAGTTCTGGAAGCCCCTCAGTGTTATGATGTCAATTTGGGACTTGCCTGTAGTAATTACTTTTTCTACGGCATACAGAGCAGCATGTACAAAAGCAGATGCCTGAATGAGCCCACCGTTGTTTTTAGAGCTTTGAGCATGCTGCGCTTTGTGTCTGAGACTAGAAGCTGTGCACAGTCTGAACAATGTAGCCGTTTAAGTACCACTCTTGCTACAAAACCTCCAATGTAGTGCACGATCTCACTGGAGAAGACACTGAGGTCAGTGTAATCATGCTCCAGCAATGATTGTGTGAGTGTGCACGTAGATTTGTGGTCGGTGGCTTCGCTTGAAGTGCAGCTGTCGTCTTCTCCCTGACTTCTTGAGAGGCATATGCCTTGTAGCTGTGGCATCACGTTTGCGTTCTTTGATGACATTACTTGTGCATGCACCGATGTTCTTCTGTATGTGTGCCGGAACTGGGCTGCCGAAGGATTCTTGTTCCAGCCACCACGTTGCCTAATGCAGCAGAAGTACATCTCTAGTGGGTCCTGATTGAGCCTACTAGTGCAGATGTAGCTTTAAAGAAAAATGAACAATATGATGAGTAGTCGTATTTCAAATTTTTCATAGCTTAGCTTGGACCTTAACACACAAACGAACATAACTTTCGGGCTATTGAGGTGATACGTTAATGATTAAGGTGAATAGGTTAAAGTAAAACAGATGAACTTCTCCATTTTTAGGTGTAACGCACAAAAGCTAGTCGTTTAGGTAAATCGCTTCAAAAATAGTGTTTTTATCATACAGTCCACAAATGTTCACCGTGGTGATGGTGGAGAAAAACTTTTATTGATGAGAAGGCCAAAAGTAAAAACAAATTGTACCCATGAAGTCCTTGCCTCTGTTAGTGTTATGAAAACTTGCATACATTACGTGGTTGCTTTACCTGCACAGGTTCTGCATCAAAGATCTCCTGCGCCAGATGGGACACGCTCTTCAGCGTGAATGCCAGTGAAATTGCTGACATACGCCTGCTGTCCTGTATAACTGGCTTCCCAGTAACCAGTTGCAGAGCCATCAGCTCTCTGCCAGCACACTCCATGGCCTCCCTCTGAAAGTGGAAGGTTGAAGGTTGCAGCAGAGCCTTGAACCGTTTTGCCACTGGACTGCTCGAGTTCAGCAGGTCGAACGCCCTGAAAGTATGCCAAAATCACAGCTCTCATTAAAAAAAGCGTACCCACGAAAAACGGGAATAGCTTTATGTCTGGAGAAGTAACAGTGCCTAACTGTTGCGGATAAGGACGGTGCAAGTCAAAATAGAGGAAGCATTTTATGTATGTGCATCCATACATTGCAGCAGTGCATGCTGCTAATGAAACGGTTAACAAGTACCAGCAATTGATGCATTCGTTTATGCACTTATACATAAAATGGTACATTTATTCAGACTGCACCACTGAAGACAGCAAGCAACGCTTCATATGAATTCAAGTGAACAGTTGAGCAATACTTCAAGTTACGAATTTGTGTCATGCACTAAGTCCATTGAACAATCTTTGCAATGATTTATCAGAGTGATGATGACTTATTCATGTTTATAGGGCTTCAAAACTTATACGCTCGCTACTGGGTAATGGCATGACATAGACAAGAGTCAAACCCTTGGATACTTTTTCCAGCCTAATTAATTTCAGAAAGAGCAAACGATCCTTGCATCCTACTTGTCATAACATGCGGAGTATACATTACCATGTTATGAAACAGTTTCTTTAATTGAACAGCCACACACAGCGAGTGGTGGCACGAGAAATCATACACATAATCGTTGAAGAAACAAAAGGCCATGGTTCACATTACAGAGGAAGCAGTCGTAGGCAGTATTTTCATTAATAGCATGAGGAAGAGATGGAGCTGTGCAAGCGATATAATGTGATTGGCAAGTAAATGTAGGTCTATTAGAGTTGACATAGTGTGCGCCAAAAGTAGGGAGATGGAGTCGAGTATGACAAAAATACCATGTGGTACAAAGAAATTCGCAGATTGCAGGTAGGACATGTAATCGCTTAATGTAACCTGACATAAGAAGAGATCATCGGAAGGTGTGGTTTTCTTGTACTAGACAAAGTATGTCAATGTTGATGATGACACTCATTGTGACAGTGGTTATCTATGTGCTAGTCGTCTAACATCGCAAAAGCGATAATGGATGAAACTGTACCATTCATGCGCGAGGAAAAGGTTGTCGTTTAGCAATGTGTGCAAACACTCATAGAACAAAGGTGCAGCAATGATATGCCACTGTAGCGCTAGCTACATACTACTGCTAGTAAAGCCCACTATAGTTGCCACAGACCACAGCAGTGTTTAGCTTTCACCAGAACTCTTGCCTTAAGAGGAAGCTTCAGCTCGGGTGCTCCTATTGAAATGCATGTAAAAGGATACTTTCTTATTCTTGGCAACCACTGCAGCAAACTTGATGAGGTTTGTTGTATGTAAAATAAAAAATTTTAATCCAGGGGCTGTTGCTTTCGATTTTTCAATTTAGGCCTCAATGGTCAACTGATAATTGGCCAAAATTCTACATTTATAAAAACCCCGAAAATATGAAGCTTCCACCTCTGTGAATGTGCAATGAAAAATGATATTGTTTGTCATAGTACATCTCTAGCGGACAGACTTGTTAAGTTACACATGAGTCTCAGATATTTTAGTAATGCGTAAATACTTCTTCCTTAAAACCGTAATACACAATGTAAGACATTCACGTAATATGTAAATTGACATATCTAATTTGTCCACTTCGAATAATCTAATGGATACTTTTTATAGAACTGCGATATCTGTCCTTGGCGGAGAGATATTAGTTTGTATATTTCGCGTTTCTATTTCCTTCTGAAATTTCGCATTTCTAAAAATTATTTCAACACAATTGACGCCCTAAATCGAAATTCTGCTTCCAACACTCACTACAATCCAACTTTCTCTCTCAAATGCAACAAATTTCATTAACATTGCTCAACGGCTTATCTCAGAAATGCGTATTTGCATTTTACATGTACTTCAATAAGCCGCGTTGGACTTGGGCGCGAGCTAAAGCATCCTCTTAAATGGGCAGGTGTTCAGTATACGTACATGCAAGGAATGAAGAAGACAGCAATGAAGTGCTCGGCACATGTGCCTTTTTTTTATCATGACACATTAGTGAGTTTACAGGCGTCGCCTGTGTGAAAATTTTCTGGGCAGCTCCCTTGACATAGATGTGTAATCACTGAATGAGAACAAGGGATGATTATTTTAAAGGGAAAGAAGTGGCAGTGGAAGTAATGAAGTGCTTCGCTTGAATCGTATTGAGTGTAATAATAAAACCCCTGTGCTTTGGTTAACTACTGCTCACTCAGGACCGTAACTGTATTAGTCACATGCTTTTCCTCAAATCAGGTTTAAACATTTCATTTTATGGAGGGCGTGAGTGTGCATTTTTATTGCAGTAGCGTTTTCTTTACTGCTCTTCTCCCTCCGGGAAAGTGTAGGTGATGGCCTGATAGTGTGCTTTAACAGAAGTATATTGTAAATGAAGTAAAATCTCACAGTCCTTACTTGTCAACCATGCTGATGAATTTTGCGGTGCCGTTGCAGTCTTCAAAATCCTGCAGATGCAGCTGCGAGGCAAATTCCAGTGCTTTGATGACTGATGCGCTGAATGTCTGGGCTGCAAGTTTTACTTTCATTATCTGTTATAGAAGAAACAGAGACCACAGACACTGTTGTAATTGCCACTGTAGTGTCATGTATTAACAGGTAGGAACTTACCTGTCGGCAGTACTCGACATGAGCCCGTGAGAGCTTGTTGGCTGCATTTAGTCCTTATTTTTCCTGGAGCTGGTGGAGCATTGTAATGTGTTTCCACTGAACGACCTGGAGCCAACGTCAGTAGAGAAAGTCAAGCCTCACTTTCAAGGCAGAGGCTACTTGTTTGCAATGTTGTCACCAGTCCCGCGAAGTTTTAAAAAAACCCGTAATTGCGTGTAATGGAAAAGTCAGTGTCATAGCTAACTTTATGTAATCAATCACACAAGCACAATATTACCTCATACTGCATCTGTAGGATACCAATAGCGTTTGACAGAATTTACATATTGTCATGTCCGAAATGTCACTGGTACGAACCTGACATTAAGAAGCATAGAGACAGCAGAAGGCACACCCAAACTCTCGAGGACGTTTAGTTCAATGAACATCTTGATGTAGGATAATTGGAAGGGTGTAAGGAAGTGTTTACAAAAAGTGTTACACATTCCAAAGATTCAGGATAGTAAAGTTAGTAAGTGAGCAAGGTAGTAGTTATAAAACAGTTTCCTAAATGTGTTAACCTCACCTAACAATACATAAGATGATAAGTTTGCCACGACATATACTACTCTGTAATGGCGCACTAATTTGGGTGTTTTAGTTTCGGTAACGCTTCATGAACGGTAAAAATTCTCCACAAGGTATCCATGCGTAGTAAATTCCTATATTACATATGTTCGCTTCACATACACTCATTAACACACTTTACAGAACAGCATTTTTTTGTGCGTGTGGACAGTTATGGTTTTATAGGAAATGTGGTTCTATGTTTGTGTATTTTTAATATTTATGAACTATTTGTAAGGAATGCTATGCAGGAAAATAATGTTTTACATAATGTAGCATGCATCAAAACTTCATTTTCCAGATGCAACACGGCTCATTGGGATCACTATCATTTACCTCAAAAAAGCTTAACATGTTTTGGGGTCCCTCATTTACAGGTTCCAGATTTATTTTTCATTAAGGCGTAGAAATGAGGTGGCACCTGCTAAAAAGTCTGTGAAACCAACTGGACAAATTTTGAAGACTCGTAGGGAACAACTGAAGGCTTCATTGAGAAGATACGTTTCTTATGCAAACACTCGTAACAGTTTTCTTGATTCGCATTATGTATTTGTGGCAAGTTTCTTCATACAGGAGCCTGTGCGGTTAACACCAATGGTTGAAACATATTGTAAAGTTTGCCAGTATGGGCAATGCTTTGGAGAAAGTTTTGTTATGAAACCATTATTTAATATTTGATAACGTGTTTTATTAATGCGCGGTTCGGCATAAACATGTGCAAATTATGGTGACTCATTGCACAGTCCTGTAATATAATTGCACAACTGGCAATTTTTGCGGGGAGCCTACAAGTTTATTGTTATCACTGACGCCTTGACACGCACATTTTGGCACATGGTTAGTACTAAGAATACATTTTCCCTGCTTTAAGACTTTAACCACATTACAATTATGCATTGATTTTGGTCGGAAGATGAACATGAAGTTGACTTTCACATTTCTTGGTACAACTTTTTCTGAAATGTAGTGACACACCTTAAATGACGTCACTGAATAAAATGTAGGGAACACAATGAAAGAATGTTTTGCAAACAATCCACTAAAACGACAAGCATTCTGTGTCAGTGTGAGCATTACACCACATTGTAAAGCATGTTCACTGCTTTTGAAAGAGGCAATGATAATTATTCAAAAAAAATTGTTTACCCCGTACGTGCTGCTTGTCAGAGTCCCCTTGTCTCCGAGGAGGTTCCTCAACAACTTAAGGCCATGGCACACGTCAAACTCCATGTGAATGTCCTCCTGCTTGTTGACTGGGCTCTTAAATGTTGTCCTCAGGGCATTGTACGAACATTCATGAACTCGACAGCCTAGCAGCTAAGCCATATGGACTTTTGCCCCGAGACAGTCACAGACAACTGCCACCACTCTTAGGCCGCACTCGGGCAGGTGGTGGATAGCCTGCAATAGCAGGCCCCGAAGCACTTCACCTGACAGGCCAGTGTTTAACAAATACCCACAGGGCATCTTCCATGGTGATGCCAGCCCAACAACCATGAATACAAGGGAATCAGTAGCAAGTGGGGTGCTTCTGGGGTCACTTGGTTGTACATTGTTCTGGCCAAGGTCGGCATATCCAATAAGACGGCCTGTGGGGATGTCTAGTTCACATGCCTTGCTGATGCTCATGCCATCAAGTAAAATGAAACAAGGACGCTCACGTGGACTGTCGTCCTTGTGCCTACCCTTTAGGTCGTTTAGAACCTCGGCAGTGAATCCTGGCCAACCGTCAGTGACCTTGAGCCATTGTCGGATTTTTTGTACGCTCGGCATTGGAAACAATGTGCTCATGTAATCATAGGCCCGGGGGGAGTAGTAATGGAAGGTTGATGCGAAAGTTTTCATTTCTGGTGTTTACCTTCTTCCACGGGGCTGTTCTACCATATTATTCTGCCAATTCGCAACAATTCCTTGCGGCAGGTTTTCAAGATGTGCCTCCTTCTTTGCTGATTCTTGTAGATGTGTGCAGTGCTCATGTTGTTCCCCTGCCACACTTCCCAAGGCTTCATTATTCTTGCTATAGCGATTAGCTTTTTTTTTAGTAAATTGACTTTTTTTCATGCTGCATTCATGTCTTCTCTGAACCTCTTCATTCTGCCCTCCGGCTGCTCTGCGGAGCTGTACGTGTGGTCAAGAAGGACACTCTCCAAGGCAGTAGTTGATGCCCCACCATCACTCTGTATGCGGCCGCTACGTGAGGCTTCCTCAGTGGCTGGTGACGGAGTGTCACGCGCCTGCGATCGAATGTATAATGCATGCTAACTTAGCCGCCTTTTCACAGGACAGAGCACCGTTAACATCCATCCAATCCAGTTTTATTACACACACAAGCATGTTGATTGTTCATGGCAAGGCTGCAATGACACTTATTTTTACATTGACAGGTAATCAATGTAACTGTCTGATAATGTAATGGTTAGGGAGGGGTGACCTGTCAGAATCCATACAGCACGTGTGTGGGACATGTTACGCATGTGTCGAGTTCGCTGGTCCTTTCAATCCGAAAAAGCTGCATACTTTACCAACGAAGGGGTGCATTACAAGCTGACTGCTGACAGACCCGTGCACCAAGCTCACTTGTTTGTGCTGTTGCTCATTTATACATTGCCTCTTTTACTTGGCTTGTTCCATACAAAAGCCGCATGCAATGAACACCTTAACTTGTGCAGTCTACATGGCGTTTCTTTTCACAGACAGCGGTGAGTGTGTTTTCATCATTTAGCATTGCCAGTAGCCTTCATCGTGATTGTATGACCAACATGCATGCAAATTAAAAATGTTTCCCGTTTTCGGCTACAACTTCATTCTGCTGTGCATGCAATACAACTACGTGATTGATAGCAGTACGCTGTATTGGTACCTTCTCTTCTTTCATGTCAATTATGCATGGAATGAGGCTTTTCCTAAAAAAAATTCATTGTAAAACTTCTGTAAATTTCGCTATGATTGTCTGCACACATGGCAGAAGAGCCCAGCAGAGATACCTATTGGCATGCAAAAGTGAAATGTATAATAAAACCACTTCGCTACGATTGCATCCTTGTGTAAAACATTAAACACGATCTGTCTCGAAGCTTGTGCTGTAGCACTTGCCGCTCTATATTGACACATGCCACTATTTGTCAATTCGGTTTTTGCGGTTTCTATTATTACACTTACTGTGTTGCTATGAGGCATATGAGCTCCATGACAGGAATGGCTATCTTCTAAACTTTTTTACAAGCAGTGCGGAGCTTCAAACAATTAGTTTTGTAGTACCACAGTTGTTTAAAAGTTCCATTAACACTTTCACATCCTCTTACATCTGCACATAAACAGCATGAGCTAGGCAGGTAAGAAATTTGCCTGGTTGTGAAAAGTCATGCACGAATTGATTCAGGGCTGTGCATGCTAAGTGCTGTTACCACATTTTTATAACATTGTTGCTGTTCTCGCAACACTCCACCACTTTGTAGGTTTTTTGGCACCACCGGCTGTTGTATCCCGTCACGGCTGTGTATACACCGGTACTGTCAATAAAAATATCCCATGTGCATACCTTTTCATGATTGTGTGGAGTGTAGAACCTGGATGGCACTGCACCCTCATAAAGGCGGCGGCACTGTAGACCAGCGAGCAACGCAGCTGGTCTACAACGAGCAACGCAAAATGTGCTGAGCATAGCATGTGGCGCCCTGTCGGGGTGAAACCTGGCTGGTTCATAGCAAGGAGCCATTTTTGCAGAAGGTGTTCATTGTTCATTGGAAACCTGTACACGAAAAAAGAAAATGTTTTGCTGCAATAGCTGACCAGCACAAATTGGAGCTTTCCAGAGCAGTTCCCACTAGCTCACAAACCTTTTTTTTCCAGCATATGCCTGTTGCATATATCGACATTATCACTGTGCATTGTATCCATTGCAAGCACATGAAAAGAAATACTTATGCTCTTTTATATAAGTTGCAGAGAACACAAACATTTTTTTTTACTTCCAGCACTTTTCCAAAAGCAACAGTGAGACATAATTTGAATGCATACTGTTACGTTTCGCCTACGACGCGCGGTAAAGCCGGAGCTTCCTTCAAAGCGGCGGACATTTTGGCCCGTTCGGAGCGGCCGCGATGCATCCCGGCCGAGCGCGTCCCGGCATGTGCAGTGCCACGTGTCTTTGTGTGTGCGTGTGTGTGTGTGTGCCCACGCTTGTCAAAGCGCGGCAGCCGGGGAGAGGAGCTCCCCAAGTGTGAAGCGAGGAGGTCTGACCGGCGCCGGCCCGGCTGATGCGTCACTACACTCGTCTCTACATGTCTCAGTCCGTCCGTGCCTCGCTGTCACGTGGTGTCATGCCGTGACCTTCCTTCTTGCCCGCGACGCCAAGAGTATAAAAGCAGCTGCCCCCGGACGCCAAGAGAGAGGCTCCGATTTCTTCTGTTGGGTAACGTGCTCTCCCGTCTCTCCACTTCGGTCGACCTGACCGGCCGCTCTTTTGCGATGCTAGAATAAACAAGTTGTTCTGTTAGCAGTCGACTCATGCTTTGCCGGGACCTTCGGATGCTTCCAGTGTGCCCCAGGCCGCCAGGCCAACGCTACCCTTGGGGCTTGCGACCCATTTGCAACAACGGGCGCCAGCGCTCCGACTGCAATAACGGGTGTCAGCACTGAGGTTCCAACAGCTGGTGGCAGCGCTGAGATTCCAACAGCCGGTGCCATCGGTGGGATTCCAACAGCTGGTTGCCAGCGGTGAGATCGCGACAACGGAGGCCAGTAGCGAAGATATGCGGTTGACTGTATGCTGAGCAGCACAACGACCATCCGAGAGCAGTGCAACGAGCCCTGTGTGATGACTGGTTGCCTGCAGCGGAACGACTGCGCTGAATTCTTGGCTGCGAGGTTTGGTGAGTGCGGGACTTTCTTCTTCTGAGTTTTGCCAGGCTTTTGTTAGTGTCAGAAACAGAGCTGGTAATTGTGGTTGTCGTTGCTGCCGGGTTAGTTTGCGGCAAGACAATAGTAGGCAGTAGAGAAAGCAGCATTCAGAGCAGCCATGGATTTGAAGTCGTTGCGCAAACCGAAATTGCTGGAGCTTGCAAGAGAGTTGGGTCTGAATGTCTCAGACAAACTCAGAAAACCAGAACTGCTAAGGGCTATTCTTGAGTTAGAAGCTGAGGATGACGAGCTGTCGGAATGCCTTGAGACCATTGAGGAGAGGGAGACGGCAAAAAGACAGGAACGCGAACTTAAAGAACAGCAACAGCGAGAGCAACAAGAGAAAGATGAGCGTGAACGTAAAGAACAGATAGAACGAGAGCAACAAGAGAAACAGATAGAACGAGAGCAACAAGAGAAAGAAAAAGAGCGAGAGCAACAAGAGAAAAAAGAAGAGCGTGACCGTCAACACGCTTTAGAAATGAAGCGTCTCGAGGTAGAGATGGAACGCGCTCGTAATGGAAATCAGGCACACGGTGCAGGAGAACGAGTATTGTTCAAAATGACTGACCTGATGCGGCCGTTTAAGCTTGGAGAGGACATTGGTTTGTTCCTGGTTAACTTTGAGCGAATGTACGAGAAGCAGGGGTTCTCTCGGGAAACGTGGCCACAGCGCTTGCTTACTTTGTTACCCGGCGAGGCGGCCGACGTAGTCGCTCGCTTGAATAGAGAGGAGGCAGAGGATTTCGACCAAGTGAAATCGAGTCTGCTAAAAAAGTACAGGCTGTCCGCGGAGGCGTTCCGTCGGAAGTTTCGAGAAAATGAGAAAGGCAAAAGTGAGTCATATACAGAGTTTGCCTACAGGCTAATGTCAAACATGCAGGAGTGGCTCAAAGAAGAGAAAGCGTTTGGTGACCACGAGAAAGTTCTGCAGTGTTTCGGGCTAGAACAGTTTTATAGTCGGTTACCTGAGAACGTGCGCTACTGGGTCTTGGATAGGCCAGACGTTAGAACTGTGGCTAAAGCCGCCGAGCTAGCCGAGGAGTTTGTGACGCATCGGACTCGCGGAGCTAAGGACGGTCAAAAGGGTGAATTTGGCTCCAAGTTTGAGAGGCCGAAGTTCACGCCCATGAGAGCAAAGGGGGACACACGTAGTGCGGATGCGAGTGAAAGCAGTCCGACCGAACGTAAGGAGACGGCGGCAACCGAAGCCGAACGCAGAAAGCGGTTCGAGACGAGGCAAGCGCGCGTTTGTTATACGTGTCAGAAGCCGGGTCACTTTTCGGCGCAGTGTCCAGAAACAAAAACAAAAGTCGTGTTTTTGTCATTATGCAGCACTGACGAGAACATGAAGCTTCTCGATCCTTACATGCGAGACCTCCTCGTGAACGGGAAAGAGTGCCGAGTGCTTCGCGATTCCGCAGCTACAATGGATGTAGTTCACCCCTCTTACGTAGAACCCGATATGTTCACGGGCGAGTGCGCATGGATCAAGCAAGCCGTGGAAGCTCATAGCATGTGTCTGCCCGTAGCAAAAGTGCTTATTGAAGGTCCTTTCGGAGCACTTGAGACGGAGGCGGCAGTGTCATCTATGCTGCCCCCCCAGTACCCGTACCTATTTTCGAACAGGTCCGATCACCTCCTGCGCGAGAAGGGGCTTTTGTTTGGTGAGGCTAGCGTTCAGGCCTTAACCAGATCGAAGGTTCGGGAGCTCGCTGCAAAGGCGGTAGTTGCGGGGCCGACGTTGTCGAACGATGAAAAAGGGTCAGAGGCGCAGCAAGCTGATATTCAGAGCACGCCCGAACTGAATAAAATTGAGCCTGTAGCGTTAAAGGCACCAGACACTGGAGCAGAAATTCCAGATGTGGGAAAGTTAGAAGAGCTATCTGCAGATTTGTTCGTCGCGCCTACGTCAGACGGACTTAATAGGTTGCTAAAAGTCAGCCGGTCGGCTTTGATAGCCGAGCAAAAGAAGGATGGCAGCCTAGAAAACATACGCTGCATTGTCAAGGAAGGTATCGCCAAGAAAAATGCTCGCTTTGTGGAAAGAGGTGGGGTCCTGTACCGGAAGTATCTAGACCGCAGGGGATTGGAGTTCGATCAGCTGATCGTGCCTCAGTGCTACCGTCAGGATCTGTTGCGCTTGTCGCATGGGGGTTCGTGGTCCGGACACCTGGGAGTTAAGAAAACTAAGGACCGTCTCTTGCAAGAGTACTATTGGCCAGGGTGTTTTCGGGACGCAGACCACTTTGTGAAGACATGCGACACCTGTCAGCGGGTGGGCAAACCAGGGGACAAATCGAGGGCGCCGTTGAAGTTGGTACCTATCATTACGGAGCCTTTTAGACGGCTCGTTATTGATACAATGGGACCTCTGCCGGTAACAGCCACGGGGTACAGACACATTTTGACTGTGATCTGCCCAGCGACAAAGTTCTCTGAAGCAGTGCCGCTCAAAGAACTCAGCTCAGTTGAGATAGTCAATGCACTACTGTCCATATTTGCGCGAGTTGGTTTTCCTGCGGAAATCCAATCAGATCAGGGCACAGTGTTTACTAGCGCTTTGACGACAGCCTTTCTCGAAAGGTGCGGGGTAAAGCTGTTACACAGCTCAGTGCACCACCCCCAGTCGAATTCCGTTGAGAAGCTCCACTCCGTCATGAAGCGCGTGTTGAGAGCATTGTGTTTTGAACATCAAACTGAATGGGAGCTGTGTCTGCCTGGGGTGATGTTTGCATTACGGACCGCGCCGCATGCGGCTACGGGGTTTTCGCCAGCTGAGCTGGTGTACGGTCGCTCGCTGCGGTCTCCGCTTCGCATGCTTCAAGAATCGTGGGAAGGCAGGGGCGACGACCCAGTCATGGTGGAGTACATGCTTAAGCTCCTCGAACGCTTAAGAAAGGCACAGGAGTTGTCAGGTGAAGCAATGGCAAAGGCCCAGCAGAGGGCCAAAGTTTATTATGATTGGACAACCAGGGCCCGTCGTTTTGAGGTGGGCGATGAGGTCATGATATTGCGCACATCGCTAAAAAACAAGCTCGACGTGCAGTGGGAGGGCCCAGCACGAATTGTTCAAAAACTGTCGGACGTTAACTACGTGGTGAGTCTGCCAGGAAAACGGAAAGCACAGCAAGATCACCACTGTAATCTGCTCAAACCCTATAAGCAAGGGGAAGCAGTAGTGTGTATGATGGTAAACGCTCCCGAAGAGCTTCCGGTCGAGCTTCCGGGACTAGGCTCAGTGACGAACAGGGAAGACACCGATCAAGTCATTAGTGACTTAATCAGTAAAGCACCGCTGTCGCCTGAGCAGAAAACCGAACTACACCAGCTCTTACAAGAGTTTCAAGGTCAGTTCTCTGAGAGGCCTGGTAGGACTTCTGTCCTTACCCATGATATAGAACTTACCTCCCCAGAGCCAGTACGATCCAAGGCGTACCGGGTGTCACCCCGCCAGCAGGATATTATGGAGGCTGAGGTAAAGAAGATGCTACAGCTCGGTGTTATTGAGGCGGGTGAGAGTGATTATACCTCCCCTTTGATTTTAGTTGAGGTACCGGGCAAGGAACCTCGTCCTTGTGTCGACTACCGCAGGCTAAATTCCATAACTAAGGATCAAATTTATCCGATCCCTAACATCGAGGAGCGCCTTGAGAAAGTTAGTAGCGCTCAGTTTATTTCCACCCTAGATCTTGTCAGGGGTTATTGGCAGGTTCCACTTACAGAAGAGGCTAGTAGGTATGCGGCGTTCATTTCACAAATGGGAACATTCCGTCCTAAAGTGTTGAGTTTTGGTATGAAGAACGCGACATACTGTTTTTCAAGCCTCATGGATAAAGTGTTGCGGGGACAGCAAGAATTCGCTTTACCGTATTTAGACGACGTAGCGATATTCTCCGCATCCTGGTCTGAGCATTTGGCACACTTGCGGGCAGTGCTAACCCGCCTGCGCGAAGCGGGCTTGACAGTCAAGCTCCCAAGTGCCAGTTAGCACAGGCCGAGGTTGTCTACCTTGGTCACGTGATTGGTCGGGGTCGTCGCCGCCCCTCTGAAATAAAGGTGGTCGCTGTGCGAGACTTTCCGCAACCGCGCACGAAGACCGATATTCGGTCGTTCTTAGGTGTCGCCGGCTACTATCAGAGGTACATCCCCAGGTACTCTGATATCGCCGCTCCCCTGACGGATGCTCTAAGAAAGACAGAGCCGTAAACAGTCGTCTGGGAAGAGACAAAGGAAAGAGCTTTTAGCGCCCTAAAGAGCGCCCTAACAAGCCAGCCTGTGCTACGATCGCCCGACTACACAAAAGGGTTCGTTGTTCAGTGCGATGCTAGTGAGCGAGGCATGGGCGTTGTACTGTGCCAACGGGAAAATGGAGAAGTAGAACACCCCGTCCTGTATGCTAGTCGTAAGCTGACCAGTCGTGAGCAGGCGTACAGCGCCACCGGGAAAGAGTGTGCGTGTCTCGTGTGGGCCGTTCAGAAATTGTCATGCTACCTAGCCGGCTCGAGGTTTATCATTGAGACGGATCACTGCCCTCTCCAATGGCTGCAGACCATCTCTCCCAAAAATGGCCGCCTCCTGCGCTGGAGCCTCGCTTTGCAACAATATTCCTTTGAGGTGCGTTACAAAAAGGGGAGTCTCAACGGTAACGCCGATGGCTTAAGTCGAAGCCCCTGACGTGGGAATCAGCCTCAAAATTGTTTGTTATTGATGTTTTTCTTCCTGAGGCAGGATTTTTAACATATTGCTTTTGTGTAGTGTTTCAAAGTGATGATGTGCTTTCTAGTGCAATTTTCCGATTTGTGGACGCGTTCTGAGTGCTGCTAGACTACTGTAAGGAACTAGGCAGTAGTATAAAAGGGGAAAGAGCCTGGCATGGCTTAGTGAGGGTTGTGCCGTGCTTGCCGACTGAGCGGCTGAGTTTCGGCGCAGTTCTAACGCTTGCTGGGAACGAGAACAAAAATGGCAACTCTCCCGAAGTCACTTTGCAGTGTCCTGTGTGAACCTGAACGTGAGAACGAGGCCTTCTCGGTGCGCTGCGCTCAAGAAACGCCGAGGGACGACCGACTTCGGTTATGAGCATCATCGAGCGACATCCCTCCGGACAGCGGATGCAGTCCCCTGACCATCGGGATCTCTATCCCCCGGCGGGGCAGCCTGCTACGTTTCGCCTACGACGCGCGGTAAAGCCGGCGCGGATGCAACGTACGCCGGAGCTTCCTTCAAAGCGGCCAACATTTTGGCCCGTTCGGAGCGGCCGCGACGCATCCCCGCCGAGCGCGTCCCGGCATGTGCAGTGCCACGTGTCTTTGTGTGTGCGTGTGTGTGTGTGTGTGCCCACGCTTGTCAAAGCGCGGCAGCCGGGGAGAGGAGCTCCCCAAGTGTGAAGCGAGGAGGTCTGACCGGCCTGGCTGATGCGTCACTACACCCGTCTCTACATGTCTCAGTCCGTCCGTGCCTCGCTGTCACGTGGTGTCATCCCGTGGCCTTCCTTCTTGCCCGCGACGCCAAGAGTATAAAAGCAGCTGCCCCCGGACGCCAAGAGAGAGGCTCCGATTTCTTCTGTTGGGTAACGTGCTCTCCCGTCTCTCCACTTCGGTCGACCTGACCGGCCGCTCTTTTGCGATGCTAGAATAAACAAGTTGTTCTGTTAGCAGTCGACTCATGCTTTGCCGGGACCTTCGGATGCTTCCAGTGTGCCCCAGGCCGCCAGGCCAACGCTACCCTTGGGGCTTGCGACCCATTTGCAACAACGGGCGCCAGCGGTCCGACTGCAATAACGGGTGTCAGCACTGAGGTTCCAACAGCTGGTGGCAGCGCTGAGATTCCAACAGCCGGTGCCATCGGTGGGATTCCAACAATACACTTTTACATACTCCATGTAGTGCTGCTTCTATGCCTATGCACCAAGCCATTTATCGTTTTATCACATTTTCTCAATTATTTGTGATTGTGCTACGTACCTCACGCTTATAATAGGAGGTTTTATATCCATGCTCCGTAATTTCTCTGTTGACTGTTACATCCACATGCTTTGCTTAGTCCGCACATTTTTATTTTAGACTCACTTCACAGGTGCCCAATTTAGCCTTTCATTTTGGCAGCACTAATTAATCCTGCATTCTAAATATTGTCATTTTTATCCTTGCTCATACCTCTATCATTTCCAAATGTTATGATTGTATCAGGCAGCATTATTAACAATGCCTACTTGTGCACTTCGACTCTAGCACTCCACCATGGTTTTCTTGCATACGCTGCCCCTGCACGCCTTTTTCGGTTAGTATGCAACAAAAGTGTGACAACAGCAAAACAATGCTGAACATAATAGGTCTTTCATAAAAATTTAAAAAATGAACCTTCAACCGTACGAGGTGACATTTCTGATAATCCTGCTAGGAGCTGTATGCATGGCACACGTGCTTTTGCGTATTTACATAACTACACTCGCCTGTGGTACGAGAGCTTGCTGCTTCCTCGTTCGAATTTGCTTGTGCACAAGCGGTAAGCACAAAGCGAAGAAATCGTTGGCAGTTGGCTCCACGCATTCAGTCCGATTTGTTTGCCTGACTAAGAATACAAAAGGGTGGGCAATGTGCAGCTGGCTTGCGTAAATACCGGTTTTCATGCAAAGAGTTCACTGGTTGTAGTCCTGTTGGCCGCACCAGGAAGACTACACGACTGCCCAGGCAGCAGCTGACGCCGTGTTAACTGAGACCACACGACGGGCGTTCACACGCTGAGCGTCAGCACACCGGTAGCGTCTGCATTTCGATGCAGACGCCACCGGTGTTGCAGACGAAATGCAGACGTCGGTATCGTCTGCATAAACCTGCGGTAGCGTCTGCGCTTCCATGCATACGCTACCACGGGTGACGTTCAAAACGTCACACCGGACACAGTTTCCAATACAATTAAAGACATTACAAAGATATTTCATTTGGAAATTATTTTTTTAATGCTAGCTGCTTTGTGCAATGGGACACGCTGGTTAACGAATGACATACACGCAAAGAGCATGTTAACATATAGGGCACGATCGCACGCGCTTGTATTGTGTTTTAAGCGTGGACAAAAAATAAAACACGGACACATGTAATTTTTCGCGTAATTGCAGCTTATTGCGCTGACTGATTCCTCACGCTGCCAGATGCTACAGTAGAATATTTTGTAAGAAACTCTATGAGAGTAGACACAACGGCACGTAGCACGACGCACGGCCTATGCGGTAGCAGACGATGTTTGTAGCAGACGTAGTCGTTTTTTTCCCCCGCTCTGACGGCACAAGAAATAGTTGGCAGAATTCGTATGCGTTATTTTAACGCGTGCTGGCTGTAGTCGCAACCTACACACAATGCCATTTATCGGTGTGTACTGTTGTGCATGCTACATATCAAGAAAGTATTTCTAAACCGACAGACATTACAAAATAGGGAGTGGGGGGGGGAGGGAAAGACTCTTGCACTTCACGCAGCCTTTCAGCATAATTTATTAAATGCATCTCGTGTGACTCACACCACTGCATAATAGCAGAGGTGCTCACAATTCACAAATTCCCAATTTTATTACCACAATCTTTTATACGTCGAACGAAACTAGCGAAACGGAAATATTGCCTATTCCCATCATTTCCATCGTCCATTTCCACCCCCCACCCCCCATAGTGTGTTTCTATGCCTTTCCCGCAAAGTTGTGAGCCATAGTCCATAAATATGTTGTAGCCCACGTGACCTGCCCAAAAATAGGCAAACGCGTACTGATTAGTTACTAATGATGTGTATATGCTCTCTTACCTGCTTAAGCACAGTAGTACGGCACCATCACTATCAAAAATGAAGCGTCATATCTGAAAAATAATTTCTTTCTGGCACTGCATTTTTCAAATTCTTGCTAAATATAGTTACCAGTCAAAAAGGCAACACTGGTACTACAAGCTTTTTTCTCTTAATCTTTTGGCATTCGCATTTTTCTAAGCACGTGCTGTCAATTAATTTCAGTATTTTTACATAAAAATTGTGAATTGTCGCATTCACTAAGCAATATGTTGCTCAATATGATCAATTTGCAAAGTCACAAAGCCGTTTGAAGCCGGAAGGGCGAAGTTTAGGCAAATCCATGTACTTCCCATAATTCCCATGCTAGGACAACCGCCCCTATTGTAGCTCACGTAGACAGTAGCGTCACAGTTCCCTCTAGTAATTTTGTAGGAAACTCTATGGTGGCGAGGACAGCGCTCGAGAACACCACCTTGAGAAACGCTTGCACGAAAACGGAACAATGGAAAGAAGGCTACAAGGCTGATAAAACCCAATGTACATGTGGACAGAAAAATCTTGGAAGTGCAAGGACGGAAATCATATAGAGCAAAACGCCGCTGTTCAGAAACGCTGAGCTCCGGGCCTGCAACGAAGAGGAGTCGTAGAGCGGAAAATGCGGCAACGCTATCGCGGCACGCTTCGTTGCCCGCTGTGCGCCCTCATGAACGGTGTATCGGGCTTCGAGAGCGCAGAGCGGCGTTGCAGAAAAAAAACACTCCTCCGGGGATCAGAACGGAACGCCTCTAGTGTGCCGTCACTGGATACCCAACCTGTATACTCTGTGCCGCGCGATGAATTTGTTCATTTTTCCGGAGTCTATCAGTGTAAATCTCTCGCAAGAGCTGTCCCTTGCGCGCGGTCGGTGGAACGCATCGCAATCGTAAGCATTTCAGGCGTGTAACGCTGTGCATCCGAGCACGAGCGCCCATCTATGGAGCGCACTTGGGCAATGCGCATTTGTACGCCGTGTAGCGCCGCATTTCGCAACGCAGTTCCGTGAATTTATAGGTCCACTAGCGCCTCTATGTGCACGTTTGTATCGCTCGACATTTCCCGTTGGGAGGGGCGATTCGAGCAAATAGCGACGTTCGAGAATGCGCAGGCAATGCTCTTGCCATCGTAACAACTCTATCACAATGTATATTTGGAGCGCACAGTAGAACCGTGGTCGTCCTTTCAGGACGACCACGATTCGCACGGCACGTGATTGTGTCCATGCAGGCGGTACCTTGTGTGACTTGATGGGTGCCTCAATCTGTGTTACACAATGCCACAGTAGTGCGTCAGCGGTGTGTGAAGGTGGTAAGGCGAGAAAACCATGATAAGTGAATTACAGTTCAGGCGGCAAGGTTTATTGCCACCGCAGGCTATCCTCTAAGCATAGACCACAGAAAATGTCAAAACAAATCACGCAATGCGAAAAAAAAAATTGGAAACTTATCAAAGTTAAGCCCAGTGGATGCGAAGCATCCACTGCGCTTAACCTTAGCGTATCCTTAGCGTTTGGAGGCATTTTGACCACATACACGCCCGGCGCAAAGGCGGTGGCGTGGTTGCGGGCACAGAGACTGACGCGACGGCGGGCGCGCGCCACTTCATCCCTGGCGTGACGTCACATGTCACGTGATGCAGCGATGGTGGCGCCGACGCCGCGTCGCGCGCGACGGCGCGAAGCGAAGCGTGGAGGCCTCCGCCGGGCGACGTCCGACGGCGCGATATGAGGCCCCATCTGCAGCCGGTGTGACGTCATCACGTGACGTCATGTCACGTGACCAACTTGAAGGTCACTTGAAGGTCAATGGTGGCCACCGCCGGGAGGCGACCGACGGCGCGATATGAGGCCCCATGTGCAGCCTGTGTGACGTCATCACGTGACGTCATGTCACGTGACCCCACTTCAGGGTCAACGGTGGCCACTGCCGGGCGTCGCGCGAAGGCCCGAAACCTACGTTAATATGCTTTAAAAAAAATTTAAAAACGGGCTTGAATAAACAACGCTTTCAGGAACCCGCCGTGGTTGCTCAGTGGTTATGGCGTTGGGCTGCTGAGCACGAGGTCGCGGGATCGGACCTCGGCCATGGCGGCCGCATTTCGATGGGGGCGAAATGTGAGAACATTGGTGTACTTAGATTTAGGTGCACGTTAAGGATCCCCAGGTGGTCGACATTTCCGGAGACCTCCACTATGGCACGCCTCATAATCGTAAAGTTGCTTTGGCACGTAAAACCCAATAACTTAAGTAATTTAATTTAACGCTTGCACTATAATACGCTTTCTAAACACCCATGCGTAAGTGCAACGCAACGACTACGCCCTCCCCGTTTTTCTTTTATTGACGTGCAAGACTAAGGTGGTGACCGCAACACATGGTGCCGAGTATTCTTTTCGTATAAGTAACATTGAAGTGTGCCACAACACATCACTAAAAATACATTATATTAAAGGAATCTGTCTCTCTCTCTCTTTCTGTCTCTCTAAGCACTATAGATACAATGCACATGCACAAATATTGTCACAAGATCAAAAGAAAGGCAACACTGTCTACATATACAAATGCACGTTTGCCATTGGTCCCAGCAGTTTCTTCAGACAGCCGCTGTCGTTGTCGCCTCATTGTCTCCCACATGCGCTGTGACCCACATCTATTATAATATAGACATTCTTTTCATAGTATCACTCACCCATGATGACTTGGTTGAAACAAACCTTGTACTTTGCTGATATCGAACGCTAATTACCAACAGTCACCCACTGCCTTTTATCTGCCCGACTATTTAACTTTGGACTGCATAATTTTGGGCCCTTTGGTTGGTCGCAGTAATTTAGGTCATAGCGCTGGATTCACGTGGGCAAGAAATAGAGAGTGGGCGCACCCTAACTATAAACTGATTACATTTCATAAGAACACGGTACCTACGCCGGCAAAACGAGCAGAAATCATTCGCGCGCGCAAACCAAGATTTCCCAAATACGCACTTTGTCTTTTGTGCAGAATGCTCGACGTGCCACTGACGCGTTAGCACCTTCTTTTGCAATCAAGCTCTCTTCAACAATTTCTCTCGTAACCTTATCCGTATTTTTAATCCTTACGGAACAAACATTAAACGGTGGTTTACAGCCACAGTCGTCACAGTGCACGGACATGCAGACATGAACATGTCGATAGTAGTCCGGTTTCGCTTATCGTTCGTTAACCTCTCAATGAGGCATCTGCCTGTCTGCAGAGAGGTAGACATGGGCTGGCGCTGGCAGGTTACGCAATAATTATGATAATTACGTGTTAAGGTTTTGCGAGAAATAGACGAAGCAAGCTTGATTGCAAAGGAAGGTGCCAACTGCGTTTTGCGCCACGTCGATTACTCTGAGCAGAGCGCGCATATCAGGAATATTTCGGTTTGCGCGTGCAATGGTTTCTACTCGTTTTGTTGGGGTAAGTAGCATGCTTTTCTGAAAAAAAATTGGTTCATAGTTAGTGCACGTTCTGTCGTCTTTCTTGTTCCTGTGAATCCAGCGCTTTGACCTCAAACATTTCTCTCGTAACCTCAGGCGTATTCACCTTTTCAAAAACGTGTCCAAGTGCAAATGTGGAACAACCGCCACCTTTTTCAGATGCAACTTCAATTTAGCTCCTCCCAACCCTAACCTGATCAACCAGGTGTGTTTGCAAGTGAGTTACTGATTAAAATATGATTTGTTCACGAATGCGATCACCCACCTTGCCATGCGCCGATTTATGCGAAGTCTTTGTTTCAACTTACGAGTGTCATCGCGTTTTCTTGTTCCAAGACATGAGCATTTATATAGTTCGTTTATTATCCACTTTGGCATAGGATAAGAACTGTTTATTTGGCAAAATCAAATCAGCACAAATCCATTTAGTCCTCAAAGAGTAACACGTGAACAAACAGACGCAATGTCTCACGTACTTTGTGTGACAGAGCATGCATTTAGCGTTCATAGCCAGAACAGTTTGTACTCGTCTGACTATTTCAAAGGCATGGGTAGAGTAATGGTGTTGCTATCGACTCATAATAAATGACCAATAACTTTTCGTGTGCAGGATAGAAGAAACGTTCAATGCTTTAAAGCGGTTAGAATTCGGCTGAACTGAAACAAAAAGAAAGGCAGGGAACGTGGGATAATATAGAAACAAAATACGAGTTCGAAGAAAGTTTGCCGTTCACAAAGAATGTGCGCAAGGCGACGTCTGATGGCGCGGCGTACAGCACAAAATGCGGGACATCAATCGCCGCCCGCTTGACTCGTAGTCCCGAGACCGAGCTGGGTGCATGCATTCGGCTGTGAGAAATACAGGAGGCGTTGCAGAAGGCGGGAGGCCTCTTTCGAGGATCAAGTGAGGCACGCCCCTCCCACACTGGCGGAGAAGGCTATTCTGCGGGTTCGGCGAGTTTGTCGTTTACGAGGTCTTGTTGGAAAAACAAAGGATTTAAACGAGCTGCCTTCTTTCTAACCCTACGATCGCCGAACGCAATCTAACCATGAGGACATTCGGGAGATCGCATTCCACTGCCGTTGCAGCTTACTGGAGATGCCTCCTTCTTGTGCTCTGTAGATCGCTATTTTTTGGCCTTTGAAAACGCAGATGTTTCGCTGCATCAGGTGAAGAGCTTTTTTACCAGAACATTCGGAGAGAGCGGAATTGTGTTTAACCACGATGAGAGCTTGCGCGAGCTTGCAATTCGTAGTGAACTTGCAAAAGCGCGCCGAAGCACACATGCAAGCGCCGCTTGTGTGCTTGTAATCGATTATTTGCCTTATTGAATATTCGTAGCGTGCTTTTACAACTTCCCTCGTCTTCCGTAATACAGGTCTTGTGACGGGCTGTTTTTGCTGGCACGCCCTTTGTTGGCGCGTTGATGAGAAATAACTAGAAATAGGTCACTCCCTACATAAATTTTTATGAGGGTGTAAATGCACTATTCAGCACGTGCCTACCTCATCATAACGCGTCTGCAATATGGAAAGCCCTTATGAGGCTTTAAGCCCTATGCGGGTGGCCTTTCCTGCTGAAAGGTAATAAAAGAAGCGTAAAGAGTGATTCTATATGGCGGTAGAGAAAACACAAATTGAGTATGGTCACTGAAACGCTCTCCACCACGCTATCGAGAAAAGGACGTTTGACGTAGAGCCCTGTGCGTTTACAAAATAAACATTAATATTAATTTCTTGCGAAGGCCAAGAAAGGAACGCTACTGCTTTCCCGAGAAAGATCCACAGTGAACGTGAAGACAATGCAAAGCTACATAGTCTCGGTTGATTTCTATAGTACTGGGAACACATTTGCGCACCACGAAATCTATTGCAGTTTCATAAGGAAAAAGTTGAGATCAAGCAATAGCCCACGTTTCTTTTGCTTTATTAAGATTAAATTTCGGCAGCAAGATTGCGTGTTACGGTCCCTATTCTTCAACCTGATTGTCATGGTCACTTGATGGATCTTACACGAAAAAAGAAAGTAGGCTATGTTGCCTTTGTCCATGTACTTGCCCATAAGCTATTTAAAAAAATGGCGGCCACGACGGCACCATTTGCTTCTGGTGGCTGTGGTGTGGCAGTGCACTGCCTTCGAGATCGCCTCGCTGGGAGGTACCGAGGGAAGGCGACGTTGTGCCCGCCGCAGAGATGTTTCGGACAAGATAACTTCGCCAGTGGTGAAACTCTACTACTGCTGCTGTAATTGAGTTCTAAGTAGCGGAACCGATTAAGTTTTTTGGTGTTTTTTGAAGAAAAAAGTGCGCTAGGTGTATCTTGACACCCGCTGATTTTTCTATGTCATGCCGTAAGCCGTGCTAGCACCATGACCACCGTCAGGCTTGACTTGGACGTACGCCCGTTGAGTAAGGTGACGGACGAAATTCCCTTTCCACCGGCTGCCGCTCAGCGGATCTTGCTCATACTGTTAATCATGGTTTCTCTTCTAACGATTACAAATCTCACTGTCGTGAGTGACGTGTAGCGGAAATTGCAAAAAGGCCGGAAGTATTTCCCAGCAAAGTATTCCGTTACGTTCGGGAAACGTTTGAGCTTTGCATACCCTAGTCTAGCCTAGAATCTCTGCTTTCATCATTTCCTTCCAGTTACGTTACTGGCGACGCTTAATGTGCAATTGGTAGTTTTCGAGTCCTCACAAAGATACGCCTAGGTCGCCTATGTAGTAGCTCATAATTTTATGCAGCCCTTATGCTCCGATATGGCATTTGTTAAAGCCTTACTCTTGACTCGAGAACGGGGTGCTCTTAGCCTTACGCAAAGTTCACGCAGCCTTAAAATATATCAAAGAAGCCGCGACGAATTTCATCCGCTAGCATTTTCACATCCACATATACCGCGTTCATTTTTCTGCAGACCTTACTCGCTAAGAGATGAGGCTGGGTGGCAAGAGGGGGCGGGGGGAGAGGTTCATTTTAGCATCATTGGTGCCACCGTGCATCCCAATATTGTCAAGTATTGTTTGTCAAATAAGTGATTACCCAATGCCAGCAACAAAACCACCAACGATGCTATACATCAGATAACAAAGTCGTAAAGTTTTATTTCAATAAAGGTTGTTCTTTTGTGGTATCTGGGGAAGGAAGCGAGAAGGAAAATTTGTGAGAAAAGGTAAGCTTGGCCTTATGTGCCATATAGCATTTCAGAA
Source organism: Dermacentor albipictus (assembly GCF_038994185.2). Taxonomy (NCBI): domain Eukaryota; kingdom Metazoa; phylum Arthropoda; class Arachnida; order Ixodida; family Ixodidae; genus Dermacentor; species Dermacentor albipictus. The sequence continues at coordinate 12,318,642 of NW_027225570.1, read as the reverse complement.
ACCTCAGCAAAGAGTCACGCATATTTGAAAGTGGATTTGCTGCAGAAAAGAAGAAAACATTGATAGAAAAATGTTTGTAAAACGTTAACTAGCCAGATAAAATAAAATCAAAGCATGTCAGGCAAGAAAGTGCTCACCCGCTGGGGTGGCGTAGAAGCTTTGGTATTGCGCTGCTAAGGCCGTCGTGGCGGGAATTAATCTTTGGTGCAACTTAAACCCTCAGGTAGAGTTAATTTGGAGTCCTCCCCTAAGGCGTACATCATAATCGTATCGCGGTTTTGGCACGTACTATAGCGGCACATAGTTTTTAATTTTTAAAGGGCTAGCCTGTTTGAAAAGAGTGGATCCTTCGCAACGAATTCGCGCAAAGAATTTTGTGATCTGACGTCATAAATATCAGAATATACGGAATAGCTGTCCCTACGATTTGCTGCGTTCCTCGAGCTCCGGCGTGGTGCGTGAGTTTAAAATAACCTTAAGCGATTCCGCAGGAAATAGGGGAAGCTCGTACATGAATCAGGGACGGCTATTTACTCGTATGCAAAACGAACAGTGACTTTTTATGCCGCGATCCACTTGGTTCGTTGCATGAGGCGTCTACTGTAAGAGTTTCGGAAAGTTTTCCGTCTGTTTGGTTAAAAACGGGCTCAACTTTTTACGTTTTGTACGAGACGTCGCTCATCGATCTAGTCCGAAGTTTCGAAAGCACATTTCCGAGATGGCGTTTCGCAGTGCTGCTTCCCAAAGCTACACAAGCTCATGTTCACTCAATGTCCTTTTTATTCCTTTCCGACACGCAGCCTTATCGGTTGTAGAAAGCTGCTCTGCGAGATCACGCGAGCGAAACCCGCTGTACGTCTGTCGGAGCGATCTTCTTTTTTTTCCTTCGGTGTTTTTTTTTTCAGTCTCCGTTGTTTTTACAGGCTGTGATCTTAGTGGCTATAACAGAGCAAGGTTCACGAGAGCGAGCTAGAGCGCAATAGCTTTCAAAGCGGGCTGCACACACCATCCAGCTTGTACGTGCATTATCGCAGCCTCTATTCGGTGCAAAGTGGGCTCAGAAGTATTGTATTACCTCTTTACGGTCTATTTTGCCGCTTACTCTAGAAACAAAAGAGCAAAAATTAACGAGCAATACTCTTCGTATTGTTGGTACACTTTCGAAGCACGTGAAATCAGCGTCGACGTCGCACCGTTAGCCTTGGCAGGGCAGAGAAAGACATTGGAAGGATGGGCAATGCACCAGAAAAATAAACAGGGGATATTTGTTTATCTGGGGATGTTCAGGTGCCGTGACACCCTCGCGTAAGCTGAACATTTCGTAGAAAACAGCGCAAGAACTCTTCGAAGCTGCAGAGCCTTTAAACATACAGGAAGTGCATTCGCTGTGATTGTGCAAAGCGTTTCGACATCTCGTTCAGTAGTAGGCACCGTAAGCCTCGTAGTGTTCCGTGCAGCGAACAGTGTAGCAACGCACGAAAACTGCGCATTTAAGTTTCCGTCCGCAGTCGTGCCTTAGGTATCGTCCATTGTTTGAACATGAGGGTGATTCGGTCAGAATCTCTCCGCGGAAAGACGAAGGCAGCAAACTGGCATCACACAGCCAAGATCCTGGTAGGGGCGATAACCTATTCGCGGTCAGCGTAATGTCTTCCAGAAGTGTTGTTACCGAGCAATATAGTGGGTTATTTCATAATCTCCTGGGCTTTCTCTTCTTTCAGATTGTCGATGACTATAAAAGCTGATTCTTGAAAGAAGAAACAAAAAGAGAGACAAAATCAAGTAGGCGATCAAGTCTAATTTTCAAAAGCATTAGATACCACCCTCAAAATCAGTACTGACAATTGTGGGTGCATATATCTATAGTCTCCCGTAAGCCACACGTTCGCCTTCTGTTTGCGCCCTTCTCAGCATGAGTTTATTGCTGAAATTAAAACATGATGATAACAAATACAAGCTGATGACGATGATTCCTAGTGCACGCAACAGAGACACCAAAACATGGCAAATGTTTCATAGTGGAGAAAGGCGTACTCACTCCCTACACTTAAGAAACGGAAGTCCAACATATGACCAATGGGTAGATTGGAGATTCGGAGGTTTCTCAAAATTGGGATCGTCTTGTTGTTTTGGATCAGGGGAGCCACTGTGGCAGATGGTGCTAATTAGGTGCCTGATGGCAAGGTTGCTGCTGGCCCCAAAATCCGTGCACCACATTGTAACAAGCGGCTTTGCAAGTCAATCTTGCGCTGTCTCTATAGTGGCTGATCGCGTACCGCCGCCCAGGAGCAATTCTATTAATCAAGAGGCTCGGCCATGACATATAGTGCTCAAAACTGCGTAATCCTACCGGCACTATGCGAGCATCGTATTCCCACCTAATTTCCAAGTAGCTCCGACCCCCCCCCCCCCCGGCGGACACCTTAAACGGCCGTAGTGCTTCAACTGCAGAAAAATCTTCAAACACACTGCGAGAACGCTCTTCATTACCTCGCAAACACGATTCAAGGCAACAGGTATATAAACCTACGCGCAATGATGTAAAGATTAAAAGAATGATATTCCTTGTTGGCCTTTAGTGAAAGCAAAACGCGGGAAAGCTTCTTTATCAGCATATCGAGGAAGACACGCAGCTCTTCATTCATTGTGTCATGTGAAGACTGTGGCTTCACTTGTTACAAAAACAAGTTGTTTTGGTCCATAAAAATATTTATTTTAGCTACGCACAGTGCATAAATGTTCATGATCAGTGTGAAGTTTCTCTTAAACCTCAAAGAAGCTCGTGTCTTCAACGAAAGGTTTAAATTGGTGTTGTTTTTTTCTGCCTTCAGCATAAACCTGCAGCCATAACTATTGTCTACTATATACGTTTATGACAAGCTGATGGATGTTGGAATTTTTAATACCTACTCGACTTTTTATCGCACAAGGGCAGTTTTCGGGTCTTCAACGACATCGGCTAACTATTCCTTCTATAATCTGTCCCGTTCGGAAGTAAACGATACAGCGTAGGGGCCGGCCTTTGTCGACTGTATTCCCATATAAAAATAAAGTGAACTTCGTTAAATTGGGGTAAATAAATATGATCCCACGTGAGGCATCATGTTCGCGCATGGGAAATACAACCTACAAGCTACGTGACACTTATAAAACGGCGTATCATTGCAATTGCATAAAGCTGAGAGAACTGGGCCAGTTGGGGAGGCTACATGATTGAACAGCGCTAAAAGACGAACTATAAGAAATACAACAAGAGGGTGCACTGCCGTGCTGTTGCTTTCCTTGGTGTTCAATACTGAAGCGTACAAAATGCCAGAAAATGTGTCGAAGTATGCAGGCGCAAGAGAAATGCACAAGTAGAAGAGAAAGATGGACAAGTTGGCATTGTACTATCAGCGCCAAATGAACAGCGGAGCGGGTGGCCCAAGCATAAGTGCATGAATGTATAGTGCGCACCGTCCAGTCACCGCCATCGATAGACGCGCTCATCCTATGTGCTCGCACGGCGCTATGTTTGGGAGTCCAATAAACGGCGAAACGCGCTCGGCACATCCACGCCGGCCACCATCGCGGCTGTCAGAGATACCGCGCTGCGCAAGTTTGACGATTGAAAGAATCTATAATGACGACGGTGCAAAGTGCACCACCGTCACTGCTGTTCGCGCCTATAGCACTTGTGGTTTCGGCGAACTGTGCGACAATACTCGCCGTCAAATGGAAATTTTAGCTTTTCTTTTATTTTTACTATCTCCCTTTCAAATGTGAGAACCTGAACAGGAGCGAAGATATCTGATTGTAGGGGGATCTCGCGGTGTGGCTGAACCAGATGTATGTGGCTGTCAATGGTGGTAACTACATGGCGCGCTCTATGCCTTCACTCATGCTTAAGCCACGTGCACCGCTGTTCCCCTTTCATTTGGCGCTGAGAGCACATGGCACAAAACAGCGCGAACGACGTAGCACTCAGACAGCAGCGCCGAAAGGAAGTGTCAAAGCGCGGAGAGTTCAGATCTGCATGTTGCACTGCAGAAATGCTATTTAAATATCAATTATCACACAGTTATTGTGCAGAGACCCAAACTACCACCTCTGCGAAAAAAGGTACAGTCTTTCTCCATCGTTTTATGCCCGTCGTACTAACTAGAGTTACGTTTTATTTTTTTAAGCGTGTAATGGCACTCCGACGAGTGCCATTATTGTATGGCACTCGTCGGCACTTCCTATTGTATGAAAAGTGCGCTTACATTCGTGGCATTAGTGCAAAATAGCAATATAAGCTGGGCACTTGTCAATAAAAATTTAGATGGGCCATACCTGTGCTTCAAAAAGTGTTCCTCCCTGCACATATGATCCTCATGCTGGTAGTGCGAAATGTCGATGACTAGCCAAAACTATTTGCCATAAGCGGTATACTGGCGACGAGGCATTCGGGTGGATAGGCAGAACCATACAGGTAACCAATCATGCAGTGGATTTTTTTTCGTCGATTTTTGTCTTCATGCTGCATCCACAATACGTATACAGCGCCACTCCTAATAGGAAATCAATAGTTTCACATCAAGGCTCGACGATAAAATTCTATTTGAGATGAGTTTATCAGCACGCTTTTCATCTTTATATCCTTTCTCTAGTTTTCATGTCTTTTTCTTTTCTTTTATGTAAGTGCATTGCCCCTAAAGTATAGAGATGTCGTTGGCGAAGGCGAAGAAACCGCGTTTCGCCGCTCTTTTATCTGCACGTTTCACGGCGTAATCTCATTTCGAGGAACCCTCGTTCATTAGAGTGGCGTTCATGAAGACACAGCGGCTTTAGCGCTTACACAGGGAAAGCGAAGAGTGTTCTTCATCTCATTTCGCAAGCGCCCGAATCTCGTACGAGAGCCGGAAACATTTCTTTTTAGAAGCAGAAGATCTCGTATTTATTTTATTGATGGAGCAGGCGAGCCTTCCCGAAGCACTTTGTACTTTAAGGAGCACGCTATCATAGTGTTGTTTATTACTGAAGTACTTCTGAACATCACGTATTACCATGCGTCATTAGGACGACGCTCATTCGCAGTTTTTATGGAATCGCGCCAGTTTACAGCATGCGTGTTGTTTTTGTTCGCCGTGAGTAAATATATAGAAGCGTTTCGTTACTGTGAAACTGTACAGTCGTGTACCAGCAACAAAGCATACTTTTTTGAAATGGTGCTGTTAGTGTTTCCAATTTCCTAATTCATTTCAACCTGGGGTGCATCATTACTGAAAAGCTGCATCTCACACTCCACAGTAGCTCAGTAACCTTCGCGCTGCGTTGCTAAACCGCAGGCCTCTGCCCACCATTGCCTCCATTACTCCTTGCTACTCTGCCCATCTGCTTACTTCTAGCGTTCAAATCTTGCATAACTTCAGCTTTGATCCTCACCTTCACATAACTTCAATGGAAAATATGAAAAAAAACAAGCATTGTTGATCCACGTTGAGTACAGTAGTCTAGAAGTGTTTCGTTTTCACTGTATTCCAACTAGTTCGAGATGTAATTCGCACCAGACCAGCATTTCCATAAACAATTTGCGCGAAGTTCTACCCAGTTACCATTGCAATCGACGTTCTTGTTTTAGTCCTAGGATTATGAGTAACATGTGTAACTTGTTCGTCATGTGTGAACATTGTAGCTATGACGTGCGTTGAGAGATTTGTTTGACAATTTCAGTTGCGAATATCTACATCTATATGACATTACTCGCAATGAAAAACTCTAAGGATCGCTCGGCGGCGTTCAATTAGCTTTCGCATTTACAACTCACAACTGTTTAAGTACTCTCAGCCTTTTTATTTCAATGTTAACTAGAATATAGGCTATCCGTGTTTAATCTCTAATCCACACCGCTCTCTTCCTTGCCCGTAACTTTACGCCTATTATTTTTCGTTCTAGTGCTCTTTGCGTAGTCATTAACTTCTCGAGCTTCCTTATTAACTTGCAAGTTTATGCCCCATGTGTTAGTACCAGAAGAATGCAATATTTGCACCCTTTGCTCTTCAACGACAGCGGTAAGCTCCCATCCAGGATTTGCTAATGGCTGCTGTATGCTCTCCAGTCCTTTTTTATTCTGTACATTCCCTCTGATGATCATGGTCCCTGTATATTATTGACCTAGGTTAACGTACTCCTTTACAGACTCTAGAGGGTGACTGCCGATCCTGAATTTTTGTTCCCTTGCCAGGCTATGCAACATTCTTTGTTTCTGCATATTAATCTTCACATTCACTGTTACACTTCCTCGTTTAAAGTTCTCAATCATTTGTTGTAATTTGTCCCCATTGTTGCTAAACGGGAAAACGTAATCTGGAAACCAAGGTCGCTGAGACATTAGCCGTTAATCCTCACTTCTATGCCTTCGCAGACTAATAGCTTGCATGCTTATTTTAAACACGCAGTGAATGGCATTTGAGAGATTGTGTGCTCTTGCCTGGCTTCTTTCTTGATAGGTAGCTTTCTACTCTTCTTGTGGAGAATCGACGTAACTGTGGAATCTGTAGATATTTTCCATGATATTCACGTAAGCCTCCTGTACTAGACTTACTTATGCAATGCCTCTATGGCTGCTGGTATCTCTACTGAAGGAAAAGCCTTTTCAAAGTCTATGAAAGTCACATAGAGAGCTTGATTGTACTCTGAAGACTTCTCAATTACCTTATTGATGACATGCATACATACAACTGTAAGATATCCTTTTCTGAAGCAAGCCTGTTCATTTGGTTGTTTGAAGTCATGTGTTGCCTTGATTTTATTAGAAATTATCTTGGTCCATATTTGGTAGAATACTTTAAGCAACTCGATGGACCTGTAAATCTTGTATTCTTCAAGTTGCGCTCAGCTGCTACTGTTCAAAGCAGAAAAAATGCTTTTATTGGAGCAGCTGTTTGTATAGTATGTGTCTACAAGTTTAAGATTAAAGAACGTTAACTATATTGATAAGAACAACCATTTAAAGAAGACTACGAAGGCGAAAGGGAGTGCGATTTTAAGAAGTTAGAAAGTTCACCCGAAATTTCCCCTAATAAATACCGCTAGCACATTTCCTCATTAAATCTCTCCCTCCAAAAGTCTGGTATGTCGCCGTCCTCTCAGTGCCGTTTTTCATTAGGACAAGACAACTAAACGCATTAAATCATGCCGCCAGCTTACACGTTTCAGGTAAATGTTATTTGAAATTCTCCTTCGCAATGTCTGCAAGTTACCAGAAAAATCCTGTCCTCCTTACTTTTGCAGCCTTGGCACTCGTGGTCAGCCATTAGGATGGGTGCACCACTTATAATAGTTTTCCTATAATTTTTAAGGGATTCCCTTTCTAATTATATTACTCTATTCATTCCCGCTTCGATTCCCTTTTAAGTATATTTGCTTTGCCAATAGCACGCAAGCTAACCTTCATCATGGCGCTAATTTCTCTAATTTTGAAAACTAAATTGACTTGAGGCTTTATGAAAGCATTTTTTTTTTCACGTATTCTTGGCGCATCGTCGTGGTTTACTATAACCGACGGGATAAAATAAGAGCAGCAAGAATAATGAAGTGCAAGTTTTGAGGGGCAAGCCTGCCGAATATGCTGCAAAAGCTACGCCAACATTTGTACACTTTCTACAATTCTGACAACTATCAAAAAATGCAGATTTTCCGAAACGCACGCGAAAAACAACACTAACAATAACAAAAGAAAACTACAGCACCAAAAATACCGCCGACATCTCGCATAACAAAGGATTACGGGCCACATGACAAGTTGTCGCTCTGCAGCGTTTGGCTTTCCTTTGGGAACGTGTCTCGACCGAAGATGGACGCATTTCTCGGCGCAGACGAGAGCGTACGCCACATACCTGGAAACGTTTTAGTGTGTTTGCACTTTGGTGTTTGTACGATGCAACTTTGTCGCTGATGTTTTGGGACAGATAACAAAGAAATGAAAGCGCAAGGCCCTGGGCGTCATCTAAACCGCAGGCGTTGATTTTAGGGGTGCCCGCAGTTTTATGCCTTCCTGTCCTATGCTCGCTGGGTGTGAGATATGTAGCAGCGGGGCAAGATTTTGCCTTCAGGGGAAATTGAAAGGCGGGTAGAACTTCTACTTCCCGGTACAGAGAACGAAGTTGAGTGCAGCGTAGCAGGCACTTGAGCAATGTACTTTTTTTCGTTTGTTTACCTAAAGGAGCAAGGCAATAAGACAGGTTCCAGACGGGCTGTCATCGTTGAAATTCCACCTAAAATTATTTGTCGGTTTGATGAATAAGTTTTGAGGCCGACGGGATCGAGCCGATTTGCCCACCCTAAAAATCGGGTCGCTCTTTGGTCGGGTTTCTGTTTCTCGGTAGGGTTTCTCGGTAGGGTCGGGTTTCTTGGTAGTGTGGGACCCGTACACCCTGAAGAACATTACTCAATTTGAAAATATTCAAAGAAAATCTGTTAGATTCGTGTTTAACTGTTATAGCTGGCACGTATCTCCGACAGTTCTTATTAACGAAATTAACCTGGAAACATTAAAATTAAGGCGATATAGGGACCGTCTGAAATGCATGTATTTACTTTACCATGATATGCTGGGGATAGATAAGGATATGCATATTACTTTAGTCACTAGGCTTGCAACACGATCTAATCATCAGAAGAAAATAAAGGAATTTTCTTGCAGAACAAACGTATTTAAAAACACATTTTTTTCGTCGGTGAGTGGTGAGTGGGACGCGCTCTCTGCGAGTAGAGTGGAATGCCCGACCGTCCAGTCATTCTGCAACCAGCTGAATAGCATTTAGACGATGTTATATGTATATGTATGTATGAATGTAATTTTTCTTTTTCCTTATTGATTTACAATATACGGAAGTGCTATTTTGGCTTTCTTGTTATTACTATTTGTAGATTTCTTGCTGCTCAAGCTACCGAGCATGCGCGATGTCTTTCAGCATACCAGTATGAATGCGGCTCCTTGTTATCAGTATACCATTGTTATCAATATGCTCTGTACAGCTTTTGCGGTTCAGCGAATATCCGTATTTTAAAATGTATTTTAATTTTGTAATGGTTTTTCCGTTGGAATGCTCTGTACGGCTTGTGCGGATCATGGAATATGTCTATTGCAATGTATTGAATTCTTGTAATGATTTTTGCTGTTAATTTTTGTTTTGTTCATCTGTATATCGCACTGTCCACTCCTGCCCAAGGCCTAAGACTAAGGCCAGCAGTATCCTGTAAATAAATAAATAAATAAATGTTTTTGTGATTCGAAAGCATTAAACCTGACTTCGTTAGGGTTTGCTGCTGAGCTGCATTTGCTTCGCACTTCACACGAAATACGCTTACTGTGGTAAATATCAACTGCGAAATTAGTATTTAGGATTTGTTTTACTTATACGGCAAATTATGACAGCAAATATTATTATTAAGGCCCATTTTTACGCCATGCTTTATTGTGTGGCATGCACTTACCCTCAGATGCCGGCAAGACGAGGGCCAGGTAAAAAAAAATAAATGCAGAAGGAACATATTGTTCACTATTTGGAACAGCTTTTTGGGAAACACCACAAGAGACACATAATGTGTGTGCGTTGTTAAATATTGCGCCAGCCATTGCCACCAAACAGACAACCATATCTCAACAGAGCGAAGCAGCTGCTGCCGGAAGAAAAGAATAGGCACCGCAAAGCACATTTAATTTCGGACTCTTGTTTAGGGCTATACTCGGTGTTAGGATGACGCTGAGATAGGGTACGAAATTGGGCGAGGATGAGACGTTCAAGGCGTCGACACATGAGCGAGTTTTGGTGAGCTTTTCTTGAAACGGTGATTCCAAATGCGGCTGCCACTTTCCACATAGCCCAAACACTGTGTATTGTTGATGCTTTGTGTCTACCAACGCAGAACATTCCGCACTAAATAGCCGGAGGAGATGGCTCCCCCAAATGCTTGCACTCTGGTGCCTGGAAAATTGACAGGCGCTTCAAGCTATACTCGGGACATTAGCTAAAAGCTCACACACACTTGAGAAGTGTCTGACTAGTAAAACAATGGAAAACTTGGCTTTGTTAATGGATCCTGAAGGGAAAATAAGAGTGGCTTCATTGAGGAAGGGAGAGATTGGTGGAGGCGAAGCCAAGGTGAAAGACGCTTTCCCAGAAACAAAAAAGAAGAACGTGATCGCAGCGCGGTACATTGTGTGAGCTGTTCCTAATAAACGATGCCCTTTCGTCAAACCGTGAGCTTCTTCATCATTTCTTCCTGCAACTTTGGTTACGTAGAGACTTCAAGGCAAGTTATATTGCGCCAAAACTGTAAGAAGGTTTCTTGTCAGGTAATAAATGTTGATTCTCATCAACGCATTCTACTGCATCAGTGATTTTCCATCGCTACGATATTATAGGCCGTGATGACGAACTCCAAAAGGCGCTGGGGGCCCCACTTGCCTTCCATTAGTGGGATCTGCAGCGAACACATTTTCAACTGATGGGAAAGCAAGCATATAAATGCAGCGGCACATAGCCTCCTAAGGTCCGTGGCTACTCACATTGCGGAAGGTATTTGCGATGACACTCCCGATGTGGCCGTCGTCGGGGATTTCAATGTGGGTATGTTGGGACTGAAAAGGGGGTGGTTTACACCTTTCTTGTTCTCGACGTATAGCTTGTGATGCCACACCGTTCCGGATCGCCCAACCGACCACGCACATGCGTACGTCCATCGACTTTACATTACCGATGAATGCCTTTGCAGGGGCGAGTACGCCGATTAGTGTATACCAAGCGACCACAAAGACATTGTAGCCGTCGTTAGTAGCTGACAATGAGTGACTGAATAAAGTCTTCAGCACAAGTTTTCACATGACGATGCTTACAGCTCCGCTTGGTCGTCCACCTGCGCAGAGCGGAATGACCTTGAACTTTTTATATGATTCTCTAAAAGAATAGGCTTAGCTGCTTGTAACAAATATCGACAGCTGTTTAGGGTCCCTACAGTAGAGCCAGCTGCTTCTATAATGTAGAGTGTAGACAGCAGCATACGAATTTGCGCACAATACCACAAAGAGAGACGTCCCCAAAGACATTAAATAAAAACAAGTTCCTAAGCAGCCATTGCACCTATCTGATATTTGATTTCAGATCGTTGCACCAACTTACAAAGCCACTTGCCTGCGGACAGGTCATAACCGTTTCGTACCTTAGAGCGCATGAGAAAGTATTGTTAGTTTAGTACTAACCTTATTTGTATTATACGAAACAACGTACCCTAGATGACGAAATCTTTGTGCGAGAATTATTGAACATCTTGACTAGAGCCACTTGAGGCTCCCTTTTCCGTTGGCTAAATACCTCCGTGACATAATGGCTTGAAGTTACTATCGAAAATTCTCATCATTGCGCATGCGGAACGATCAATCAACCATGAATATAAGCATCGCTGTGACATGTTCCAGAGTCTACTCTAAGTACTTCATTATTCTGATCGCTTAAAACATGCTTGAAGTTGTAGGAACAGGCATTGGATTACGAAGACAGTGTAATCAGCTTATTTTCTTTTTTGCAAAATTTTGGATCAGTGTAGGCAGTGTCCGCAAGTTTTCTCAGAAGTTTAGCTGTGTACATTTTTTTACTGGTTTGAAGTTTGCAAAATAACTGAAATTGCGACATTAGTTGAAGTCATGAATACGTAACCGCGTAATTGTTGTCGTTTGTGTGTGCGTGCGGGAGGGGAGATTGCAGTAACGCATGTGCTTCCAGTACTACAACAGTGAGCAACGGTAATGAGTGAAAGCATGCCAACTGAATGTCTCGTGAGCGATATAGGCAGTCAGCTCAACAATATTTAGGCAGTTCCTGTAGAAAAAAGCCGGAACAAGAAAATATTTTCATGCCGAAGCCACAACTAAACGAAATTTAACAATTTTCTTGTAAAAAAAATCTCCTTTCACTGACAATCACAATGAACGATATTTACAGAATTGTTGTTTGTTTCGCGGATGCTACTCTCTAAAAGCTTTTGTATTTAAGAATGTTTGAATCGATCCGGCGAGCGCCTTTTTGTAGCCTTCTTTTCCCTCTCACACGCCGAGGAGCTACAACGCTCCGAACCCTTTGTTGCCACAACGGTTATATTGCTGAGGTCGAGGTAACATGTTGCTGAAGTCATACTCTCTTTGCCATCAGCGAAACCCGAAAGAGGGCCAGATTGCCGCTCCCATGTACTAATAGTCTTTCTACTGTGTACGAGCTCCATCAAAGTGTGAAAGAACCTGCTCGTGTTATGGGACATAGCATTGCGTTGTGGGGCTCTCATGCACGTTTTTTTAGGCTGAGCTCATTGCAAAACATGCACACCAGTCTCTGTAAAACTATTGATAAAATGACCACTTGTCAAAGTATTTACAAGGTTAGTTCATTATTAGAGAGGACAGTAATGCCATGCTGCACTAAGTAGAGCAGAGGCAAGTGAGGCATCGCCTACAGCGTGCTCGTTCCTTAGCTTTCTGTCAGTGCACGAAAATGTTAATAATTAATAAATGAAATATTTATTGCAGTGCGAACCAACAGCTGCGAAGCCTTTGTGTAGATGCACTGAAAAAAGTAATACGAAACAGAAAATTTGTCGAGATGAGAAATGAGGCAGTCAATAATAATTCATATACAAATAAGTGCGGAAACAGAAAACGAGGAGGTGGGCGTGAAGAAGAGTTATTCATACGACATGGTTATCTACGTATGTACAAAACACGGGAAATTAACTTGGAATATCTCAACTGAAGCAGAATACTTATAACACGATTTTTCGGAGTCGAGCCCGACAATCATAACATGAATCAATCATCGAATCGGTGAATCAATCATCGAATCAGTGAGTCATTAATTGAATCAGTGAGTCAATCGATGAATCAATCAGTGAAATATTTATTAGAGTGCCGTGGAACAGCAAGCATTCGTACTGATATGCCTTAACGGTAATTTGCAAGACAAAATATACAAATATGAATGTGGTAGAAAAAACAGCAAGATGGAGAAATAGAAACTAATAGGGAAGCAGAAATCGAGGAAGCCGACGTGTAAGAGGGAGATAATCATAAAACATTATTATATACATATTTACAAAACGCACAAAATAAACTCTGATATATGTCAATGCAGACAGAATACTTATCACATGCTATTTGTAATTGAGCCATTCGACAATTTCTAATGCAACAAGGCAACGCTGAAAACGCTTAATGCTTGCTTGGTACACTTTTGCGCCATGGAACATTTCACGTAATCAACAAGCTTAGCACAATGTGTAATCCCCTGGAACACCTTGTATAAGAACAGAATGTCTGATTTATTACATCTTGAATTTGGAGGTGAGTAAACATATTTGTGATGGCTGGACTACGGTCAAAAGAATGGCAAACGCGGTGCATGAAAGTTGATATCTATTCTTTCTGGGCGCGTTCAGTGAACCCTGAATTAGATTTGCACTTTCTGCCGCAAACTCTAGCAGCGGAAGGCACACCATAGAATTCAATTTCAAAAAGGCAACGTGGGAGGAGAAGTCATGAATTATAAGACAAACAAAACCAAGAGCGGAAAGGGCACGTTCTTTCACATATTTAGCGTTCGAAGAGAAGCTTAACGTTTTCTCGAAGTGTACATCAAGATCTTTCATTTCATTGACCCTGGGCTATGGAGCCTCCCGATGGGAGTATGAAAATTGCGCATGGTGTGCTTTCTGCATATAAATTAAATTTTGCAAAACTATGGTATCAGTAGTGTCTTATTGTCTCTGCACCAGTCTGAGAGGGGAAAAATGTCTTCTTGGAAGTCTACGCAGTCGTGAAGAATGCTGACAGCCTTGAATAGATTTAGGCATTCAGCCTATAGAATCAATGAATGGCTTTTAATTACTGGCAAAATTTAATTTAGAAACACTGTAAAGAGAAGAGGGCCAAGAACGGATAGTTGAACTATCTGGACGCGGCCTCATAGCTAACAGATATCTGTCCATTATTGCCAATGAAGCACGATGTATTGCTTAGGCAATTAGCTGTTCCCATCGCTGCCCTGGTATGTCAATTTGCATGAGCTTTACATTGAAGAGATCATGGCAGAATACATCAAATGGTTTACTTAAGTCAAATTGAAGAGCATCCTGTTGGCCCTACTACGTACCACACTCAAAGCATTGTTCATAAATGTGACGAAGTTCGTTGTTGAGGAGCGCCCTGACACAAAGCGATGCTTTTCATTTATTGAAATGTTCGTAGCAGTAACAGAAAAAACGAATGTGATATTGATTCAAACATTATTGACGCTGCACTGTGGATAGACATAGGACGGTAGATAGTAAATGCACTTCTAGCACTCGATTTATGTACGGTCAACGCCCGTGCTACCTTCCAAGTGCTAGGAATAATAATATTAATAATAATAGTGACATTATTACAAGAAGGTTGCAAAGCTTCCCCGCATAGGATGTTAAGTCTGACTAAATCCAGAGAAAGATAAAAGGCCAATAACATTGACTATATGTTCTAAATTTCATGTCAATTAAAGTCACCTTCAGAAAGGTTTTCATGGGTAAGAACCTTTTTACACTGGTCAATCGCCTTTGGTTGCGATCTGTTCGTCAACTATACTATCATGTACCTAAAGTAGAGCATGGCAGCGTTCAAAAACTGTGTTCGCTAGCAGAATGCACGTAGTTCTTTTCCTGGTCTAGTGGACAAACTGCTGTAGGAAAATTTATAGTGCCCCACCAGCCCATGTTTATATATTTTAGCCTTTGGCAGACGACCAGCTTTTCGTACCTAGAAAAAAGAAGAAACAATAAATCTCTTGCGAATACTATAATAATATATCTAGGGCCATTTGTCCTCTGGAGAATGTCACCCCCCTAAAATGCTTTCCTTGTACCTAATAACTACACCCTACTTCTGAAACAGAAGTCCATTTAAGGCCTAGTTTCTTTTAAAATATCCGCAGCAAAAGAATGAACAATAATTGTACCGAAGCCTCGCGCCACCCAAGTGCAGGCAGCAAGATTGATCGCTTCCTTATGCTTCGTTAAATAATGATTGACCGCACTTTCAGCCCCGGGGATGTTATTCGTTGATTAACGCTTCGAATCGATGGTCAGTTTATCTCACGTCAACTCAATGTGAGCGCCTATTAAATGGCTCGGGATCTTTGCGAGGACGGGGCCTTTCGCTAACAAGCTTGAAACTCTTTCAAATACCGCTGCTCTTTTGGCGCCTATGAGCGATAAAATGAATAAACGTGTTATGGATGCAAAAAAAAAAACGTGCCTGTCTCAAATTTCTTTCTTATTCGTGGAAGACCTTTGCCTGTAGCGCCTACTAATAACGGAAACAAAATTAAGGAATTTCCCTCGCGCCTAGTAGAAGCCTTTCTTCCAAAATAGTGCTGCATCATTATTTAGGACGATGGTCTTCGCCATTGACACTCATCTCAGCGTTATCGCTTGCAATTTATTATTTTGGTTCTAGAGTCATAGTGTTCGGTCACGTATATATTCTTGCAGTAGTGATGCCAGAAGCATCTATAGCAGTTCTGCATCAAAAATGAAGAAAAGTGAAATCGATATTTTGCCAATTGTGATCAAATTATGCGCTACGTACCTGCCGAAGGACTCTTGCAGGCCGATCTGTTTCCACCACTTTCGAATAACCAGTTGCCCACATGCTAATATATAGACGCTCTTTTTCCCCTTCTAATTAACAATTTACATCTAACGTTTGAATGAGACTTAGTCCTGTAATTTTCTTCTCACATTGTTACTTTTGAGGAGGCAGCGCAAGCTTAATTTGTCATTTACTTTAGAGAACAAGTGGGAAATATACCAAAAACTTCCTGCCTGCCTTGACAATTTCATATCAAGCTGAATGAGCCAAAATGGTTCTTTTGAGATTACTGTGTCTTTCGCTTTATGTAAGTCCCTTCGTTAAAGCGTGTTCATGCGAGTATATGTAATAAAAGTTTACGGCCTGAGATATGGCGTCTCGCGTCATATTCATGTCCGTCCTGCGCATAATTGTAATATATTTTCAATTTTCCGGAGAGACCTAGAGTCTCCTTTGCTAAGGTCGCGTTATTTAGGTGTAAGTAAGGAACTTTGCTTTTGTTGTATCTTGCTCTAATTTGCTTGTTTTCGTTATTTTTTACAAATCTCAAATCACTCTATAAATGACGTGGAGCTCCTGCCTCTGCAAGGAAATTCACATTCTATCTGCTATGAAAACACATTGATTGCGTCTTCACTTAAATATAAGCTGCTGCTCTTTTTTGAGCAAGTGGAAGGTGATTAGCTTTTGGCTAATTTACGCTATTTAGTCCTACATAAATTTCAATGGGATGCTTTTGGATATGTGTCGACACGGCTCCTCTTAATTAAAGCGCAAATGAAATCAAAAGCGCCTGAAATCTGCGAGGCAAAGAACTCAAGACTTTTTCTGCGTAAAGCAATGAAGAATTAGCGACGTCAGCACCACGTTCTGCATACAACGATGCAAGCGAGATCACCATTTTCATAGCACGTTGACGAAATTTCACTTGGAAGGTGGATATACCGGGCATTTAGGCTAAGCCTTCAGTGTCTATATAGTGTGAACTCTGGGGAAAACGTCTGCTGCCTCGTACTTGTATAGACAGTTATTTGCAAGCATAAGATTTTTTTTCTTTTATAGCCTTTTTTAATTTCTGCTTTGCATTTGATGAGACATGTGTCACACGAGAGCCTGCGGACAACTTGCCATTGCCTAATGAACAGTAACCATAGCTTAATAGCACCGGTAAAAGCTGGCGTCTTAAAATTGATCGGGGGAAGAAATGCCATATCTGGACCTGAGAACAAGAGGCTTATAGAACTAGTGCAAACATTAAGTATAACTTTATATTTCTCGTAAAATATCCGAGTTCAATGGTCCAAACCATACACGACATGCAGTCAAGGGCTGTCGCAGTAAAGCTGACAACGACAAGCACATAAGTGCACAACTTGCGTGAACAAGAAAGGTAAGCACACAGGAGAGGTAATAAGCGCGCTGGCACTTTACTAATTTCAAAACCCGCTGAATAAATGCCAAAATGCGCAGGACTCAGAACAACGTGTTTTATTACGAAGTGAGCTGACCGGCCCTACTGTGTGTAACCTGTACTGTGTTCTAATTTAGTCTCTAGATTTGTCCTGTCGCTCTTGCTTTCCCCTTTCCTACCCTCCTTCCTGTTTTCCATTTCTGTTGCTGTCACCTCACTTCTGAAAATCAGGCTGGCGTTGTGCCGCTTCCGGTGGCAGTTGCCAGCCTGCTCCTCGCTTTCCCTTTCCTGTTAATTGTGTTTATGTGTTCATAACAAATAATAATAATAATAGTGTTAATAATAATAATAATAACAAATTCTCTTCGAGCTCATTTCGAAAACCATCGTTAAACAGCACGTATCGCCTTTGTAACTTTGTATCTTGTAACAATGTTGTCGCATTCACACTCCTTATTTTTGGTTGGGCGCAGGAAGTATAAATGCGTAAGTGTAAATGTATATGCAGTGTAATATTGCAAGTATAAGTTTGCATCTAGTAGCACTACCCAAACTCGAGATTTTGACCTTAAAATATCGTACCACGTGCATTTGACCAGCCAATGGAGAACGTTTTTCTCGTTGCGCAATATTCTGTGAAATGATTGGTACAGTCAACGCGAGTAATGCGACTGTGGTCGTCGCATATTGAATGAAGCTTGGGGAAAAAAAAGCATGCGTAAACCGCAAAATAAAACAAAAGAATATCATGGCCGATGCCGCTTTGAAGCTCCGGCGCCAGCTAATACTGCCGTCATTCATTTCGGCAGTGCCAAGAAATAAATTTAAACATGTGCTTCTGCTTGAAGCGCCAATATATCAGAGATAAAGAGGAGAGCTAAATAGTGGCTTTTCTTTCTAGAGGACTATTTATGCACTTTCTCTTAATTGGCATGTCCTATTCAATTGGACAAACTTCTCATCATTATTCATTATTTAGTCTTCCATATACACTATAGATTGTTTTTATAATTTGCCTTTTGCATTACCACAAAGAACACCACAGAGTCTCCACGCAGGGCTTGAATAGAAAGACATAAAGTATTGACCTTTTACTTGAGTCCAGAAGTTTTCCGATCAACTTCCTGGTTGCCCAGAGGGCAAGCCACCAACCGGAATCGCGAAAGTATTACTTTTTTATGTTATATATTTTTTTCTCTGCTGTACAGAATCATCGTTAACTCGCATCTTTTCTCCGTTTTTCTCCTTGACAGCGTGTTCTCCGATTTTTTCTCATTATTTTAGCATCAACGTCATTACCTACGGCCACGGTCGATGAAATCGCTTGCTGCCTTTGAACGCTTAGCGTAAACGAGGCAAGACGCTTTCGTCGCTTCCACTTTGTTTTGTTTTTACTCCCTCGTCGCTGTGCTTCCGTAGCCGCAGGTAATACTTCAATACTAATACTTCCGTAGCCGCAGGTTTGCAATACTTCAACTCTGGCATCTGTTGTTAAGCCTAGTTCTTTTCCGTACCAATGGATACCAAACCTCGCAGCGTTGAACTTTCTTTTACTTGGGGGCATTTGGAAAGAGTAAGATATAAAAGCAGGAGTGATTTGACGTATCGAACGGCAAGTCGAGAAACTCTTGTTTGCGGTCAATGACAGAAGTAGGGGAAAAGTTTGTAAATGCATGCTTGTTTTTTTTTTTTGTTAAGTGTATGCCGGTTTATTGAAGTTTTTTGACGTAGCACAATCTTCCTTGGTCGAGTTTCACAATTTTCACAACTGCATCGTTTTCTATTTACCGTTATGGAAACCGGAAATAATTACTGGGTGCTAAGAGCACCTTAGGCCAATCGTAGAGCTAATGCTGGAGTTTATTTTCATCACAGAATTCTAGTGACTTTGTCGGTACCTTTTTGCTTGCTCTGGATATTCTTTTCAAAACTATTAGTAAAATGTTCCAAAGCAGGTTTTCATTTGCAAGCTTTTTGAGTGACTACGAAGTTTCTTCAGGCATCCCGAAAAATTTTACCTGCGCGTAAATTCCGGTATATACATGGGTAGACAAACTGAAAAGCGGAGGAACTGACCAAAGTATATATGGGTGCCTATGTTTTCACTTGTAATTTTCGCGCGAAAACGTATTGCTCCTCACGGCGGGATATGCACAAGCCGTGAATTTCATTCATCTATTACTGTCGTCATCCGAACAGCAATAAAACGTAAAAGATTATAACACTGGCAAACTTTTTGCTCAAGAGACACACCAGGTACCCAAGTTATTGCCTTCGGGATATTAGCATCCCCTTGGACAACGTACGCAAATTATCGCCTGTTTAATGTGTTGTGAAAGACTCACGTTCCTGTCTCAACTAGAAGCGTTGCAAATAATTACTGAATCCACGCTTCTACCCTTATTTTTACGCATTACACGATGCTCGTAGATGGCTTCCGCCCCCGTCCCCGGCGTCCCTGGGGAAATAAACGAGGCACCTTGTTTATATTCGTTTAAAATTATGGACAATTTATGAGCAACGTATTGACGAAGTTCGAGGTGCGTGAACTAATTACGGCGTTAGCAGTAAATTACTTATTACTGGTGTTTTGGCGAAGTAAAGTGCAGATGAAGTAATGCATTTGCAGAATTATTTAACATGTGCTCTAAATCGTTACGTGCAGAGACGGTTTCAAAAGTCGCAGTTATATACAAGCAGCGTTTTAAAGTACGGCAATTATTTAGAGGGAATTGAAATTAATATTGCCGCTGCTCGGAAGAAAGAGGTTCACTGGAAGATTGCACAAGTCTGTTTCATTCTTTTAAATAGTTCTACTCTGTGGCATGACAATCAAGCGAAAAATTGACGAGCTACTCTTGACTAATGTTGGCCCTGCGCACTGGTTTAGGCAGCTTTCAAACCGCGCTCTGAGTAGAAGTTGCGGAAGTAATTACATCAATGTTTGCCAGGTGCTTCCTCCACAGAGTTGGGCTTTTATTGAAAGAGCCAGAGAAGAAACAATGTTGCTTAGAGTAAAGAGGCGCTATTTTTAATTTCCTACGTGTGGCACGGCTTAACATATTTTATTCAAATCCATTCCAATTTTGCTTGGCCACAAAACGCTGGCTTCGTTATACCAATTCTTTAGCTTTTCTTTTTTGCCACTTTCGATCCTCAACTGGTCTCCTTTTTGCGTCGCGTGGTCTTGTAATACACATTATTTGTGAAAACATCGTGTACCGGCGTTTGCATTCGCAGTCAAGTGACTAGGCACACTGAAAGCCCAAAAAGAGATCCCGCTACACCAACTGCCGTGCGACTAGCCCGCACGGCTCATTTCACGCGTTTTCCGGAATTTCCTTCACGCTTGAAAGATATTTTTCTGCAACACGTACTGAACAGGGTAAAGCTGCATCAGGAGTTTTTCAGGATGACCTACGATTTTATTTTCTTGGTGACATATTTCCTACGCATATAATATATCACGAAATTTATTAAAAACTAATTATGTTATTAGCTTAAATACAAAAGATAATCAGACTTGCTCAAAGTGACGGCAAAGTACATTATCTTGGTTCTCTACAGCTCCGTCGCGCTTGCATATTTTGACATTTTGGCATACAGGGTGCACTTGATATAGTGTCACAAGCTTTATTCCAAATATTTTGATTGAAAATAAAAGGTATCTTGGGAAATTATTTGTAGAGAATTTATTCGATACATTAGAAATGCAACACGGAACACCTTAGAACGACAGAAAGCTGAGCTAGTTGGTAAGGATTCATTATGCAAAAAGGAAGTGAGGCGTGCACACAGGGTGTGCTTCATCGTGACAGGATATGATGTGACACTGCTTTTTTGCATAATGAACACCTTATTCAATACCTCCACTCTGGTCCATGATAATGGCCATTAAACGTTCTTGGTACGCTTTAATCATGATTCACAATGTTTCCCGTGGAGAATCTTTCCCTCTGCTGACCCCTATGGAGCTCTCAGGTTGGCCATGCTGTTGTCCTGATGGGACCGGGCCTCCTCTTTAAGAATAACGCACACAGATAAATACATTGAGTCTAATTCGGGATTGCGCACCCGACATTCGTATGGGATGAGGTCAGGCGGCAGAGTGCGAAACCACCGCTATGGTGTCAATTTGCTCTTCGATTGCAATGAAGCGTGCTCCTTCTCCAAAGTCCAAGACTGCTCGCCGAAGTATGGTAGGGATCAGGACAGAAAACTAAAATCAAGAATGTTCTCAATTTTTTCTTCACAAAATCGATCTTTGCGGCTTTTGGCAGACAAACGAGCAATGTGGTTCGGAGTGGTTGCCCCAGTTGAAACCATGACTGACGCCGCCTGACATTCTTGAAAAAATAAACTGTTCGACTGACTCCCAGAGCAGCCGGCATTTTTTCCTCGCTTCCCTTTACCGTGCCTCCGTCAGTCCAGTTCCTTTCTGGAACTAATAGGGGAATACAGTGAGGTTCCCTCGCAGGAGTCTCCTCATTGTTGTCGCCTTTACATAAAGCTTCAAGGCTAGGATTTTCGTTCTGCTCCGTGGCCCTACATTGGATTCTATTACTCACAATTTTCTTCACATGAGAAGTCCCCACAGAAACAGGACTACTACTGCGGGCTGAGTCCATGAGTGTGCATGCTTTGGGACCCAGCAGATAATCTTGCGATGAATATTTAAAAATTTAGGCCACCTCGGAAGGAAAGAGTTTGGCCTCGCTCACTGTTCAGATATCGGGTTGATGCTTCCCAGGCCTCGCGCTTCTCCGAATAATAAAAAAACAGCACTGAGCACGGCAAAATACATAAGGAATACTAAAAACAAATGTTTAAAGTAATGATATGGAGAAATGTTAAAGGGCAATTACCGATCGAAGAGTGTGGCAGCAATTGTAGCGCGCCATATCATTATGTGGCTCACATGGTATATACATGTATATTACGGCGAGTTCAAATGAGCCCCGCCTGTAAAGTAAAATTGGCAAAGCAGAGGGGAACGATGCGGCTTGACGTTTCTCTTACTTAGATTGTGGTAGCAGTTTATAAACCCCATGCATAGGAAATATGACTCTAAAATGTACTATTAAAGAGGCCTGAAGACTTCTGCATATTTTACTAACTGAGCACTAGTTAAATAATGTCATTACTGCCACACAATTATCACAGCGGTTTGCATGATGGCGCTACAGCCATTCACCTATAAAATTAATGACAACTTTGGGAATAAATGGTATACTTTAACCATTCGGTAAGCTTTTCAACCTTTGTTTTCGATGTGCTGTTCCTCTTATTCCCTTCGAGCTTTTGGGGGAAAATAGCATATTGTTACCCATCATAGTTAATGAACACCTAAAGACCAACTTGCTTCATGAAACAAGAAGGTAATAGCATCTTCTCGGCACCGTTGGCCGCATAAAGTATACAATGAAGAGATGAAGAATCCATGTCTTTACGTCTAGCTTTCAGATTAACAGAGTATTTTGTAGAATATAAATTATTGCGCTTTGTATGTGATAACGAGATACATGCGATGAAACAGAATATTTTATTAAAATCATAGCAACGTTGGACATTAGGGTTCGAATACCCGAATATCTCACTACGATTACTTCAAACGGATGTTCCTAATATGCGGTTCTCCAAACCCGATAACGACTTCTGAAACCCACAATGACTTCTTAAATGTGTTGTCAATATTTCGTAGCCTGCAGAGGGAGGGGGGGAGGGCTTGATCACTGTTGAATAAAAATTTTGTTCTTTTGCGCGCACTTTCGCTCATTGTCTTTGTCCCAGGGCGCTTCCTTTCACTTCCCTTTGGTTAAACCGGATGGCCGCTTTGACGGATACTTGAAAGCCCTGGTCTGTATCGTAACCCGTTCCTTTTGTGGCAGGAGACCCACCAAAAACATAGCGAAGGAACGTATCAGTGCGGTCTATGTTACGTAGTGCAACTTTCGCCCAAGTACATCTGATGTCTTTAGCACAAGCACAGGAAATTCATTGCATACATGTAGTTGTAAGTATTAGTAGTAGAAGTTAGTAGTAAAACACATATAACCTGGAAAGTGGATGGGGAAACAGCGCCGTGGTAGTTCATTTGCTAAGAGCATCGCACGCCTAATGCGAAGACGTGGGATCGTTCCCCACCTGTGGCCAGTTGTTTTGTCATCCATCTTCACTTTAGATTCATTCATCATTTATTTAATTCAATTACTGAGTACACGCAATGTCCCCTACGTCGTCCTATTGGTCTTTATTGCTATCTTATGATGTGATTAATGAAAAATAGGACCACTCGGTTCCTTCTCTTTCGTTCATTACATAACGAGGTTCTCAAATCTGGCAACAATAGCGCCTTCAAGTAGCTTGTGTGGGCTTATTGGCCCCTACGTTGTCCTATGTGTCTTTATTGGCATCTTATGATGTGATTAATGAAAAATAGGACCACTCAGTTCCTTCTCTTTCGTTCATTACATAACGAGGTTCTCAAATCTGGCAACGATAGCGCCTTCAAGTAGCTTGTGTGGGCTTATTGACAAGCTATGACCCTTATGGTCCATGGCAGAAATGTATTTGTTATGTAGAGATTCTGCAGTAATGGTAAATGAAAGTGACCGAAAGGCAACTTACCGCAGATGGCATCCGAGCTCACGTCTTCGCATTACACGAGCCATGCTCTTACTAATTGAGGTACCGCAGCGCTGTTTTTTATATTCACACTGTTCGTTATCATATGTGCACGAGATATGACCCTGAGAGTATTAACGAGTGCCACATCACGCTGCAAGAGGTGTTTCTACGGGCGACGGGACAAGTGTGCGTGGCATTGCTGAAGCACCCCATGGGGACATACGTCTTGCCGCAGCACGTAAATGCGAGCGCTATATCCTGGTAGAATTTGTAGCATTGTATCGGTTTATGCGTTGTAACGCGCTTAACCTGGTTACGTCAAAACAGGTTCCGAGGCATTCTCAGCAGCATTATAAAAACAGGAATGCTCGAAAACTGCGTGCATAGAGAGAGAGAGAGAGAGAAATGCTCTTTGGACAGTTTTATGCCGTGGGTAGCACGCGTTGTAGTTCGATATAATCAATGACAAGTTCGTTTTCAGGTATTTATTTTGCGGAAGCGTCTCTAAAGAAGTTTTGTGAGTTCAATATGAAGGTTAATTTGCTGTTTAAGGGATATTTATCATCGCGTTTGTTTGTATAAATGTATTTCTTTAGACAGTGAGTCAGGAAAGGAGCCTGAAGCATCCAGATAAGGCACATTTGCATACCTGGCTTTCCGTTTCTTTTGTTTGTTTAAATTTTGGTATTCCTTACTTTTGGAGGCAAGTAAGTTCGCGTGACTGACTGTAGTTTGCTTCGTGAATTAAGTGCTATGTTTGCTTAGGCGATGTAGCAATAGCATGTCCCCATCTGGTAGGTGTAGGTAAGAAAGCTATAAAAACAGAACTGCGTTGGAAAGAGCATAAGAACAAGATGTGTGCTCGTAGTGGAGAACAATCAGCAATCTCTATACACACACGCGAGGAAAACAAGGATACAGAGGTAGGGGCGTTGATTGCATTGGCGGTGAGCAGTTTCTGCACAACGTTTCAGCAAACAAGGGTAAACTATAGTAAATCAGCCGGCTATATAAGGCGGCGACAACGGTGGCGCAAGTATCCGTGCATGTTCTGCTTCAAACGAGAACGCAAGTTTGTGTAGCGTGCACCAGATGGTGCTCTTATAGATCGCACCCCTCTATAGCTTTCTCTTTATGTAGGGGAAGGATGTTTGTCTTTCTTTTGTTAAAAATAAATTGTTTGTCCCCTCACGCGCTCACTCTCCAATGCTTTCCTTTCCTGGGCTAGCCATCGGACAAGAACGTGCAGGGCAGAAAATGCTTGATAGCCGTGCTTTCTGGTAGGGGGGCACAATACGGCAAACACAGGACAAGCAATAGGAATGCCACTGCTGGTGCTCTCTATTATGTAATGTTTGTTGCTCAGTGGTGAAGGACATAAGCGGTAGCACTGTAAAAAACAAAATTACAGCTAAGGCCAAGAGAAGACAGTGCATTTGCAAGTGTACAACAGGGAAATGAAAGTGCGTTTGTGCAATCATTTCACATGTGGTTGGTCTTGCTGAAGTCAATGGACTCAACGTGCCAGGAAAGCAAGTGGTCTACGGGATAAACATTTGTTTGTCCGACTACAGAGCTCATTTGGCGATATGTTCTTGCATGGCGTCAATAATTAGTTTCGAGGAACTCATTAGATATGAACATTATTAGATCACATTGGATAGGAACATTCAGATAGGAACACAGAAAGCCACAAATCACATTACATAGAAACATTGACGCATTGAGCAAGGCTATGTCTCTAGAGGCAGCGCCAGATGCGTTGTGCAAGAGGTGAAAAATTTTTCAGATGTTTTTAAACAGATATCAGGAAGGTAAATTCTTTTCTTTTCTTTGATGCCAAGCTAAGCGTAGTTTTTGTTACCGATGGTGGACGAATACGGTGGAACTGTTTTCCAGAATGCATCTTATACTACCGCCGTACACGTTATCTTCCTACACAAACAACATCAAAAAAATAGAATTTCTGCACTGTCACGAATGCAACAAAAATTTAAGTCACCTTTAAATGCGCTGTACGAAAGGAACTTGTGCAGCATTTAGTTGCTGTTGAGGGAATTTGTTTTACTGCCTACAATTTTTATTGCCTTTAGGTCGCGACAACTGAAATTGCGATAGACGATTGAGGCCTTCTTACAGCCTGGTGCTTTGGGACCGCCTTCTGTATTTCTTTAATGTATATATTACACTAATTAACTGCATAAAACACGATTCTGATTTTAATTCAGAAAGCAAGCTAGACATGTAGCAAGCTCCTACTTGGCAAATACTGACACATGAGCAACTCTTTCAAATCTGTTTCAAGTTTCGTTCCTTTTTTTAAATTCTTCGCTGCCCTTTTCACTGCTGCATGTTTGCTACGCCGGTAAGAACAGAGCTAACAAACGCATTACACCAGTGTTTTGCAGTGCCATAGCGGCACGGCAACGCCAACCGTTTCCATTCAGACGCTCGTTCAGCGCCCCGGTTGTGATTTATCCTCTCTGTTTTCTCAGCCTGAACTTCAATTGAAAAGCCAGCCGCTAGGAAACGCGGTACTTCCTTTGATTCTTCCGCGCCGCTTCTCTGCAACCACGTTCGAATGAACCGAACACGTTCTGAATCACGGAGAAAACATGGTGATACACATACAACGAAGACGCCGCGATGTGACATCAAAATGCCGCTGCACAATGCGCGGGGGGACACACTGTCGCGACAAACGGGCGTTACGAAACAGTATCGGGCAAAAATATAAACCGAGAACGAAAGGGAAGCCTTCAAAAGGCACGAGACGACTTCACTCAGTGGAACGAGCGTATATAGAGAGGAGAAAGCAAAGCGCAATGATAGATGACACTTTGAACTCCCGTGGGAGCGGAGATGAATGCTCGCAGCACACAGCGTGGGCGTGCAGCGCGTAGTGGAGTTGCCGTCTTGTCAGATGGCGAAGAAGGAAAAAAAAAAGGACTTGCGGTACGGTGCTGGCAAATGCTGAAGTGAATAGTGATGCGGCGTGCATTGGAGATACCGTACGAGTAGGACATAAAGGAAGAAGAAAAAAAAGGAAGAATGAAACGTACTGTAAACGGAAGTGGACACGCCGGTGTGGCAGCCGCATCTGACAGCCCTGAAGCAAAAGAAGGTTGACAAGGATCCCAGCGTGCGCGTAACAAGCTTACGGCAGCACGCGCAAAAAGATGTAAAAGTTCGAAGGATTTCCTTTAGTAGTCCTTTGGACACATTGTGTTGCGCGGAAAGTTATTTTTGTATTCAGAGGAAACAGCCAGGCATGCCGACGCAGATCAGTACCGAGGCACGTGGGCATAGGCCTTTAGCGGGGTAAACAACCTAAATCAGGAACTTGCAGTGGTCACGATACACGCGGCAGACACAGTCACTGCGGAAGAGGTAAGAGCAGCCCCAGCAGCAACCACGGCCAATTCCAGAGGGAATGTAATGAGCCTGACAGACTCGTAGACTGCGTTCCGCAGTTACACTATTGTGAGGATATCTACAGCAGCCTCACGCATCCTCGAGCGCACCAACTCCTGACCCGAAGTGTACATTGTCTGGGGACCAGGACGATCGTCCGTAGGAAGCTATGAGGCAGCCCACTCTGCTGCTTCATAACACATTCACCAGACAACCTCGCTAAGAGACAGAGGGAACAATCCCCCCAGAAGAACCCGTTGTCCGTCGGTACGCGGGCGTACTCGCAGACTAGAGACCGGGGGGGGGGGGGGAGGGAATCTGCACCCGCCACACCGAACGAATCTCTCGAAAGATGACGCGAGAACTTACAGACGACTAAACGCTAACACTTTCCCACACCACACAAAAGACATGTCATTTACTGCACACTTTAAACGCATACGAATGCAAAGTCTCCCAGATGTAAAGCATCCTGTGCCACATCGCATGGGAATACGACCGAATCACCGGAATCGCCCCCCCCCCACTCCCACCCCATACTGGAGCAGTGGCAGAGCCAGTTCACCAACCTAACCAATGGTGACCAGCACCACCTGGTGAATAGGGCAAAGCAGGCTCCCAGGTGAGATGGCTAAATGGACTCAAGGGGCCACACGCAAGAAAAACGGCCAGACTACATCGTCTGCTCTTAATAAAGTACAGTCATCGTCATCATATTCACTTTGATGGCACTGAAGGAAACGATGTATAGATTTGTTAGATTTATTGATGGATGAGCTCGAGAGGTAGCAATAATCCTAGGTAGGAATCAGAAATAGGAATGATGCAGCACTTACGCACGCAATTGAAAAGAAAAAAACTCGGGGGACGCTCAAGCTTCGCCTTCAAGAGTGGAACGCAATAGCGTTATTGCACCCAGTTCGCGCCGTCCACTCATTTGCTCGGCATGCTCTTGAGTCACACAAAGACGAAACGTGCGCCTGAGCGAATGGAAAGAACCCAAGCACTCTGTGTCTCGGAGGGCGAAACGATACTTTGCACGGCGGCGCGCTGTCTCGAGCGCCGTGTCTTGAAAGTGGTCTGCAGGCGGCTCTTACATTTGTGCGTGCTGTTTTCTCGCCACTGTTTACGTTGAAGCGACAGACAGCACGAAGGTCGCTTCGCTCGCAGCTGCTGCCGCGCTTGCTTGCACCAGCATTTCGACAGCGAGTATCCCCTGTCACCCAGTGTGCTGTGTTCATCATCCTGTGCGCGTTGACACCATGCTTTTTATTTCAGCTAGTAAGCGAATGTTGTCTAGTTTGTACGGCCGACAAGACTACTTTCCTTAATTTGTGTAACAGTCTACTAATTTGCTGTCGCAATTGACGCTTCCCCTTTCGCTTGAAACGGCTGCAGAAGTGGCCGGTCAGGGCATAGTTACAAAAGAGAGCGCAAGATTTACAGTTACTTCATGCTTAACGCGCTGTTTTCTCTTCCAGCAGGAATGAAGCGGGCATGTTTAAAGTAAATTGGAGGTGATATTGCTCGATTCGTGGCGTCTACACGATAATTGAACGTTCCCTGTTTTATATAGAACGTATTTAGTGAAGGTGAGCCTAGTCCAATTCCATCAAACAAAGTTTGCAAGTATCTCAGGATGTTAACCAAAAGTCTGAACTGATTTGAGGGTCCACTGCATAGAGAATTTCTACCAGATGTGCACAAAGACGGAAAGCTTAGGTGGAAGTAGCAATGCGAAAAAATGGTTTATCAATTTTTAGGCCATGATGACTTAACACTATCTAGAGCCGATCACACTTTTGGCTCACACCATGTCGCTTCTTTCTTAATTGCCAGGTTTTTATACGATGTCTCTTCTGGATAAATTAACGTTATTGTAAAGGTTAATTTAAAAATAAAATAAGCGGCTTCATATGCGCGAATAAACTTTTGCGAAATCGTATTGCGAATGAATAAACCAATATTAACGGATGGAGAACAGACGCATCAATAAATGTCATGTCCCCACTACATGGCAAACCGCGATGTCTAGTAAATTGCAGCTTACAACTATTCGGCGTGCGACTGCGTAATAACATGAGTGCACAAAAACAGCAAAAATACAAAACCCGCAAAACAGTATTTGCGCAGGAACCGGCTCGCGCATAGGTCAATTTGTTTACACAAGTGGCGTCCATTCAGACGCCACTTGGTACCATAATCAGACGTATAATAAGCCTTTCAGTGTTTACTGTAAATGTTGTTTCAATGCGATATGCCATTTAAGACAACATTTTAAGCAACTCAAAATTTTTAAGAAAAAACAATACCTCCTTGATTTTAATCTATTTTTTTTTCAAGGCAACCTCGATTTGCTTTTTAGATTCATTGTGTACGAACGTTTCGAAATAAGAACGCTTTGAAACAAGTGAACTCAACGCAAGCCTACAGATAAGGCTTGTTTCCATGAGCTTAATAAAAAACGAAGGAGACGTAATACATGCGTATGTCTATCAATATATACATTGTCAAGTTTCTTCATCTGCTCAGAAGTCCACATCTGCTCAGAAGTCCTGCTTGATGGGCGCGAAAAACAGGCATAACATAGCAGGCAAACAGCGCAGACGAGCCGAATGCGTGGGGAAGCTGTAATACGGAGATCATTTCATTAGGGACCTTACCACCCATTCGCGTGACCGGTTCTGCAGTCTTTCCTCGGCGGCCTCACGCGATATCGTCCAGTCCCCATGTTTGCTCAAGCGCCAGCTGTTTGCTCATCTGCTGGAGTAATTATTTTCAGTGCACAGCCCTGTTCTGCAGCCTTGTTGTTTAGCTTTGCACTTTTCGTGGACGTTCTCCCTCTGCGTGCGTGGTAAGAGCTATCACGCGCAAGCGGATTATCACGTGAGGCTTCCGTGAGGTACGTGTAATGAACCAGTGTATATGTACAAAGTAGTTTTTCAAATAACACCAACTTTTAAGGCGATTATAAAAACTAGAAACCAATTTTCCTATTAAACGTGAGCTTCTCTTAGTAGTGATTCCGTTCACTCTAAAAACTTTCGGAATGTGTGCCTGGAACAAGCCCAGAATGTTCTATTGCGCGTTTTGTGTCTTATTGTGAAATACAGACTGTTTATGTTTAAACGCGCTTTGGTTCCACACATATTTTCTCACTTACAAATTCAAGGCAAATTTCCTTCCTTGAATATATTTTTTGTAATCAAAATGAAGAATGTGTGGTGGAAGTGTTCCGTCGTTTGGCATGACATCGCCTTTCGTTTCGTACCCTCAACAACAAAGACTGCTCAGCACGAAGCTCTATGTGGATTTTTATATAACCTAGGTCACATTTGACGGATCGCACAACTCTTCATTTTTCTGCCTCATGCGGAGATATTATTTCCCATTTTTATGAATCTGAGCGTCACAACTCAGTTGCTATAGTCCTGAAGCGGCACGCAAGAACACTGTGCCTCCAGGAGGAGTAAAAACCGAGCTACCAGGTGGTGCAAGTGGTGTGTGTGTGTGTGTGTGCGCGTGTGTGCGAAAAATTATTGCTCAAGCAGGTCAGCAAACATCTGGCGGTTGGTTAAACACAGAGACCACCCTGCATCCCATGAGGCCGTTCGGCACAAAGCATAAACCCCTGGCCGTGCACGCGCGAGGGGTAATACCCGTCCCCAGCAACCTTCCGTTTCTCGTTACGTTCGGTGTTCTTTGGCGCCTTGTTTTGCCGATAAAACATGCCACCCCCCCCCCCCCCCCAGGGAGAAGAAGCAGGGGAGCATCGAGTCCAACTTTTAGAAACAAAGCCAAAGTGCAGCGCGATTCTCCTCTAAGACAAGGGAGCATTGCAAGCGTCTTTTACAGCGAAGTTCTTTATGCGAACCCTGTGCTGTCGTTCTCGGAGTTCGCTAAAGCTATCATCACAGCAGTCGCTCGAGCATCGTCGTCTTCTTCCACAGCTAGCTCCATTGCCGCTCGTCATTCCCGCGTAGAATTTCACTTCCCTTCTGTCGTCGTAATGGGCAGGCCACGTTCATGGAGGTATGAGCCCTTGCTTAAGAGGGTATGAGCCATTCATTGTCCTACACGACAGACAGACTTCATTTTGAAGGAATTTAATATTGAAAAATCGCAAGCGGCAATGCCAAGCCGATGCTGCTAACCACGGTACCGAGCAAACACGAGACATCGAACTCAAGCGACAACGGCGCACTGAGGGCATACAGTCACGGTCTTTGTTCTCTCCGTCGCAGCCGAACGTCTGTGCAACGTCATCCTGCATATTCCATCCCAGCTACAAGTATGAAAAAACCACGAATAGTACGTACCCCTGAAGAAGAAGCTGCCCACCACGAGCGTCAGTGAGAGTTGGCTCGTGCACGGGCTCGTCGTCGTAGGACGTGCCTCAGGCGCAAAAAGAAAGGAAAGAAAAAAAAACACTGGGAGAAGCGCAAAAACCAAAATGCTTTCCTAAAGCATGCTCACCACGTAAAGCATGCAAAAGCGAAAATGAGGTTAAACAATGGTGAAAGAGAAGATTGTAAATGTAGACTGCTTGCGAAGTTTGACTCGCTCGTTGTAACGCTCGTTGCAGCTAGCGCAGCCTCACTGTTCGGCCATTTTCACGGACTGGAAAGGGCGGTAATTTATTTTGATTTTTCACTTCGCAGAGGGCTATATTTTCTTTTATTATCATCTAAATTCAAGGAGAAGTTGGTGTCTTAGACGGCGCCAGCTACTCCTCGTAATTCACAGGTGTACCGCAGGCATTGCAGGCCTTTGAAACAATAAATAGAGAAAACAATGCCGTGACAACAACGTTAAATTCCACACATACACATCGAATATACGTAAACAAAAGCAAATGTTCCTGAGAAGTTCAGAAAATTAAAATATTTACGTTGAAGCACAAATGGCGTTATTCTTTGATGGTGTAGCAAATGTGTTCTGTACTGTAGCGTAACGCCGACCTAGTGTATGGTGTAACGTACAGCTTAGTAGCCTAGAACCGTAGGAGAAGAATGTGTTGGACAAGCATTCTCTCATCCCCTGTATGCTTTAACCCCACCCTTGAACTCATGGCACTTTGCACTCTGTAGTTAAGACCTCTTTGGCGCTCTTTGTTGAACCAAAGATAAGGTTTCCACCATATAATGCAACAGTGATTATCATACTCCTCTCCTTGTTGCCACTCTAACAAAACGACTAGTCCTTCTATTGAATTTGATCGTGCCGTGGAACCTGGTACTTTTACTGCGGCTGAGAGTGAGACTAAGACACCCAACGCACTAACTCAGGCGGCTGCAGGCGTCATCAGTAGCCTTGAGAGGCGAGAGCACCTTCCATTTGTTTCGCTCCTGTCTGTCCTTGCCCTTCCGCACGACCACCCGAACTTCGCAAGGCTGGCATGCCCACGGAGATACACTAAGCACATCCTGTCGGCCTAGCCCTGGGAGCAGTCAGTGATGTGTCTGCCCATCCAACCAGATTTTGTCTTCGGCGATAACTTCAAATCTCGAACGGCCCGGATGACGAGTTCCTTCGGCGACACCCGTTCTGTAGGTCCAGCCCTGGATGCAAGGAGTACATTTCATGCGGACGGGCTCATATACCATCCTAACGACGATGGCTTCGACGTTTCCGGCACCGGTTCTGGAGTCTTATTCTTAAGAACAATTCTGCAGTCCTAGCCCTCAAAGAGATTATGTCTACGCCTGCCGATATGCTGCACTTTCGTCATGGCGCCAACTGAAGGAGAATTACCTTTGCGTACCGAGTGCCATATTAGTAGAATCGGCGAAGGCATGATCGGCGGGCAATATCAAGAGTGACCAGGATTGCTAGCGAAAAATCCATAGCTCAGGCTTCGCGCACAATCAGAGAACGAAACAATTCGGACATGAAGACATAGAGCGCCAAACCATTAGGCGGAATTCCGTCCACTTAGATATTCAAGAGATTGTGAGTAAATGCAATGATCGCCTTTTGGATACAATACAATGTGTCAGTAGCCTAAAAGACAGCTGGTTGCTTCTAAAATAAAAAAGGCAGACCCTTAAAAGCGTATATAGTCAAATACACAGCCTCGCCGAAGTGAACAAGATATACAAAATATATACAAAATATTTATCAAATAAAATGAACAGGAACTAGAAAGAAGAACAAAAATCAACACTGAAACCAGAGAGAGAGAGAGAGTATTACTATGGAAATCATCGGTGTGTTAGGTAAGGTGACTACTACAACGTGCGCAGACAAAAATTGCCTGACTTTACTAAGCCGATGCAATTGGAAGAGACAGATTCGAAGAAATTAACTAAAAGGTAGAGGCACAGCGTGGTATACATGTTATATTTCTCGCTGAGCTCCGATTGAGGTTGAATGCCTCGAAGGTGTTTGCCGTCATCATGTCATCGAGCCACAGTAGTCACGGCCGGTATACCGCTTCATAGGTCGAGTAAATACAACGTTGCCACTGTCCTTCCTTCCCGAAATTTTATCACCTTCGGTAGCACCCGTGTATGTTCACTGCACGATACGTTTGAAATTGGCCCAGGTGGTAACAAAAATGAGTGTAGCGTATATTGGTTTTATTCGGAAAAATTGCAGTCTCTAAAATTAGGTTGTAAATGTGCACAAGCGGAGGTACAATAAATTGCAAAACATGTTTTATAGGTTTAATCTGCGAATTATTTACATCTAAAGCTTTACTGTTTTTCAGCCCCATGTACACACTGTATACTTCATATTCATCAGTAGGTGCAAAGAATGCGCTTTCGCGAACAGCATCGCTATGACAAACCACCCCTATGCTATCATTTCCTTCAGCCATATCGCTTTGTGCAGTTACGAAATGGTGGTTAAAGTAATCGGAAAGCGCTGTGCCTGTTATCTCACGTGAGCCCACGTTCATCGATGTCAAGTGCGTATCGTCCTTGCGGCGGCTTAGAACAAGATTAATCGTTTGCCACGCAATCTCTGGGCGTTGTCTAGAAACATTTGCAAATAAGTCCTCATAGTACGCCGCCTTTGCTTTTCTTAGTGCAGCATTTAGCCTGTTTCTAAATTTTTTGAATGTTTGTAATGCTAATTCACACCGCGTGCGCAAGAAGGAATGATAGAGATTATTTTTTGTTTTGATCATTTTTGCAAGCTCATGAGTAACCCAAGGCTTTCTAACTTTTTTGGAATATTTAGCTGTCCTCATTGGAAAATTGCTTGCGTACATATCGGTAAAAGTTATAATAAATTCATTATATGCCTCATTTGCATCTGTTTTGTTCAAAACATGTAACCAATCGTGATTCATAACGTCATTCCTGAACTGCTCTAAACCTGCTTGTGTTATACGTTGATAAGTGAATTGTAGACAGGCGTCAGTTGCTTTCTTAGAGTCATCGGTGTAGATTAAAAATATAGGGCAGTGGTCGCTTATGTCAGACACCAATGTGCCTGTGTTGCATACAGTAGTAGATATATCAACAATGAATAAGTCAAGTAAAGAAGATGTATGACTTGTAATGCGTGTTGGTGTGGTGATTGTGTTTACAAAGCCTGCAGACTGGAGGCACGTGTTCAGTTGGAAGGATGAATTACTCTGTTTAAGTACATCTATATTCAAATCGCCGCCACACACAAGCTTCAAATTGTTCATGCTTACATAATCTAGGAATGGTTCAAAAAAATCTAGAAAAGTGACAACATTGCCGCTCGGTGGGCGATACACCAGACATATTATCCTGTTTTTACTCTTCACAGTGAGTATTTCATAGTCATCTGTTACTGTCGTATAGTCTGGTACTAATTCATATTTTGCATAGCTTTCAACAAAAAGTGCAACACCCCCGCCTTTTTTGCTGAGCCAATTAATACAAAAGCGGTGATAACCTTGTAAAGTCAGCATAGCACAGTTACTGTAGTACCATGTTTCCGATATCATGATCACATTAAACTTAAAAGTAAATTGCTCCAAAAGATGGATGATATCGTCACTCTTGTTGCATGCTGAGCGCGCATTAAGATGCAAAACGGCCGTGGCCGATGCATCCTGCTTAGCAATGAGATGCGGGAGAGCCAGCTCTTGATAAGCCATTTTGACGATGCAGCCAAAGTTGCGGGGTGCACAAATTCGCGCTGCTTCCGCATTTTACACCTGCGCCTGCCACGACGTTATCTTCTCGACGTCACTCTCGTTTCTTATGTGGAGAACGGGCGTGTCTTCAGCTCGTCTTGCAAATATTTTGCCGTTCAACGACCACACCGATTTCCAGTGATGCGCGTGTTTTCTTTTCACAGCCATCGCGAGAAGCTTCTTCAGGGCAGGGCAAAGGTGTTCATTCACGTACACCGAAGAAGAGCCTTCCAAGCCAAGATCTGTATTTGTGAGACGCATTTTTCTAGCTTTGTGGAAAACGCTATCCCGCTTCGCGCGACTCTTGAACTGGACGATTATATTTGTCCGATCACCACTGCGTGTAGGCACACGATGGCACGTTTCAAGGTCCGATTTAGCGATTGGTTCATTGATCGTAGAGCCAAGTTTGGAAAGTAGGTCGCTTAAGCACTCATTCTCGGTCTTCACTACACCCTGAATCTCTAGGTTGGTCTTACGAGAGTATTGCTCAGTTTGCACGAGTCGGTTTTCTAAGCTTTGAACAGTGTTTTCTAAAAAGGAACACTTAGCGTGCAGAGCCGCGTTTTCACTCTCGAGTTTAGCATTCTTTGCAGTACATTCCACCAGTTTTGTTTTCAGTTCATCAATTGCGTGAAACGCAAATTCCAGACTTTTTGCCATGTTACTCTGCTCATTTTTGAACTCGCTGTTTTCTGTTCGCAGATCTCTCTCTAAACCTTCACGAAACAATTTCAGTTCATGCCGCATCTCGTCTCTTACTTTAGCGAAATCAGACTTCAGTTCATCCTTCATTTTGGCCAGTTCTTTCGACATAGTTTGGCAGTCGTACTTAGGAATAACAGGCAAGAAAAATAGAAATTCAACAAGTAGCCCCAATAAACGTCACGATACTTGGCAGCAGCGACGAAAAAAGCACGAATATGTACAAATACGGCAGCTTTGAACTAACCTGCAGAATAAGCAGAACGATGCTTAGTGTCGTGCACTGTACTTTCGTCGCCACTGCCAAGTGAAGGCTCCGGTGCTTGAGTGGCTTCTTTTATACGGAGAGACCAGTGACGTAGGCTCGGTCGTTCCAAGCCGCAGGCGCAGACGATGTCCGTTCCCTGCGAGGCCAAACTTTCCCTTTGCAGTACCCTGTGCGCATGCACTGTAGCACAGCGCTCTTCGGGCTTGATGCTCAACCGTCCAGAAGCACACCTGCAGAATAAGCAGAACGATGCTTAGTGTCGTGCACTGTACTTTCGTCGCCACTGCCAAGTGAAGGCTCCGGTGCTTGAGTGGCTTCTTTTATACGGCATTGCATCTGCAATTTTTCCAGATGCAATGAAACACGCGAAAGTCTCGGTTATTTATAAAGGTGGTGATCGAAACACTGCGTCTAACTATCGACCGATATCGGTGCTCCCAATTTTTTCAAAAGGAATGGAAAAGCTTATTTTTGCTAGAATGACGGAATTTTTCAATAAACAGAGTGTGCTTACTGATTCACAATATGGATTTCGGAAAAACAGATCCACAGAAATGGCTCTTCTTGCGCTGAAAGAATACGTTTTGCAGAGCTTCGAAAACAATTACTACGCAGCCGGCATTTTTGTAGACTTCAGTAAAGCTTTTGACAGCCTCAATCACGAGATTCTTATTCGGAAGCTTTGTTTGTATGGAATTCGTGGGAAACCGCTAGAATTACTCAAATCATATCTGAAACATCGACGTCAGTACGTTTCCATTAATAAACATAACTCGTCCCTCTTAAGGGCCAGACAATGAAATCTTCCTTACCTCAGTAAGGAAGCCTTCATTGCAGTGAGGCTACCTTATGTCACTCTGAAAGGTTCCTTACTGAGGCGCCCTCGGTGAAGGCTTCCTTGGTGCTTCCTTGGTACTTCCTCAGCATAAGAAGCCAAACAATGAAATCTTCCTTACCTCACTAAGGAAGCCTTCATTGGGGTGAGGCTACCTTATGTCACTCTGAAAGTTTCCTTACTGAGGGGCCCTCGGTGAAGGCTTCCTTGGTGCTTCCTCAGCATAAGGTAGCTCCAAAGCTACCTTCATGCGTCCTTACGCCGCTCCTGGCCCTGAACGAGCGCTTCACCTCACTGCTTAACCACGTGGCATTCGCTTGCGCATGCGCACTGTCGCCCACCTGCGGAGAAGCGCGAGCACGGTACCTCTTGCCAGGCATGTTCGTTTCAGTCACGCGTGCGGCATGCAAGCATTGCTAGGCGTTGCTAGGCGTTGCAAGACGCCGGCGTGCCAGCGTTGCTGGAGCACATCAAGTTTTGCACTGTAATGCGCAACTTTTTTTTAACTTTAGTAAACGAAACTAGAAGAAAGCGTCCACGCTTCTTTATATTAGCTATTCAATTTAAAGATTGTGCGACGATACAACATTTTTTAATAGAATAATGGTGTTCGCGGAAAGATTTGAAGAGATAATCTCGAACCCAGGCACGCGGCAACCGCTCCTTAGGTGAGGACGGGTGAAGGGAGCTTTCAGAGTACGCTTGCTTCCTCCATCGGTCCTTCGCTGTAAGGAGGCCTCACGTAAGGTTAGGAAGCGCTCGAAGGAAAGGAACTAGGGGTGTGCGAATATTCGGAATTTCGAATACGAATCGAATATTTTCCATATTCGAAGCGTATTCGATTCGAGAAATGCATGTTCGGAAATTCACGAATATCCGAGGACGGCCGAATAACGGTGGAAACGGCGAATATTCGGATAGACTGCGAATAATTGAGCAATTAACCAATTGTATGCTTGCTCCGCATTCTCCTAAGAACATGTTTATTAACTGAGAACTTCGCATGATCCGCTGATTATCTGCTGTATGCTCTGTTTCAGTCTATCTGCTTCAGGCATTTGAGACATGATCAGTTTCGGTTTCTTTTTCACCAAGCTTTATAATTCCAATTATTTCGGAATGCCCCATTGCCTTGAAGGTTGTAAAGGCAACTCAGGGTTGCCTTTGCAACCCTGAGTTGCCATTATCTGTATGCTCTGTTTCAGTCTATCTGCTTCAGGCATTTGAGACATGATCAGTTTCGGTTTCTTTTTCACCAAGCTTTATAATTCCAATTATTTTTGGAATGCCCCATTGCCTTGAAGGTTGCAAAGGCAACTCAGGGTTTGCTAACATTGATTCAAAATGTATCAAGGCTCTTTGTGCGGAGTGGAAATTTGATGAAGTGGCCAGCCTAGGCATGTTTCTTGATCCGCGCTTTATGGCCACAGTTCATCAGGCATCTGGTCAGATGATCTGGCTGAAAAACCTTGTGACAAGGGAGCTCCAGGAAGCCGTCATGGAACACCGTGGGGACACCGCCGTGCCAGCGTCGACTTCATGTCCACTGGTGGCATCGAGTGTATGGAATGCTTTTGACGATCTAGTGATGAACAAAGAGAAGACACATTTGGCATCTGCCCCTGAGAGGGAAGTTACAGACTACGCGCAAAAGCCTCTTCTGGAAAGGGGCATGAATCCTTGTGAGTGGTGGCAGTCCATTGGCCGCTTCAGGTACCCGCTTTTAATTGCACTCGCCCGGAAGTACTTGGCGATCCCTGCCACTTCAGTTCCTAGTGAAAGAGTCTTTTCTACCGGTAGAAATGTGACAGTGCATAGAGAGCGTTTACTTTCTGGCCATATTGAGCAGTTAATTTTCCTTCACGACAATCTGTAACAAGCGTTTTACCTGACTGAGGGCATTACCTGAGTCCATTATCTATAATTGAATATCTCTTTAATTTGAAGCAACCTTGTAAAATGCAACGTTATTTTTAAAAGGGTAATAAAGCTATTGTTACCTCTCTTGCAATTTTTTAATACTACACACGTATTCGATATTCCATTCGATATTCGAAGAGAGTTCTTCGCCTTATTCGTATTCGATTCGTAATCGAAAATTTCAATATTCGCACACCCCTAAAAGGAACGTTTTATTGTTTGGGCCAAGCTACCTTCATGCGTCCTTACGCCGCTCCTGGCCCTGAACGAGCACTTCGCCTCACTGCTTAACCACGTGACGTTTGCTTGCGCGTGCGTGCTGTCGCCCACCTGCGGAGAAGCGCGAGCACGGTACGTTTTGCCAGGCACGTTCGTTTCAGTCACGCGTGCGGCATGGAAGCGTTGCTAGGCGTTGCACGACGCCGGCGTGCCAGCGTTGCTGGAGCACATCAAGTTTCACACTGTAATGCACTGCTTCTTTAGATTTAGTAAACAAAACTAAAAAATAGCGTCCACGCTTCTCTATATTAGCTCATCAACTTAGAGATTGTGCGACGATACAACCTTTTTTTTATTGAATAGGGGTGTTCTGGTGTTCGCCTAAAGCTTTTAAGAGATAATCTCGAACCCAGGCATGGCGGCAACCGCTCCTTACGTGAGGACGGGTGAAGGGCGCTTTCAGAGTATGCTTGCTTCCTCCATCGGTCCTTCGCTGTAAGGAGGACTCACGTAAGGTTAGGAAGCGCTCGAAGGAAAGGAACGTTTCATTGTTTGGGCCTAAGTATTGTATGTGGTGTGCCTCAAGGAAGTATTCTTGGGCCACTTTTGTTTAACGTTTTTATAAATGATATCGTAACCATAAACAGTGAGGTTCAATTCATTATGTACGCGGATGATTGCACACTGTGTGTCTCAGGTCCTGATGCGAATGAACTTGTGCAAAAATGTAATAAAATTATGGCAAATTTGTCCCATTGGACACAGACAAATAAGCTTAAAGTAAATTCAAAGAAAACAAAAGTTCTAATATTTCGCGCGAAAAATAAACCACTTAACATTAATCATGCTATTTATTTTCAGAGCCAACGCATTGAACTGGTTGAAGAATTTAAAATTCTTGGAGTATACTTTTCTTCTAATTTACGTTGGGATGCCCATATTAAACATCTCTGCGGAAAACTCTCTGCGGTTACCGGTGCTATGGCACGTTGTCGCACATTTCTACCTACGAGAGCAAAACTTCAAATATACTATGGTCTCTTCTTATCGTATATAAATTACTCTTACCTTGTCTGGGCTACAACATCTAAATCTAACTTGCAAAAGCTGGTAATACTTCAAAAGAAAATCGTTCGGTATATAGATAACGCTAATCGGCTTTCACCAACAGATAATATATTTCTCAAATACCGACTAAACCGCGTTGATAAATTATACGAACACAGATTACTAGAAACGATTTACTTCTCATCCGAATATGTTAAGAATTATTTTGCATCCCTTGCTCAGCTAGAACTCTGAACTCACACGAAACTACACGAAACCCCGAGGTGTGGAAGGTACCATGGTTCCGAAACAATTACAGCCTACAGTCCTTAACATATAATATACCGACTGTACTAAACAAATATAAGCACACAGCTACGCTAAATAAAAATGGTTTGCGTGACTACTTTCTTTCTTTATAGTGGCACTTTAGTACATTTGCATTCAAGTGTAAAATGTCATCTTCATGCATACGTACGAAATTGTAATGTTTGTTGTGTATAAAGATTTCAGTGTATATATCATGTGAGTGCTACTGCCATGTAAGGGACCCTGGGCCTCCGTCAAGCTGCTGCGACAGCTTTTTGCCCAGGTGTCCCTCCAGTTCCTTTTGTTTCTGGTAAATAAAATTGATTGATTGATTGATTGATTGATTGATTGATTGATTGATTGATTGATTGATTGATTATTTATAGTTATCGCACTGTGCGAATACGGCACATAGTGGTTAAATAAATGTGGCAGGTTCTCTCCGTGAAAGGGCTGCGTAAGTTACCTGTAAAATATATTGCGCATAATTATGCCTTCGTAATTTGTGGGGTGATCTCTTTCATTGAGAGGGAGCAATCAATCCTTCTTCATCTAATTGCCGTCGTCAGCAAGCTATCAACTCTGTCGTCAGCCCATCGCCTTACCATTGTCTGCATGCACCTGAATTCTGACAAATAATTACTAGAGGTAACTATGGCGCAGTCATTGTTTACCTACCTCCGGAGCGGTGTGCACTACATAAATTTGTCTAATCTACGAGCTTGTGACTGTAGACGTTGTTGTCACGTTGCCTACTATGCTTCATCTTGCGAAATTTCGAAGCACTAATAGCTTCATGGACACAGCGAGTCTCTGAACAGACGCGTAACCGTCACGTATTGTAGCGCTTTTAAAATAGTATTTTTGTTCAAGCTGACGCCACTGCGAAGTCAGAAAGCCATGCGAAGTCAAAAGGGACTAAGTTTATGTACCTCCATGTACTTGTTATTACCACGACGGCTCAACCACCATACTTCAGACCCCGTAGCCGCCTTAATTAAATACCGTAGACGCTTTTAATTCCTTTAGGAAATTCCCCTTGCCCCCCCGTCCTCTCGCAGCGCACATGCAATTACTTGCCTTACAAGGGATTCTCGCGTCATCCGTTATTACCTTAAACCATTCCAGACCATGACTGATAGCCGCTTACCAAACAAAACCGATTGAGTATCATTAATTCCTACAGTTTCATGCGACGCTTTCTTTGGCTTAGGGAGGGAGAGAGGGGAGAGATGCACTTCGCCCATAAACGAAACGAGCTCGGCTAAAACGCGTTACATAAAAAAGAACATTCAGTGCCTAGCGAAATAAAGGAAGTGCGCAATCGGGTGCAATATAGCAGCGAGTGTAACTATGATCAATGTGTTTTGTGCACAGTCAAAATTATACGAGTGGAAGAGTTAGTTTTTAACTGGCTTAAAGGTTACTGTCGAAAACAGGCAACGCGTGTCCCAAAACTTTACAAACACTAAGATTTCGTTTACGAAGAAGCATTATTTTGGTGTCCTGTGGACAGAAAATCATCAAACAAGTTCCAAAAACGAACACGTCTTCTAGGGAGTGCTTATGTAGCGAAAGATGGAATATTGTTCTTTCTTACTTGGGAAACGTACGTTGAGCCGCGAGACGGCGAATGTAAGCTGAAATAGTGCGCCTGAAGATTGCTCTGTTGATTTTGCTTACGCGATGAGTTGAGCAAACGCAGGTGACGCCACAGTTGCGCACGCCCCTTCTAGTTATAATATTACACAAAATTTGCTGCACTGCGTAGCAGGGGCGGCGGCGTATTCTTCCCCGGCTGTCCACATTTGCATAACAGTAAAGCCCCGAGGCGAAGAAAAACAAACGAGCACTGAAAGAAGAGCGCGCTTTAAACTTTCTCAAGAGTATGAACAGTAATTTATTTGATTTACGCTTGCTATATCGGGCCATTCAGACAGTGAAAGAAATCTGCGCTTTTGGCCCCGTTCTCCTTTCCCGTCTTACACGTACCATACGGCACTGACAAACTCTCGAACACGCTACTCCATTGGCTGCGTGTCGCCATACCTCGTTGCTGGAAGCGTGGTCAAGAATAAATGGTGCGTGGTAAACGTGTGCTTAGGGGAGTTCTCACTTAATTTCGACGTACAACACTCCTGCCTGAATGTCTGCAATTGTTGTGAATGTTTTTTTTTCTTTGTTGTTGCCTTAAGCTTACTCTTTAAGAAAGCCTATCTGAATGTGTGGGCTCTGTTCTTTAGAAAAGAAAGGTAATTTAACATTACGGCCTTTCAGAAGTAAAGCTCATTTTGTCTACAAAAGTTTACCTTGTTCTGAATATCGACACTTTTCGACAACATCCTTTTCACTGTGCCAACACTTTAAGCTCTCAAAAACGTTTTGACTTCATTTCTTGCGTCGCCCGAAACAATGAAGTTGCGGTGTCCTGTTTGGGTTGGAGTAACCATGACAAGCAAAACTGTCATATGAGCAGCATGAGGGTTTGCAATCTAATGGATGGGCACGATTCTTGCAGCCGCTTTGATCCGCATATTATTGTTAATATTGTTACAGGTACAAGTGGTATCTCTTCCGAGCTTCGTGCTTTCTCATGGCCTTTGTTTCTAGCTTCACTACTTTCCTGTCTTCTCATAGTTTCTTTCTCCTTCCGTATGGGCGCCGTCCATCAGTTGTGTTATTGGCGGTTTTTTTTTCTTACTGCATAGCTGTTCGTCCTGTTCTTTTTCACTTTTGTTGTTGGCATTTTTTTTACCATTGAATTCTCGTTCTGGTTATTTTTTCTCATTCGTGTGCCTCGCGGCATTCAGATTTCAGCGCTGATCTTGACCTTGTTAAACAAATGTTGATAGATTTATTATTATTATTATTGTTAATATTATTATTATTATTAGTAGTAGTAGTAGAAGTAGTAGTAGTAGTTGTAGTATTGAGAAGTTGCAAGCCGACCTAGAAACAGACTATATAGATCAAATTATGCAAAAGGGGATCGCACAGCGTGGCAAAAAGGAGGTCAATGCAAACCTGCTCCTCGGGAAGGTGGGAAGAGCAAAATTGAAACGAAAACAAGTCGTAACGCGACAACAAATAATAAACTAACTCATCGTCCAGCAAGAAATGCCTGACGAGCAGTAAAGTAACGAAGCCCGAGATCCTGCCACTCATTACCGAGCCAGGAGAAATCAGAAAATAAAAGTTAAAAAATAGCGTCTGAGCCCATGTCACCGTAATTGTCTACGGTAGTGCCTTTAGCATTGGATCGATATAGCGACACAACGTATTGCTACCGTCGAAACGGGTTATGTATGCCACTTGTACTGCAGCGGGATTTCTCTTTTTCGCTTCCATCAGAATGTTCGACGCCATCTAGCATCGCCACCACGAATCCACCGCATGGCCTCCGAAATGCAAGGTGCGCCATCTGGTGGCACCGCCAAGAAATCCGCGCGTGGCA
This sequence comes from Dermacentor albipictus, assembly GCF_038994185.2. Lineage (NCBI taxonomy): Eukaryota > Metazoa > Arthropoda > Arachnida > Ixodida > Ixodidae > Dermacentor > Dermacentor albipictus. Next base: position 12,274,680 of record NW_027225570.1, on the reverse strand, counting down.
TTCTAAGTGAGAAGCTTGGCGCGTCGGTGCTTGCGAATACTGAGAATACCTCCCTCGCTTGCCGCAAACTGAGCCGTGCTTACACAGTGACCGAAGCTTGGCGAGGGCTTCATTGAAGAGCGGCACATATCCAATGCATATATGGTGCAGCTCGCTAAAGCATTGACGTGAGTGGTTTTCATTGAAAAGTGGAACATAGCCATTGAACCTATGTTGCAGCCTGCTAAAGCGTCGGTTTTCTGTCCTTGGAGAACGCTTGTGACTTAGGTTCCATTCCTCTCTGCGCCAGTGAAATTATAGGGACCTTTTTCGTCATCGTTTAGCGGCACATTCGCAGTGGAACGTGCCCATTTACCCAAGTAAGCGTGAAACACGTTCATAGAAGAGCGTCATGCGCCTACTGGTGCAAGTCTTCTCTTTATCCCCCCCCCTCCCTAAAACAGGCTACTTCTTCGCGACTTGTTGACCAGACGTTGAGAGGCATTGCATGGGTTCAGCCTATTGTAACAAACGAGGTAGTCTTCGTATGTCTTGTTGCGTAATGGTGCTTCAAGTCTTGCGAACACTCAGAAGGATTTGTGCGCGAGGTAGTTGGAACGGATAATTTGCTTTAAACAGCGTTAAAAACACGCGGACAAGGAAGAGCGGGGTGCCAGCGTTGACTGCCAGCAACATGTTTATTGAAGCCTGCACAAATTCACACTATTCGTAACGGCCTGAAAGACAGACAGGGAAAGCGAGTCATAGTCAATCAATCTTGTCTGGGTATACGTCACACACGAAAAACTATAGAAATATAAAATAAACATTATGACAACAATGGAAAGTGATTAACGTCTACAGAACTTGAGTTCCTTCTCGCAAATAGCTATAGAAGGGGCACTTACGCAAGCGGCTCCTGACAAACTAAGAAGGCCTCAAAGATTTACCTGGCCAACTGATCGCTGTAGCTTCTCAGCATATCTGTGTTGTCCAGGTGGATGAAGTCTAGCCGGGATGTCTGCAAGAAAGTCAACAATAGGCGGCAAACGCCTGAACTGGGCAGTAAGCAACATAACGAAAAACCTGTAGACTGCAGTACCAGTGTAGTTTATGCGATTCCCACTTCTGCACTTACATAAGGCAAACGGGAGTCTGTCTTAATGAGCGTCTGTGCTAGCATGCGCTCTGTGTCAAGAATAAGACTGGCAGTAATCTAGCTGTTCATTCTACAAAGAGTGGCTGTTCGCCCCGTCTAGAAGACACGCGTGTGCTCATCAATTGGTCAGGAAAATCTTTGAGGCCTTTTCAATATGCCAATTAGGAGCCACTTGCGTAAGCGCCTCTTCTATAGCTATTTGCGAGAAGGAACTTATGTTCCTTAGAAGTTAATCGGTTTGGATTGTGTGCATATTTTCTACTTCATATTTGTATAATTTTAGGTTCGTGTCGCATGTGCCGGAGGAGTTCATTGACGATGACGCCTTCCTTTCCTCCCGTTCAGCCCGTTGCGAATGGTATATACTTGTGCACGCGTCAGTAAACATGTTGTGTGAAGTCAGCGCTGGTCTCGTGCTCTTCCTTGTCCACGTGTTTTTTGGCGCTGTTTAAAATGAATGTGGCGAATACGGCTTGCCGTGGAAAGAGGATTCAATTCTTGTAACCCTTGAGGACACAGTCGAGGCCTTTAATTTAATTTAACCTTGTTTCTAAAGCTGTAAAGAATATATACTAACATCTTCCTAAATTATTGTTTCAGTTCGCTTAGAGTTGGCACCACGACCACTGCCGGAAAAAAAAGTGTAATATTTGGTTGCAACTCACCACTCCCCTAATTTAACACATAAAATATCCACAGAAGGACAATTCTCCTATGCCAACTTTTATACACCAAACACAATATTTTTGGTGACTACACAAGTCTTTTTGTCTTTTTTGTAGAAATTTTGCTGATGACTGGTCATGCCAAGTCGTTAGTTACGCAAGCGCCGTGTGTGGTTGTTGGTGTCATTCATATTCTTTGGTTTTACATACCAAAACCACGACTGGATTATGATCCACGCAGCAGTGGTTGACTCCGAGCGGATTTTGGTCATCTCCGGTTTTTTACCATGCAGCCACTGCGCGGTACACAGGCGTTTAGAATTTCGCCTCCACCTAAATGCGGCCGCCATGGCCGGGCTTTGATACCGCGACGCCTTGCTTAATAACGCAATGCCAAAGCTACTAAGTTGGCAGAGGTTTTATTGGGCAACAACTCGTACACAGATGAGGCGAAAGTCTGGAACAGGGTTAATAGGATAAGAGGGCGACAAACATACTCCCTCCCTTTGGTAAACACACAAGGCGAGACCCTGCAAGATCAGGCAGACTCACTTGGGGAGCATTTTAAGTGCGTGTCAAGTTCAACCAATTATTCACAATCTTTTCTCAAATATAAACAAATAGAAGAACGTAGGCCATTCACTAGAAAAAGTTGAGAGAATGAGCCTCCCAACCATCCGCTTTGTATTGCCGAGTTGAGGGCTGCCTTGAGCGCATGCAAGAGCTCCGCACCAGAATCTGACAGAATCATGTATGAAATGATGAAAAACTTACACAATGACACCCAAGTTACACTCCTGGCACTTTTCCACACCATTTGGGCTGCAGGATACCTTCCAACGGCGTGGAGGGAAACCATTGTGGTCCCTGTTTTGAAACAAGGCAAAGGTCGTTCCTCAGTGGCAAGCTACCATCCGATAACCCTCACAAGTTGCCTTTCTAAGGTATTTGAAAAAATGATTATACGGAGACTCATTCACTTCCTTGAACTGAGCAAAATGCTAGATCCCTATCAGTGTGGCTTTTGAGAAGGGCGGTCCACAACCGATCATCTTGTACGTATTGAAGGATATATTCGCGACGCTTTCGTACACAAACAGTTTTTCTTATCGATATTTCTCGATATGGAGAAGGCGTACGACACAACGTGACGGTACGGGATCTTGCGAGACTTGTCGAGAATGGGCTCCGTGGCAACATGCTTAAACTGATAGAAAGGTACCTATCCAACCGTAACCTTGCGCGTGAAAGTCGGGAATGTACTATCACGTCGTTTTATACAGGAGACTGGTGTACCCCAGGGAGGTGTGCTCAGCTGCACGCTCTTTATAGTTAGGATGAACACACTCCGCGCTTCCTTACAACCAGCTAAATTTTATTCCATGCACGTAGATGACATACAAATAGGTTTTAAATCCTGTAACCATGCAGTGTGCGAAAGACAAGTACAGCAGAGTTTGAACAAGATATCTAAGTGGGCAGACAAAAATGGATTTAAAGTCAACCCCCCAAAAAGTTCATGTGTTCTCGTTACAAGAAAGAGAGGCCTGGTTCCAGACCCGTGCATGGAAATGGGTGGACAACAAATACCTGTCAACAAAGAACAGAAATTTCTAGTGGTAATACTTGACTCTAAGCTTACTTTCATCTCGCACATAAAATATCTCAAAACTAAATCTCTAAAAACTATGAACTTAATAAAGATACTATCACACACAACAAGGGGTAGTGACAGGAAATGTATAATGAATAGTTATAAGAGCCTCATTCAATCACGGTTAGACTCTGGCGCCAGAGTGTACAACTCTGCCGCCCCGAGTGCACTAAAGATGCTGGATCCCGTCCACCACCTGGGTATCAGTCTGGCCACAGGCGCATTCAGAACTAGCCCCATTCAAAGCTTGTATGTAGAATCGAACGAGTGGCCACTCAATCTGTAGAGATCTTACACCAGCTTCACATATTTCCTTAAAGTGCACTCTAATCCTGAACATCCGTGTTGTGAAACTATTAACGATTTGACATGTACTACACTTTTCCGTAATCGACCCTCTGTGAGACAGCCTTTCTCACTCCGTTTGAGCGAGCTTAGCGTGGAAATGGATGTTTCAATCTTCGAACACCGCTTGATGCCTCCAGCGAAGCAGCTACCGCCTTGGTACTGGCAAGTGATAGAATGTGATATGTCCTTTGTAAGACTTACAAAATACGCCCCAGAACTCGAAATACGAATGAATTTCCATGAACTTCAATTGAAGCACTGTTGCCCGCAATTCTACACCGATGCGTCGAAATCGCATGTCGTAGTGTCTTACGCGGCTGTTGGACCCTCTTTCTCTGAAGCAGGTATACTGAACCCCCATACAAGCATCTTTACTGCAGAAGCGCACGCAGTACTGTCTGCGGTGAAACACATAAACAAATTAAAGCTAGAGAAAGCGATAATATTCACTGACTCGTTAAGTGTTGTGAAAGCACTACTGTCCTTAAGAAAACACAAAAATAATGTTTTCATTGAGCTTTACTGTCTCTTGTGCAATATTTATTCGTCTCGTAGACATGTGACAATATGCTGGGTGTCTGGTCATAGATGCGTTGAAGGTAATGTGCTGGCCCACCAAATGGCCACATCAGTTACACCTCAAGCTGGTAATACCACAACTGCTATTCCTGCCACAGACAACAAGCCTTTTTTGCGAGCGAAACTGCGAATATAGTGGCAGTGCATATGGGACAATGAAAGTAATAAGCTCCATTTGATAAATCCAAGGATAGGTTTCTGGTCCCCCTTACAAAAACAAGACGGACCGATGTCCTATTCTGTAGACTCAGAATAGGACACACATATGGCACTCACAATTTTTTGCTTACTGGCAACGAACTTCCTACCTGTGATAGATGTGGTGAAAGGCTCACCGTCCTCCACGTCCTCGTGGAGTGTCGGGAAGCCGAAAGAGAAAGAAGGAAACATTTTCCCCTAGCATACCGGTATTGTATCCCTCTCCATCCCGGTATGTTTCTTGGTAAGGAACCCCTTTTTACCACCCACACTTGTCCTAGGTCTCTTGAATGATGTGGTTCTGCCTGTTAATAGCTCAATAGTGTCCTAGCACATCCTCTTTCTAGAGGATGCTGCTATGATAGTAGTTCTGGACGGAATACACCTTCAGGTCCTTGCGCTTCAAGGACTCTGTTAGGGCAGTAGTGCTTTTTCATATTTTTTATCGAGATGACCAATTTTATCACGACGTAATTCTTTTACAAGGCTTCTTTCGCGTCCTTGCCACGCTTCATAATCATAGTCATAGTTTTATTACGTGTAGCTATTACGCATTTTGCAGTGACCGTCTTTTAGACCCCTCTACAGCCCTGTAACATTCATTGCTTGTAATTTAACGGTTCACATTGATTTCATTACCATTGGCTTGGCGCTCTTTGGCCATACCTGGCCCTTGTGCCATATAACACAAGACATCATCAAGACGCTCCTTGCATTTCTCTTCGCGCGTTGATGGCAGGTGACATTTTGATCAAGTCTAGCATCAGCTTAAAGTGAAGATGCATTTCTGGATACCGGAGTAGCGCTACCACCTCCTAAATTGTCCCCTTGCACAGCAATACAACACCTCCCGCGTTACTGTAAATTTGTGAATATGTCCTGGTTGTCCTCTTTGCGGAAGCATATAGTCGAGTCATTAGGTCGAAAATGATTTCATTCAGTCGAAATCATGCCAAACTGGCGACTTTTGAGCTATGCGTTTAATTCTGGCTAAGGCTGCTTAATAAGCGGTTACCAAGTGTGACGAGTAGGGTGGAAACCATGTTGTTTCCGGCGAGGCACTCGCCTGTGCGGAGTAATGTGTAACGGGCCGAACTGTCGTCGTGCAGCGTCCAGCTGCTTCAGCGTCCAAGTTGACACGGTTTTCTCGTTGTGTGTTGCCTGACCAGTGGGAAAGATTTCCTGATGCACGAATTCTGTGAATGCCGAAAAACAAAATGAGCATGCACTTTGGCGAGCTGCAGAGATTTCTTGCGCTTGTTTCGGTGGTAGAGAAGCTGGCCTTTACCCCTGGGGCGAAAACCACATTTCGTCACTAGGTGATGGTCATCGATGGGAAACTCGGGTCGTCCGTGTGATTTGGCCCATTTTGTAATTTGCTCGCAAATTTAAGCTTTCATTTGTAAATGTAGTATGCCTGACCATGAAACAACTAAAAAGATAACTGTTAACGATGCGATCAATGAGACAGGAAGTTATATTACTTCTTTTACGTTTGAAATATGGAATAAAGACTGCATGAATGCACCTTGGTATTATCTAAGCGACTACAGTATCTACCGCTGAATTTAGGAAAATGCTTTCAGCTTGTAGCACCGAGTTCTTGCGTAATCTTCTACACTCCAGTCAGTTTAACGCACTCTACGTGTCCTTCTATGGGTGTTGTATTAGTAACAGTAACAGTAAACAGTACTGTTAACACTAACAGCACTGTTTGTAACAGTAAATCCGTATTGTGCTTGATTTCATTTTTCATATTAAATGTCAGTAGTCAGCTTGTCATAACATACATGACGAACGCGGAACTGCTTCAAAGTACCAGATAGTGGGAGTCGTATCAGTGTTCATCAAGTGTTTAAGCGTTGTTCCTGTCACTTGCCTTTGAACTGTACTTAGATTCCTTTCGGATCTCACCGAGAATGCTTCAGCCCTTTAAAGCGCTGTGTTCACAATTGTGTACAGTAAAAGTATTGGTTAAAATAGCGATATTTAAAATCTGTCGCATGCATCTTGAAACTCTTCTGATTGGAATCGGGTTGCAAGTTTGAATAATGGGCTGAAATTGTTTTAGTAAAATGAGTGGGAAGGTGCATGATGGTGTGTACTGGTGTGTACTGCATGATGTCTTTGTACGCAGTGGGTACACTCCTTTCGTTGTTTCTCACAATGTGTTGCACCAGCCACTATTTTCAAGTGGCTGGATAGGTGCATTGCAACCGTTCTAGGCATGAAATAGTCTGTTTTCAAATGTAATGTTCATGTGGTGAATTTTCACATGGACCTCATATTCTGTAAACTTGACAAAACTCGCTAGAGAATTGGCAATTTTTATTCTGTAGCTGTATGATATTTATGATTCTTAATATGCGAGAAATGCGCAGAAAGTATCTTTTTAATCAGCAGAATTCATCGGCGCCTGAGAGGGCTAAGATGAATCTATTTAACAACACCTTCTATGGACTTATCTATATATAGACCAAGCCAACACAAGGTGCTTGCAGAAGACAAATAATTATCATCACAGAAACCTAACTACTTACAAAGCTGAATTTTTGAGTGCACAACCAAAGAGCAGAAGAAACCAGTATGCACTGCTAACGTAGAATACGTTTCGGCAGTTGCCGAGGAAATCATACACTTGACATTTCACTTGGTGAACTAACCGTCCAGCTTGGTCCATCTATCGATAGTTAGATGACAGAAGGTAAACTGAAATGATGAAATCAGAGTCCGTCATTTCCAAACAGAAGATGACGTTATATTGGACCAAAAGCGAGCTCCTTTTGCGGGACTCATAGCGGACAGGCTGGCCTAATTCAATTGGTACGAGGGCGTGCCAAGGATCTTCATAATCACGGGGCAAAAAGGTTCACAACGACGATTGGCGCCAACATTTTCTTTCCGGCCACCTTAGTATGCAGCGTGAGCGCGCAATCAATGAAAGGGAAGTGAGACTCTCAACCACAGGTCCAACTGTGCACATCATTCCAGGCACGATCCGTTCTTCTGTCGATAGCGCCGACATATGCAAAGCGCAGGCGACAGCTGGTGCCAAGACGCAGAGACAAGTCGCGGAAATTCCCGCGGTGGTCCTTTCGTAAAGTAGACTTGTTTCGTCAAGACAACCTTTCCTGACGGCATCCGTTTTCCACTTTTACATACCTGACGTTAACAAATCAGGCGTAAATCTCGGCCAGTGTGACTCAGTTCTGGAGACTTAGTTTTGTGCCTAATTATATTGGGGCAAGATTACATTGCCCTTTTTTCACAACCCGCGGCTTGCCTTCTCCAGCAAAGCGAGAAGCTCAGACGTGTTCCTGTTTCTAAAGACTATTCGGTGGTGCTGCTCTAAGATATGCAAAATATTAATCGGGAAGGTTGCTTAAGCGTCGCTCTTAAGCAGACAAAAAGTACAATTTATGAGTTTTAGCATTCCGAAACAGGACTCAATGTATAATTCCGTGCCCTTTTACACCAAAGTGGAGGAGACACTTGGATATTCTACGTTTTAACTCTTTCGTTACCACACCTATTAAAATCGATCACCGGTGATTGATGCATTGATGAAACGCTACATGATGTAGCGTTTCTTATCCACTTAAGGCCATCCAGTAGTTGGTACAGGCACTGAAATTTCAGAATCAGATTAAATTTTCGCGCTCCGGCGACGTTATGGTTTTTGGCGGACATGCTCGTGAACTAATGTGGGTATGTTGTCACGAGAAAAGGCGTGGCTGAGAGCTTCTGCCACGCTCGAAAAAGAAAAAAAGAAAAACACGCTGCTCACAATTACGTTGCACAACCCTCAAAATTTTGTAATCATATGACCTTCAGCAAGTCAAGAATTAAATTATATCCCTGGCTTTCCCCTCCGACCGTGCTGAGCGGTGATAATTAACCGAAGATGACGCCAACCGTTCAGCAGCGAGATTTGGTTCGGAGTCCGAGTGGTTTTATTCCGCCACAGGGTATTTCTGAAGGTCCGCCGAATATCCAACATGTGGACCTGGCATTTTCAACCAGTTTCCAAGAGTTTCGGTTTCGCTTCTCTCGTAAAATCCCGCCAAGGGACGCTACCTCGGTGTCACTGAGCAGTTATCAAAGCAACTCCCATGACGCCGTCCCGCGTGGTAGCGTCACCACAAAGGCATCGTGCTCGAAACTATGCCGCACGCAACTTGCGTTTGGTGACGAGGACTCGAGTGATGAATCCGAAGATGACAGAAAAACAGATTCAAGCTCTGACGGCGACGATGTTTTGAGTGAGCATGCGACATCCTCGGCTGTTCACCGGTGAGTTTCCTTCCCGGACCAGAGTGATCTCCTTCCTTGTGTGCGCCTATCGGTCGATCTTTTTGCACGACCTGAGAACTCTATACACTGAATATTTTCAGGGTGCATACTTCGCTTGATTGTGATGTGCTGCCGTCGGCAGTAAAGAAGCTTCCCTTCACGCCAAGAAGGCCACCCGTAGCACATCCCGGCCCAGCCATACGGACGAGCGCAAGACAATTTACAACGGTGTCGGATTTCTTTCTACTGTTCTGGTCTGCAGAGTTGATAAAGGCGATTTGCAAAAATGCAAGCATATATGCTTGGATGCATGATCTTGACCGATCGCACAGCTAAACTGAGAGCGATCGATACTGGAAGACGTGCATGACTCTAGACAAACTGGTGAAGTACGTTCCTTGGACTACTCATCGGACCATCCTCAGAAGATGCCGAAACGGCGGAACTGGAAAATGTGTTACCAAGACCAAAAAGTTGAACAAAACTCAGGTCCTTTGTGGGAAAAGCGCGAGGTGCACCTACGCTTCGCATGGCTGGTTTCAGCGATGAACTGGTTTTTAAATTGTTTCCTTTTTGCATCCAAAGAACGGCGATGTACTGAGCCTTTACTTTTTCAGACACTATGTCGTGGTTATTTATTTTTGAAATGTATATTCTGAATTTACTTTGATATTATTGTTTTTGTAGAAATGTTTTTTTTACTGTTTTTATCAACTGGCAGCAAAAATGGCGCTTTCTAGAATTTTTGTTCTACCTAATAAGTTTCTTTCCATGCAATACGTTTTTGCAAAGAGCGTTTTATCACGCACAATATGCCATGCAGCATTGTGTGCTGGAATATTATTTGTAGTGGTAAATAATTTTTTTCCCGGGACCTATAAAAAACAGCCATTTTCTCGACGTAACGAAAGAGTTACGGAACTAGTGGACACAGCGCTCAGATTTCGCTATATATAGGGCACGACGTGAATATTTTGCAATCTCCACCAGCGAATACGTTTCAAGCTCCGCCGGAATACGACTTGAAATACCACTGCCATCTGGTGTCATCCTGCAGAGAGCTCAGCGCTCGGGCCGAACAGGAATATTGTAATTTCCACTCCTGGCACACGTCGCGTTTACTCAGTGTAGAATCAGTTGCGTCGCAGAAATACACGGCACGACGCTCTCTGCTGTTCGACGGCCGAGGCTTGAAGAATCCCAGCTCCTGTTTCCCATGAAGCCGAGGGTGGTCGTAATTAAATGGGGGCCAATTTCGGCGGCCAAAATGTGGATCCGCGTGCTGCTGGTAGGCCGATACAAGACGCCGTAGAAAGAGACCCCCTCTTTCTGCGGCTTGCAGAATTTCAGCCCCGTTAGCTCCCTGCTACGGCATAGGAATATTTCTCGCTGCGCGTAACCGGTCAACTGTGCGTGAAATGCAAATATGCGTGCTCTGGTGAACGAGCGGAAATTCCATTAACTAGTGGGCATTCCCCAGTAAGCTTCCTTCACTGCTGGAAGAAGTTCCAATATGCCTTCACGCTTAAAAGCGATACATAGAAGAAGAAAAATATGTTTCAATTGTATTAGAAAATTGCCATTTGAAAACATAGAAGTCAATCTCAGTCTGGTAATAAATAACGGCTCGGTAAGCCAGGAAAGATGCTATAACGAAAGCCGGATGACGAAGCCATCTTGGATTTTCAGCTTTAGCTCGCCGCCACGTCACCAGTTTTTGACCGCGTCTGCTCGGACATGGGTAACGTTTTACGTGCAAAGATGGACTGCGTGTATCAAATGGCATTTTCGACCAATCATACGGGTGTGGACCGCAGTGCTCTGTAGCGAGGATGATAGAATGAAACAGCGCACCAGGGCCATTGCTCCAGGATTCCATTAAAAAGAAAGCAAAAAAAATAGAATATCGGCCTGGTAAATTTCAGGATCTTTGACTTATCCATGACTACCTATGTCCAAAACTTACTTTGAAATTCGTGACGTAACACTAAAGTGCCTGCACTGAAGTTCGGACAATAAATTAAAAAAAAGTTTCAACTTGTGTAATATTGTCATTACATTTTGCATTAATAAGGAACACATGTTTTCTTGTGTGTTGGTTATGCGGAGTGCTTATTTTTATAAATGTGTTCTGAATTCAGATCTTTTTGCACGTGGTAAATGAGGCATAGAGGGGACTTTAGACGGAAAAAAAGAACGATAAATCCTTTCTATCCTGAGTTTCAATGATGAGACATGTTGGTATTTAAAAAAAAATATTTATTAGAATAATTGCAGCTAACGCCACAATGCTTCCGACAAAGAAGGCAAGAACCCAACGAACCATCTTATTGAATATTTTTTCTTCTCACAGTTATCCATTTAGGCAGACGCGAGTGGGGTCAACGAGCCATGCCGTGATTCTCTTTTTTTTTCTTTTCTTTTTTTTTGTCGGACCGATAGTAGTCAGCCCCATCGAGAAAGAGACGGCGCGTTCGTCTCCTCGTCAAAGGAGCCACGCGATGCGCGTGGTGCGATGATCGCTGATGATGACGATGCACAGTGATGAGGGTGACACGACAATCAACACAAACTAAAGAAAAGAAAGACTTCAACAAGTGCCTACGCTAAAGAAGAAGGTCGGCGTACGTGAAGGTTCAAGTGATTCCATGATAAAATCAGTCGGTTTCATTCATTTTTTTTATTCAAGACAGCTTAGGGAATCCTGTTTAGAGACATGACAAAAGGCTTTCAAATTGGCTGACTTGGCCTTGCCACCACGACAGCAACGGCAGCTTCTCTGCGCGCGTTAGTCGTGAAACGTACAAACTGCGTGTGTATGTTGAGCAGCAGGTAAATCTTATCAACCTAACGTAATTCGTACATTTGTAATAAAGTCGTCAACACAAAGCTAGTCAAACTGTTATACACTGGCAATGGTAGCAACCACTGAAAGCAGAAAACACGGAAAAGCCAAATACAGAATACAGCACACAGAATAATATCTATACCATAGACACGTAGCATTCAGTCAATATAAACAGATGTAGAGTACCTCGCGCACAAGATACTCTTGACAACATGACAACCGAAACATATGCACAAATGCTCTGTTTCTGAGCAGTAAGTTTTATAATTCAATGAAAACTTCCTTAAGTCATTTTTATGTCTCATTGGTGAAAGAAATTCTGCTGTATTTAGTAATGGGTACTGCCTTACGAGGTTTTTTTGTTTTAGAGGACTAGAATTGAACACCATAATTAGTTCGCACTCTGTTCTTATATGTGGCCTGTTTTCTTTGTTAGTGTGGCATGCGCTTGATATGGTATTTGTTTTGAAATGAATGAGTATTGCTTGTGCGGTGCTGACGTAGAATTTCTAAAGATAACCTGTGCATATATTTGATTTATTGGCAAGATTTTATAGCTTTCGACATTTGGAATAATATTTTCACACTTTTGAATGTCACCAATGGCTCGTACCGCACGTTTCTGTAAGATGAATAAAGAGGTTCTGTCGTTGATAACCATACTAACGAGGAGTATGTTATGCGGGAATTGACGAGTGCGTAATAAATTTGGCGCTTAGCAGGTAGAACAAAATAATGTATTCATTGATTTACGACACCGACCGATCTGCAGACCGGTTCTTATAGAATCGATCTGTCATGATCATGAAAGATAGTCGTTAAATTAAACACCCTAAAGTTTAATTTTGGTGACTGTTTAACAGTGACATTGTGGAAAGTGAGAGTTAAGTTGGGTGTGAAACAAACTGCTTTTGGTTTGACGAGCAAGTACTTTGTTTTACGTGTCTATAGTTGTAGTTTGCTTGCTAGTAACCATTTGTTTACTTTCCGCAGTGATTGACTGGCTCTGTTATAGAGTTTATATAAATCGACATCAGGAAAAACGATGTTTGCGTCATTTTCCTATAAAACCGCATTAGTACGATATGAAATGTTTGCGCTATCATTTATGTGCGAGGATAAGTATTGAACATGCATTCACATTCGGTCCCTTTGAGCCTCTTTTCATGTTCATTAATAACTAATTACACATCTAATTGGCACGGTTTATCATGCGCAATCATGGCACCCTTGTGTTGTTTACCACCAACATCTTGTCCACCCTGTATCTATTTTTTATCGTTTGACACTCAGGGACGCAACCCTTAGCTGAATTTTTTTCGCTGCTCTTTAACGCTACTCTAACGCTTAAGGCCTATTACCCCGATTGTTTACAGTTTCTGCAAAACCCAAGGCACGTGCGACACACTCGCACGGCTGTAAGCTCTCCCCCAGCTTGAGCTTTAAGGAGCCCACATGCAAGCTCTGTTGCATGTAAGGTGCCCTATTAAACTCGGCCTCTTAGTGCCATCTGGTGGAAGGCGTGGCAGTTCAGTTATGTGCCACTTGGCGACAGTGACACTGGCACTCGCACGCCGAGAAGTTTACGGGTAAATATACTCTTTTTTAAGATATGCTTAACTGCTGACTATTTCTACATGTTCTCAGAATAGATAGGGATCATTTGATAGCATTTCGAGGTTCATACGACATCTACGAGTCATGTAACTAACCACTTTTTTTTCTGAAAGTTGTTACAAAATACTGAGACCCCAGATACACCAGAACCAGTCGGCTGCAACAAGCGAAAAAACAAAAACAACACGTAAGCCTTCTCATGTTGGAAAAAACAAACACGCGTGCAAAAACAACAAATAAAAAGCGCGTGATATCTACGAGATGTATCCAAGGCACTATACAAGTTAAAGCAACGTGCTCTTCTTAAAACCACAATTTTACCTATTAGGGACAAAAGGCAGCTTGACAATACATTTTTCACTTCGCTTTCTCTGTGCGCTTCTTTCATGATTTCTCTCGCGTTCTGGTCTTTGTCGCAAAACAAGATCGTTGTTCTTTGTGCTGTTGAGGTGCCCCCACAGCCCCTGGTTTAGACAGGCAAGTGCAAGCCCCCTCGCCTTTTTAACAGCGACAGCTGCTCTTGTGACCTGCTAAGCCTAAAGACGTGCTCAGAGGCAAGCCACGTCTGAATGATAAATCGCTGAATTTGTCAACATTGAGTTTTTTGCGATAGTGGTCAGGGGTAGTTTCTTAGATATATTTCGTTGTGATTAGTACAGGCAGTGTTTGCATGATATCACGCAGTAGAAATTGTCAGAAAAGAAATATTTCTCCCGTATCGAAATAGCGTATCGGCAAGATCTACCGTCTGAGTTCGCCATGCAATGACAGCCTCAAATTTCTTGAAGCGGTGTGTAAGCTTATTTGTAAACGGTGTCGCAACAGGCTCCTGCACAAACAGTCTTTCACAAGTGCTTATCTCGCTGACGCTCGAGGATGCAGACACTTCAATAATGACAGTGGCGTTCTTTTTACATGTAAGCGTGGAAATGATGACGAGCACTATTAGTGTTTGCATACCACACAAATATCTAATTAATTTCGCGGAAAAGCGTATCGGCAAAGTATGCCGCCTGAAGTCGCCGTGCGATAACGATCTCTTATTTCTTAACACTATGAGTAAGCTTATTTGCAAACGGCGTGGCAACAGGCTCGTGCACAGTGTCTTGTAAGTGCTTATCTCGCTGACGCCCGAAAAGACCGAGACTTCGCTAATTACAGGGGCCTTCTGTTTAAATATAAACATGCAAACGATGACGGCCAGTTTGAATGTTTGCGTATCACACAAATAAGTAATTAATTTCGTGGAAGTGCTTATTGGAAAAATGGGCCGTCTCAGCTCCCCGTGCTATAACAGTCTCTTATTTCTTCACGCTATGTGTAAACACGCGACGGTGATTTGCCCTACTTATCTTGAGGGACCACATGGTAGCTTTTGGAAATGCTGGTTCAGCGAAAGCTCCTCCGAGCAGACTTCTCGACAGAGTTTATTAATAAGTGCATGGCGCTTGTTTGCCAAACACGAGATGAATGAGACCCTCGCTATAGGTACGCATCATCTTTGTAGTTGTCTCGGCCTAAGCTCCGCATGGTTGCTGATGACCCCCGGATATAAGGAAATAAAGTAGATGTAGTCCATCAGTGTGACAGTAGGCAGGCCCCTTGTTGCTGCTTCTCACAAATAGCACTCTCACGAGAAGTGTGCTGAAAATATGTGAGGTGCCAACGATTGTATTTGGAATTATTTCTAGAACCTAATAAATCGGTTCTCCCGAAGCCTGCAAAGTGGAGGAAGGTTGAGGAAAGGCAAAACTTATCCGACCAAGTGCAGCATGAACATACAACATTAGAAAAATGTAAGTAAGCTATTGTGAGACCCACTTTGACTTTCGTGCTAAAGTGGCGTGGCCGACAATTCCTCCGTTCAGATTCCAGAGCAAAATTTTGCTGCCTTACCTCATAAAAAGAAAGGTGCTTACAATAGAAAAAAATTTCACGCGACTGTATGTATACTTTACGGAAAAAAGCTTTCACGTGTGTGTTTGCATGTCTATACTGCATGAACCCCCCCGAGTCTACAGAAAACTTCAAGATTTACTCTACCATATGGTGCGCTGCATGCAAGTTTCTTATTCAACAAACCAGTAGAAGATATTCGTAACGTAAGGGCTCTTCTCGTGCTCCGCGTTTGCTAAGTGTCTGCAGCGTTCAGCTGCTGCGCACAAGGTCGCGGGCTCGACCGCTTATGCGGTCGAGCCCGCGACATAAGCGGATCTCGCAGGTCGCGAGATCCGCTTATGTAGTGGCCGCGTAAGAACTGTATGGCGGCACGTTGAACAAACGTTAAGTCGGTCAGCATTCATTCAAAGCCTACACCTGCGCCATCTTTTACCGCTCCAAGTTGCTAGGGCATGTCAGACGACTCCATTTACTCTCTCAATGATACAATCAATCAGCCAATCACTGAAAAAACCAATCGTATGTTTCGTGAAAGACTCCTCATCTCTCAAGGCAACGTACCGTCTAGCATGCTCGTCATCGCTTTTGTTGTGGTAATTTGTTACAGTGGTTAGGGGGCAAATTATATGCAAACCCTTGGAAACGTGGTTCAGTCAATCGTTGTAGCGCGTGTATTTTCTTCATTCCTGCAGGTGGTTTGCTAAGCTCCCACGCATTGCGCGTTTTATCTTGGCTCTAGAATATAGAGTCTAACTCTCCTATATACATCTGTTTCCTCTCTCGTCAACCTTTTTTTAAGTCTTCGCTGCAATTACGCTCGACAACAGAGGGAAACGAAAGCTATTGTTTCGGGAAGCGGCAAATGTCTCATACGAACTCTTTAATGGCTACGCCGCAACACTGTTCCCTATTTCGGGCAAGTATACGCATTGTATTGTGGTGAAGGGAAGTGAGAATTTGCCTAATTACTAAGCGTAAAGAACGTGCCATTATTTGGTATACATTGGCCTCTGATCCAGAGCTGCGAGAACACCACAGCTTAGAAAACGAACACTTCCTTCGTTCGGGGGCTCACCAAGGCCTCCCGATGGCGGGGAAGTATGAGGTCTTGCGGGGGAAAACACTCGGCACAATCCTCGGCGCAGCCGCGGCCCCACAAATTCGCGAACTGCGCTTGTTGCAGCTTTGATCCCCTCGGTGCCCCTTGGCTTACCAGGAGATCCTGCACCTCTAGATTTTTCATAATTTTAGGTGCTCTCCTGGAGCCTCTGTCTGCCTGTATTATTTTTCTTTTCGGACGCTTAATAACGTCCCCACCCCATGTTCATGTTCGAGGCTTCCCTCGTCGCGCTAAAGCGCAGATACCAAAAGGGTTGGCTGTGCACACGTGTGCGAACGTGTGCGAACGTTTATCGTGTACGCCTTGCGGTTGCTGCGAAATCCTTCAGCACGTGATATTGTAGTGTCCCGCTTTCATTACGCAGCGTAAGTCGCTAGGTGAGGGACTGTCAGCTCTTTCGCTTGCTGTGTACGACACTCGACGAATGTTTGTACCCCAGTGTCGTGCGCCTCGACGTGATCAGGTTCATCGCGCTCTACCTAATTTTCTAATGGTAACTAATCTAAGTTCACGTTCGTAGCCTATTTCTGTTTTCACGTGGGGGAACCTCAGGCACCATTTCCTGTATTTCGACAACCTTTAGGGGCGTGACCTGCAGTGGCCGACCGTACTGTGTGTGACCAGTACAATCTGTGTTGCACTTGTCTCTTTGAGAGTGGTCATCTGGGTATTTCTTTCCCCCTCCCTCGCCTTCTTCCTCTCTCCAATTTCTATGTTTTCATCTCCTGTCTGGAGAGTTATCCGGTGCCTCACCATTTCCGGTGGCAGTTGTCAGCCTGCACCTCGCTTTCCCCTTACTTTCTAGTGTATACAGGGTGTACCAGCTAACTTTAGCCATGGATGGATGGATGGATGGATACAACTTTCTTGTACGTCCGGCAAGGTTTAACGTGACCCGGGCTCAGGTCTTCCACGGGGGAACGTTAAGGTCCGGCCTCAACGCCACCTCACGGGCTTGCTGGACTGCCCACGACTGGATTCCGAGGTCTGAGCTGCGCAGAGCGGCGGCCCACCTCGAGCACAGGGTCTCCGGAGCAACTGTCATCCTTCCAAGAACTACATTGCACTTCCACAGCGTGTGCGTGAGTGTTGCTGGACCTTCCTAGCACAATTTGCACATGTCGTCCTGATGCTTATCTAGGAAGAAACGTTTCAGACGGAATGTATTAGGGAAGGTATTCGTCTGGAGTTGTCTCCACGCGACGGCCTGCCTCCTGTTCAATTTGGGACTAGGCGGTGGGTACATCCTTCTGGCGTTTAGATATGCACTGGTTATGTCGCTTTATCTGGTGAGCCCATCCCGTTCTGGGCGAGGAGGGTTCGCTATCGTGCGAGAGGCGCTGCTCTGTTCGGCGCGGCGGGTCATGTCTCGCGCCGTCCGGTGTGCCATCTCGTTTATGTTCGGGAGCACGTCGTCTTCCGTGGTGACGTGCGCGGGGAACCATATGATCCTCGAGCTCGCGGTTTTGAATGTGCCCGCTTTGGCTAGAATGGACAGGGATTCCTTGGAAATTCTACCTTTGGCGTAAATCTTTACTGCCGTTTGCGAGTCGCTTAGTACGACTTCGCATTCCTGTTCTGTGAAGGCCAGCGCGATCGCTACTTCCTCCGCTATTTCGAGTGTTTGGTGTATAGACTGCATGTGGTTCTGATTTCGGATTTTGTGTCTATGACAACGTCGGTGTATTTTTGACCGCTCGGATATTTTGTTGCGTCGACAAAGCGCGTGTTCTCTGCCGAATGAACGGAGGAGAGCCTCGGCTCTTGCCTTTCTTCTACCTCGGTTGTAATCGGGGTGCACGTTTCTTGGGATGTTTGCCTGTAAAGGTGTCTCCGAGTTTGTTGGGGTGCATTTTCTGGCCGTGCTGGCTGTGGTACGTTATGCCGAGCGTGTTCATAATCTGCTTTCCCATCATGGTGGTCGACAGGTGTTCGAGCTGCGGGATGCGTTGTGTTTCGGCTATTTCTTCCAGGGTGTTGTATATGCCCAGCTGAGCCAGGAGCTCCGTGCTCGTCGATTCCGGGACACCCAGGGTTATCTTGTACGTTTTCCTTATGAGCGTGTTGATCTTGTTCTTTTCCGCGACGTACGAGTTGTGGTAGGTGGCTACGTAGGCGATGTGGCTGACAACCAAGGAATGGATCAGTCGAATGACGTTTTCTTCCTTCATGCCCGCGTGTCTATTGGTTATTCTCTTTATGAGTCTCGTGGCGCTGGTGACTTTGCCTTCGATCTTCCTCACGGTTTGGCCGTTAGCTCCGTTGGCCTCAATGGTCATTCCGAGAATGTTGATCTTGTTTGCTTTGGTTATTGCGTTTCCGTCTTGGGTGTACAGGCCGATTTCCTCGTACTCCCGGGGTTCCGTGTAGCTCTGTGGTGGCATGCCTCTGCGGGTGGGCCGGTAAAAGAGTGGTTCGGACTTGCTCGGGGAGCATTTGAGGCCCGTTCCTTGGAGGTACTCTTCCACTTTGGGAAGGGCAGTTTGTAGTGCGTTCTAAATTTCGCGGTCATTGGCGCGGTCCGCCCAAATCGGTATATCATCTGTGTATATAGCTTGGTGTATTCCTTCAATTTCCCGTAGTTGGCTGGGGAGACCCAGCGTGACTAAGTTGAAAAGGAGCGGAGATATAACTGAGTCCTGGGGGGTACCTGTACTTCCCTGGGTATGTTCTTCGGACTCGAGGTCTCGAACCGTCAGGTTGGCTTTGCGATCGTTCAGAAAGTCCCTCAAGTAGTTATAGGCCCTTTCTCCAAGTTCAGATTAGACAATTGTTTCAGGATCGACTCGTCAGCGACATTGTCGAATGCTTTCTCCAGGTATAGTCCTTGGATGGATCTAGTGTTTCTTGTCTTGTCGTCAAGGATCAGGTTCTTCAGTTGCAACATGACGTCCTGCGTTGACAGGCGGGATCGGAAGACTATTACGGTGTGGGGGTAGGCTTCCGTCTCTTCTAGATGGCTATTGATACGGTTCAGGAAGGCGTGTTCCAAGACCTTACCGACGCACGACGTGAGAGGGATGGGGCGTAGGTTCTCCAAACTCAACGGCTTTCGGGGAGTGGATATGAGGATAGCCTTGGACCTGTTCCACTGCTCCAGGATGCGGCCTTCTCTCCAGCACTTGTTCATATAGCCCGTGAGTTTTGTGACAGATTTGTCGTACAGGTTTTTGAGCGTTTTGTTGTTAACTCTGTCCGGTCCTGGGGCTGACTTGCCATTGAGTCCTTGGAGTGCCGTTCTGATTTCCGCCTCACTAAAGTCTTTAACCAGAGTATAAAAATATGCAAATGCCGTGTATCTGGGGACACCGTACGTAATATTTGGCGTCGCTTGAAGTTCCTTAAACTATTTTTTTTCATTCCGCCTAATTAGTTAATTCGTCCTAATTAATAAATAAACTTCTCAAATATTTAGATAAAGGTGTCAATGAGAAAATTGTAGAGCAACATGAAAAACTCCTGATAGAGGTTTCTGTTGCTCAACACGTGCTACACAAAAGTGTTTTTCCGACCGTGAAGGCAGCCCGAAAATGCACGCAGAATTACCGAGCGACTGGCCGCTCGAGGTACTGTGCGTGTATTCGTGGGCTTTTCACACTCGGAAATACACCTTTACGTAACCCGTACTGAGGAACAGAAAGCTATACCGGGAGTTTTTCATGTCGCTCTACAATTTTCTCATCGACACTTTTCTTTTACTTATATTAGAGAAGTTGAGTAAATATTTAAGGCTATCTAATTAGTCGACATGACAAAAATTGCTTAAGCGACGACAGGCAGCATTACCTTTGTTCTGTCAAGCTACGCGGCATTTGCATATTTTTAAACTCCGTCTAAAGTTAACTGGGGCAGCCTGTATATGTTTTCCAAACAAATAATGATGGAAATGCTTAATATTCTCACCTCAATACTTATCTGTAATGCAACGAAGCTTAAGAAAATAGATCCGTCATTATGGAACGCATGCAAGACGCTTGTCCAGGCAGTTAAGGAACGAATGAGAGAAGCGTGGCCCAGGGTATTGGCGATGCTTGGGCGGCCTGTGTTTGAATACGGTGGAGATTATATGCACAGCAGCTTCACTGCGTTCCATATCCTGTTTGTGAAGAAAGCTTTTAGTTGCGATAGCAGGTTACACTTGATTTTGCTTTACTTGCGTAAGGCCACTTGTTTTCACTGCCAAGAGTTTTATGTGTCTCATGTTCCTCCGAGACGTTTACTCACGAGGAATTTGTCTTCCGATGTCAAATTATACTCACACCTAGTCTGATGTTTTGTATATGTCGTACGCCTAACCGCGAAGAAAAAAAACAACAACAAGACGCACACAAAGTCACACCAGTTTGTCGGTGGCAGTGGTAGCAGGCGCTATCCTCCTTATGAACGAAAGATGGCGACCAAACACAAGGCCCTCCATAGATACTTTCCCAAGAGCCTTGCTGCGGCAGGTTTCCCAACCTGCACCTAAAGCGGCAATTCCTGAACAAGAACCCTTATATTGGCGTCAATACTCTTTGCAAGAAATCTGGGCCTTATATCACAAGCGTGTGTTTTTTTTTTTTTTGTCAATGCATTTCTAGCAAAATGCTGTGTAGTTTCATTTTTAATGTGTAATTCTATATGCCACGCTGCTTTATGGCTCCCTCCTCCTCAGACCGCGTTGAGTGTCATAGAGCGACGGCAGCGTCTGCGCCAGCATATCGATCGATGTTGTCGCTTAGTAGCACTGATATCGGCATGCCAAACAATTCGCGACTTCCTCGCTGTATGCTGTAGACGTTACCAGTCATAGCAACACGTTAGTGTGCGTACACATAGGGGGCCAACAAATTACTGCGACGAATGTCGAGTTGGAAAATAGAGAGGGACCTCCGTGAATGCAGCTACGTGCCTTGCTGTTTAGTATGATTGTTTACGCGCAGACACAACGTGCCGTATACACAATATATTTATTTTGCAACAGACGCTATGCTGACTGGCTTCTGCCTCGATAACAGTTTGTCTAGTTTACTCTTTTGTTGTTGATTACATTAAATATATTGTAAGCTCCTCTTCAAAACAATCTTCTGCAGGTGTTTGCAGAAGTGTACTTCTGCCCTGAGGCAATAAGAAGTATAAAATGTATTTACAATTCGAAATGCGTTTTCTGCAGGGCGCGCTTAATACAACGATAGTTACTTGTTTCGATTCGCACACTCAGTGTGCTATGTGCTTTGATGAATGACGTTAAAGACTGAAACAAAAATAAGAGTACTTCAGGTCAAGCAATGTGTTTACCGGTAAAGGTACGAATTGTCCTCGTTATGTTTTCTCCGAAGCGTACTTCGTATGATTTATACAAGCATACTCTTACAATCTGGTAACCTAGAAAAAACAACATTTCTTTGCCAGCACTCGATATTATGGCGGTCCTTTGAAGAACTGACGCCCTAAAGCTACATCAAGCCACTAAGGACTACCAAATGGCTGCTCACGCATTCACCACAATTCACCTCTACAATAAAATTAGAAAAATAAATACAAGGCTAGCAATGTAAGTATTCTTTTAGGTTAAGGCAGTGCATAACGGTTGAAGAAATTCGAATGTAAAAAAAAAATAAAGCTTAAATAATAGGACCAATTCATTGCAAATATGTATAAGCAGAAGTTGAGACATCTTTTTTCCTGCTATTTAACACTAAAGATAGGTACGTGTCATGTCTCTGCAAGGACATTAAATTATGTGCCCTCATGTCAAAGTGCTTCAGCTTGAGTAAAATAAATCGTTGAGAACCATTTTCATCTTAACGTCGTAATGACGAACGCTTTACTGCATATATGTCATATTTACTTGGAATGCAAGGGCAGCACAAAGGCATTTTCCTCTACAGTTGTGAGGCGTACGCATTCCTTGGAACTACTCGTTTTGAGACTCAGTCATTGGCTGAAATATGAAAGCCCTTTCCTTTCGCAAGACACCCCACATATGTTTCACCCTGAAGACCGCATCCATCAGTGTTTTTGTTGCTGTGCCTGACTGGTTATTACTCTTCCGAATTTCGCGGATTTGATTTGTTTTCCCATACATGTTTATAACCAGATAAGAAAAATATTAGTATTAGCGATGGTGCCATAACTGCTGCTGTTTGCTAGAGATTTGCTTCGTTTATGTCATGCAGAGCGCACTTTCACCGAGACCTTTATATCGTGGGATTTGACAAATAGTTTATATACAGCGCTATGTTTAATGGTAATCATCATCAGGCTATTTTGATCCCCATTTCATGAAGGCAACGGTTATGACTACCTCTATCTCACGCATGCTGTTTTTTTTTATTTACATATACAGTACAATCCAAGCCCCGTCGACGGTCCATTGAGTAAGTGGGGCTACAAAAGCAGTTTTTAGAGCAGGAACACAATACGTAAACTAATACAGATATTAAAATGGGCAACTGGTAATTGTATGAGACAGATCATGGATTCACATAAAACCAGGGAACGCGTAGTAATCATTAAATTAGAAAAAGTGCCAGGACAACTGGCCTGCACAACAAAAGTAGAATTATGCGGCAATCATATTCAAGTTGTGTCTGCAAATTTCCCTAATTCATCATGCCATCTAATTGTCTAACGTCTTCTACGGCTCTTTCCTTCTCTAGGTACCCTTTCTGTAATTCTAATGGACCACCGCTTATCTGCCCTTCGCATATTATATGGCCTGCCGAGCTCTATTTTTTTCTCCTAAAGTCAACTAGAGTATCGGCTACCACCGTTTGCTCCACACCGCTGTTTTCCATCTTTTAACGTTACCCCTAAAATTTTTCGTTCTATCCCTCATTGCACGGTCTTTACCTTGTTCTAACGTTTGTTTGTTGACCTCTGCATTTCTGTCGCGTATGTTAGTGCCAGTAGATAGCAATGATTGTGCACTTTACTTTCTGTTTCTGTTCAACAAAAGCGGTACGCTCCTGGTAATTCTTTTCCCTAATGCCTGCCCTATATTATACATGTGCTTAAAATCTTCGATTTAGACATATGTAAAACGTATGACATATATACCTAAGTATAGTGTTTATTAAAACAAACGAAAAATGCATACGTTTACGAATATCGCATAAATGTTACCATTTGATACACAAATAGCGAACCGGCTAGAACACGTGTCTAGCTGTTAATATCCAACTGATTAGTTCTGTTTGACGCTAGCTTAATTGAGCTTTCAATGATTGATGACTAACCTGTCCTCCGATTAGGAATTGCCAGTAATCCACTGTCCAAATTAACACTGTCGAAAGAACCACATCGACTCATCCGTATTTAAAGAAATCATAGCTTGTTCTCACTGGGAGCCCATTCTTGTCAAAATAAGCATTAAATTGCCTTTGTTAAAGTTGC
Organism: Dermacentor albipictus; assembly: GCF_038994185.2. Lineage (NCBI taxonomy): Eukaryota > Metazoa > Arthropoda > Arachnida > Ixodida > Ixodidae > Dermacentor > Dermacentor albipictus. The sequence continues at coordinate 12,250,944 of NW_027225570.1, read as the reverse complement.
GGACACTGTTTGTACCACTCTTGCAGCCTTTAATGCTATTGATCAATGCTAAAAAATTTAACGTCGTGAAATACACGAGTGACCTCTACTCTTCTTATTTGCCTAAGAAAAATGATATCATAGTAAGAAATAAATGGCTACAGGACCCTTATCACGATCAATGTTGATGCTAACGCGTTTACCATTCAATAACTAGAGCGACACAATGTATTGGCACGGCCGAAAGGAGTTATGTAAGATGATTGTACTGCAGTGGCATTGTTCTTTCGCACTTCCCTAAGAAGGCTCGGCGCCATGTAACGCCGTCACCGCGAAGCCTGTCAGTGGCCTTCAAAATTCATGGCACATTGGTGCATGCGAACGCTGAAAAACGGGCAATGCGGAAACTGTGCTTCTCTCCCGCGATTCTTTCTGGACATGCTGCGCCATCTGGTGGCATCGTCAAGAAGTGCGCACGTGTCTCTGAGACGGGAAGGGTGGCGCGCCGGTGCGTGCGAACAATGAGAACCGTTTCCTGGCTTGCCGCACTCTCAGTGGCTCATACTGAGTGAACAAAGTTGGCCAGAGGTCCACTGAAGAGCGGCACATGCATAGGAAATGATGCATCAGCTAGCTAAAGCGAGGCTGAGAAAGGCATTCATTGAAGAGCGGCACATACCCAGTACATTTGTCGTGCAGCCTACTGATGCATCGGGGAACCCTGATGCACCACGACGCATCGGTTCTTTGAGGAACCTTAGGATTCCTCAAGGTACACTCTTAGGCAAAATTACCCAATTTTGGAGTAATGGAGGCCGTTAGACCTTCACGATTAGCAGTTAGTCCGCTAAGGAGCAACGACGCAGAGATGCGTGCCGTGTGCAAACCTGGAGGACTAAACGTTACGCCGCTTTTCGGATGGCGTTTCTCCACGGGACGAATGTCAGCATTTACTCTCATGGCCACGCTGTGCACATGGTTAACTGATGTTCACGGGCCGTGCCGTGCATATATATCAGGCATTGACATCCTCCATACAGCTGTCGCCTGCTTTACAACTCATACGCACGGAATGAGACGGTCAGCGGTATGCTCCGTAAGAAAAATAAAAACGATTATATATATATATATATATATATATATCTTGCCATGCGTTACAAAGTTCTGCAGTTTACGAGTTGTCCTTATAGATTATTATTGACGTTGCGATGTCGAGGAAAAAAGGCGCGCCCCACCCCCAGCAAGTGCTGTGAAAATTTAACGAAGTGGGCTACTAGCCAAGATTGCCCGGCATCGCATGTCCCGCACGCATGCTGCTTAGCTGATCCGGCAGATATGTGTGCTTCCTGCATAAATGTGGAACACGCGCATGTCCGCGTGTACATGCACATGATGTTGGTATTGACGCTAGTGTACAACGCGCAGGCAAACACACACGTACCATATGCACGCGCGAATACTTATTTAATCTGTCAGCAGAGAGACGGGTGTACACTCGCGCGCGCGCGCGCGCATATACACACGCATGCATGATACAATTGAGAGACAAGTGTTCGCATGTGCGCACCTACAGCATTTTCTATTGTGCCTACGAACGTACACGAACGTGTAGGTGGCGGCCGGCCGCGGTGTACACACTCACTGACCAAGCCACGCCCGCCGCACACGCACGCACATTTCCATACCCATGCATGAATACATTAATGTACGTGTCGGTAGGAGGGCAGTGCACATGCATGCAACCGCACAGTGGCGTAGACAGAAAATGTTTTTGGGGTGGGGAAGAGGGGGCGACGCACCCCTTTAACCGGGAACGGGAGGGGGGAGGGGGTCCGGGCAGGGGTCATCCTATGGCACACAGAAATTTCCATGGGAGGCATGCATTGGGTGCACTCCCCTCCCCTGGCTACACCACAGTGCACACACACACACACACACACAAACACACACACACACACACACACACACACACACACACACACACACACACACACACACACACACACACACACACACACACACACACACACACACACACACACACACACACACACACACATGCACACACACACACATAAATGCACAGCTATAGCCTTTTAGGCACATGCTTGAATACATATGAATCCACCTATAGGAAGGCGATGAGCAAAACGAGAACAAGGTGAAAGCTGGAGCCAACGTTTCGACAAGTGGACTTGAAGACAAGTCCACTTGTCAAAGCAATCGGCTCCAGCTTTCACCTTGTTCTCGTTTTGCTCATGGTCTTGAATTTCCATCTCACGGCTTCCCCCTGTTTCACCCGTAAGGAGGCCAGATGTACAACCACACAAGTGTGCACACGCACACAGCTAGCCATTCCATACAAACACATGAATTCGTTTGAAATCAGTAAAGAAACCAGGGTTTATGTGCACCATGCATACATGCGCATATATATACACACACATACACATGCAGCATATGAGGAAAGAATGGAATAAGTTTAACATATATAAATTATATTGGGCTCAGATGTCTTCCTTTGTACAATGCAATAAGGCACAAACACCCCGTATGTGTTCACACCTTTTGAATGGCAATGAGCACTTTTTCTATGTACCATAATGTATTTGTGATCAATAGTTCTGCAGTTTTAAATTTTGTGGCACCTACCCATGAAGAAATTAAAAAGCCTTTCAATGAATCTTCACCTAGAAATTTGGATCTATACTGTTTATACGCATTTTTCAACGCAGCACAAACATAGCACATTATAACTGCCAAAATATTGCATAGTGTGGCCTTCCCTTGGAGATTTTAGTTGCAGTGCTTGCAAAGTTACTGCTTGCCTCTCAACCTCACTTTTCAGAGAGCTCTGAGGAGTCACTCTTATAGAACAAAAGATAAATGCTGAATTTTTACGTCATCATCTGCCATGCAACAAACCTCACTGCAGCAATTTCTAATTTTTTTTTTAAAGAGAAGCTTTCTTTGCCCACTGTCTCATACTTTTACCTGGGTTGGTCGGTCGGTCGGTCGACCGATGGTCAGATTCTCGCTGAGTAGATTTATCCTCCTTCTTACATATAAAAAAAGAACCATGTCTGGCACCGGGTTTCAAATCTCATACATCATACTCTAATCATTAGGCCACAACAGAACTTTCTTTTTCTTTATCGCATGTAAAAAAGGCAATACCTCTGTACAACAATATGGTTTAGGTTGACACAGTTAATAATCAGGCAGAGAAACACATGTGCTTAATAATGGCATCCATTAAGGCTGAGGCCTTTGGGCAGGCCACAACTGCATGCATGCTCCTTTCGTGCAGAACAGCTTGCCGAGTGCGCGAGACAACTCAACAAGCATTACGAGGGGGCCACACATGTAGCTTACGCAGATGCGGCGGAGTAACCGCAACTACCAGCCGTGGCCCTAGCTGTGGTCACGGGGCCGAATCATACCACTACCACCACCACCTCCATACACACCACAAAACCCAAAGAGGGCGAAGAAGCTTCCATCGCTTTAGCCTACGCAATGACTACAGCCGCTTGCATCATTAGAAACTCCCATACGGCTATCCGCAACTTCACCAGAAGCCTCATATTATTGCAAGCAAACCACATACTCTCAAGCACATCGCCATCCCGTTGCCGCCATGTTCAGCTAATCTGGGCCCCAGGTTATACAAGCCTTGCCGGGAGTGAAGCCACTCACGACACTGCCCAAGAAATTGTCCACTGGGTGCATCACCTGTCATCGGAGCGGCGACCCCCTCCGATGACCTGCAGCCCAGCAGGCTGACGACGAGGCAGTCATCTCCTGATGCGGCCACACGAAAGACAGAATGGTTACATATGGCGAAATCCTCTTGCATTACCGTAAGGCAAGAGTGAAGTACCCTGTCCTCTTTCCTTTTCTCTCCCCTCCTTCCAATCCTCCATTTCTGTGCTGCTGTCACCTTCCTTCAGAAGAGTAGGCAGGTGTTGTGCCCCTTCCGGTGGCAGTTGCCAGCCTGCTCCTCGCTTTCCCTTTCCTGTTAACCATGTATACGCATATATGTGTTCAAAACAAATAATAATAATAATGAAGTACCCACCTCCTGACAAGTCACTCAATAAGTACCAGTCAACAACATGTAGATTATTACAGACACGCACATTCCCCACACCCTCGCTATACAGTCACATCCACCCAGATGTTGACACACCACAGTGCAAAGTGTGCGGGGCGTCTCGCATTGACCTCAGCCACATTATCCAGGCATGTCCTGCAGCGACAGACACCATTAAACACAGCACCAACCCTACATTTAAAATCACCATGCCTGAGAAATGGGAGGATGTGCTGCTCAGCAAATGCCCAGAGGACCAACTCTGGACAGTCTGGCTGGCTGCCGTTGCCGCCAAGACCACCTCTGGCCACCACCTTAGGAAGGAGGGCTCCGGTGGGGCTAGTCCCCCCGCCCCCCTTCACTCCAGCAATAACATTTAATGAAGTTTTGTCTATCTTCCTCCCTTTTGTGCAAACACCAACTAACTCTCTCAGATGGTCACCACATGTTCATTGTGATGATGATTTCCATACTATGGCCTTGCGAAGGACAATGACGCCAAAGTGTGCATGCATAGTCGTGAGTGCAATGCTTCGAAAGAAAAAAATGACTGCGAAAAGCCAAGCTTGAGGGCAAACAGAAGAAATTAATAAAAGAAATGGGAGCCAACCACAGGTGTTCGAGTGAGTGTAAGAAATAATGCAAAGATGAAAAAGAAGATGACAGCAAAGGGTGCCCACACGGTCTTGGGTGCAACACTTCAGAAGAGACAATGATGTAGAGCCAAGCATGAGGGCACAAGAAAAGAATAAATGAAATGGGAGCCAATCACACTAATAAACAAAGCTCCGACTAAACATTCACATGAAAATATAAGGCTCAAAAAGAAGATAACAACAAAGTGTATTCTACAATGCGGAGGAGTTCTAGGAAGATACACAGCAAGGAGATCCATACTTTGGTATATACTCACAATGGGAGGCTGGCCAACAAGCAGTCAGTAAAATTAAAATAAATCAGATACAAAGAAGGATGGGCCAGTATAAGATTTGTCACATTGAGCAGCATGGATGCGCACGAGAACATTGCCATTCTGGTTTCCTTTACACCTAAAAAGCAGTAACGAAATGGACAAACTCATAGCATTTCATTAAATGCTTCACGTAAGCTTCACTTCATAAGGATTCCAGGCTGTGCATTGGATGTGCACAATTATTTTATTAATATATATTGTAGGCATGTCATATACATTGTAGCATCATCAGGTCACACCTTGTCATTCGTAACCTCCCTGCATTGTAACATTGTCTCTCCTACTCTGTCTTCTGGCATGAATAATACAACAGCGGTGTTCATGGGGCTCAGTGCCCACATTTTTTATTGTGCTACTGAACACTGCGACATGACATTCTGAAAGGTAGTGACACCTTGAATAATAGAATGAGGTGCAACTACCCTCACTTCTTTTTCTCAGTCAAGGGTACTAGAAGCAGTCTGTAAATGCAAAAAGAAAAGAGAGAAGTATCTAATATTGGGGAGATTGGCTGGAGTGTCTGTAGCAAACATCATTCCAGTCTAGAGGACTATTGGATGGCCATCTATAATGATACCTATCCAGCTAAGATGGACCTCAGGGACACAATGTTGGTTTGACCTAGTTGGTACCTGATATTAAAAAGATTAACAGTGCACTTAAAAGACAATGACAAAGAAAGCACACAGCCTGTCACTTTCTTTGTCCTCTTCTTTTAAGTGTGCTGTCAATCTGTTTACATTAGAAACATGATTTTATTCTTTAAAAAATGTAACCCCAAGATAACAACTCCTTGATGATAAAAATTTGGTTTCACGCAACATCTTTTTTAGGTTTAAAGAAACATTGATTCAGCTACATGAAACGGAATACATTTACATTACTGGGAGTGGCTACTTGTGGTCTCTTTAGAATTAGGAGTGACTTACACTCAGTCCACGCAGCCTTCCACATGCATGTAGAAAACTTCCCCTGTGCGAGACATGGGCGGTTTTTTGTGCACTCGCACACATATGAAATGCAGGCTGTGTGGACTGAGCTTAAGTCACCCCTTACTAATGAAATATTGCAATCAGGCAGTCAGGTGGCAATTTATTTGCTACAGCAAATAATTTGTTAGAAGTATTGCTGTCCTGATTAGCTATAGCAATTCATTTAAAGTAAACTAAAATTCATAAATACTTGTATTTTGTGTCAGTCTCATTAAAAATGTAAAAAGTTATCTAAGCAATACAACAGCCAGCTAATTTTTGCAGACATTCATTATCAGCGAAATGTTTCTCCAAGACTCACTAACTTCAATTTATATATATTGATAGTACGCGTTTAAGGTTAGATGAGCTTGGCGTTTTATATGAATGCACACAAAGAGACAACGGCCAAGCGGGTCGAGCGTGAGCACCAACAACAACCATCTCCTTCCTCTTTGTCTTCTGCTGGCGCTTGTATTTCTCACTGTAATATATATAGGCAACTCATCTATATTACTCTTTAAAAGCCATTTTTATTAAGTTCATTCATTACTCATTTCTTTACCAACTGCATTCAAGCCTACTGATAATCAAGTATTCTGCTGAATAGAGCAGAAACAACATATTGCACATACTAAAACACTGACAACAGCAGATGGCAGAGCATAAATAAACAAGATAATTCCTTTCATATTTTTTTGTGAAAGTCCATTAAAATTGCAAAAAAAATGAAAGACAGAAGCCTTACTAATACAGCTATAGGAAAGGTCTTGGTGAAAAAGTGACAGGGGTAGTGCACTAGGCTTTATTCCCTCAGTATACAGAAATAAAGGGGAAGAAAGCTTAGGTATACTGCAATACTGCTATAGGTATACCGCTAAGGTATATTACATGAAATCATGTAGGACAGCTGTGACAGAAGCACCCACCTAAGGTCAAAACATATTGTTGGGCTATATTTGGTTCATTATTGCAAGAAATAGGGCCAAAAAATATGAGTGACCAGAAAGGAGACAAACGATCACCATGTACACTAACTAACAACTGTGCATTTATAGTTTGATCATACAGAAAAAAGGCCAGTTGAAAAGAATACACAGAAGATACACATCAGCACAAGTATGAAGGAAAACAAGCCTGCAGCGTATACACTACGGATCCCGACAGGAAGCACACATCCTTCTAGCATAATAGAGGGCATGTTGTCACAAAATTTCCCAGCCTTTTCAGCTCAAGTACATTCATAATTTACCTGAGCAGCTGATCAACTGATCTCCATAGAACACCAGTATTCACCAGCAACAGTGCACAACTGGAATATTGACAATGCAAACTTTGTTGTACTATTGTGGGATCTCACATTCCAAAATCACCATATGGTTACGAGGCACATTGTAGTAGGGGATGTTGGATTAATTTTGACTACCTGTCATTCTTTAGCGTGCACCCACTGACCGGTACATGACCATTGTTGTATTTCACCACCACCTAAATCTGGCCACCGTGGCTACGATTTGATCTCACACACTTGGGCATAGCAGTGCACAATGCTTCAGCAGGAGACTGGCCAAAGCGGACATGTACAACTCATAACAAAGAGATGTGCTTGCTCAAGTGGGTTAATTCAGTAATGAAAATTCGCACTACAGATTTCACATATGAAAGCTGTAAATATAGAAATTTGGCCTAAATAAAGAGCCCAATGTAGTAAGTGAAAAAGTATGTTTTATGAAAGTAAAATGTCTTCATTGTTAAACTCAAGTTTGACAGAAACATCATTTCAGACAAGAGAAGGCTATGCATGATTGTAATAAACTTTATCAATGAGTACAGAGCGAGGCTTTGCTACTTTCATTACTCCCTAGCTGTGCTGGACTGCCTGATGCACATGTGCGGATTTGCTAAATGCCTTTTAGCAGCAGAAATCACGACAGGAAGTGTGCCTCGTTTTGTTTCCATTGCTTAACCTGTAATTAAAAATACAAATTGCTGGGCACATGAAGTGCTGCATGCAGAGCCGGCTTTGTGAGTGACACGCCATTTGCACCTATAGGTGTTTTTGTTACCTCTTCGCATAATGGTAGTAATTATAGCCTGTGTACTGCAGCCTATAGATAATTTAAGGCCACTCAAAGCTAGAAGACACCTGCTAGGTTATGTCTGTCTGCCAGAACGTACCATGCAACACCTACAGCTCCATGTAACATGGTTTTGCTGCAACAAGATATTTTCTTTGACGTAAGTGGTTGCAGTGTTTGTGACATGCACAGTTGCCCACCAAATTTTATGGATCACTAAATTTGAGAAAAAAACTTAATATTGTGATGTAGCAGTTATCACAACGTTTATTACGCGTCGGAGATGTGGCAAACCGACCATGCCCAAAGCATGGATCACACACGGGCGAGCCCCACAAGCGATGATGAAGAAGAACACCATATGAACCCCACATGATGATGATCATGTACGGATGACAATTAAAGTATAGCTTATAAATGCCCACACTTCATGTTTTTGGAGCAAAGCAAGCAACTGTTTTGACTGCGAAGGTGTCAGGTCGGAACTGATGGCAGCTGTAAGAGCTGAAGGAGATGCGGCCTGTCCAGTACAAGGAGTTTCAGAGGAAGCTGCTTTAAAGGAAACAACAGAGATAGACTCCGATTCCGTGGCACAAGCCAATGTAGCCTATTTAGGGATGAGAATCTTTTCGGATGTTGGGTTTGTAGTGCAGAGCCATGATCAAATCAAACCAGCCCTGATGCAAAGGCTATCCCTCTTGTGAGACAGCGTGCAGATGATAATACGAGCACGTCACCGCAGTCAATGACGTCAGAAGTGATAGTAGCAATGCTTTGATGACGAGGTGGTAGCGCGGTATCTTCTCCAGCAAGCAAGTGAAGTGGTGCGTCATCTGCATGAAGTGAATAGGTTTTGTCGGTCATGTGGAGAACGCGCTGCCTGCACCAGATGGAGGCGGAGGCCGTAGAAAGAAAATCCCATCCCAATATGAGCTACTGGGCACACGAACTTAACACTGCAAATTGCACGTAATGCGGAAGTCCGTCGATGGAAATACGAGCAGTGCACATGGCGGTAGGTCGAATGGCGGCCCCTTGAGCAGCGAGTAGCGTTGGTCCATCGTAGGGGGTTGTAACTTTCCGGAGTTTCAAACACAATGCACGGTGAATAACTGAAACACTAGCACCAGTTTCTATCAAAGCTTCGACTTGTGCACCTTCTACTGCAACCAATATCATATTGCACAGACGTGATAGAGGAATTTCTGTCCTGTCGTTCGATGCAGCTTTTCCTCTCGAAAAGCTGCATAATTCAGTTTTCTGGACGACGCTCGGCGAATTGAGAAGCAGGTCGAAGTGGGCGTAGAGCGGCGAAGGGGTAATGGCGAGCGGTGTCTCACAGGACGATACGTCGGAACCGTCTCGGATGCTACAGTAGGTGATGGAGAGCAGCCGCGCGGTGGAGCATAAGTACGGCATTGGTCTTGCAGGCTCCCTGGACGTTGGAATGTAGCTCCGGGCGAAAAGTCATCCCATTCGTATGCGTCATATCCGGGACGCTCGTCTTGCTGGCGCTTGCGGCAAAAACGTGCTATGTGGCTACGATAACCGCAGTAGTAGCAGATGGGACGAAGAGGACGCCACTGCGGATAGCTGGTTTGGGTAGGTGTGCTGGTAGTCATGGAAGCCATGTGGGCCGGCGTTGGTTTTTGAGGCATCGATGGAATGATGACTGGAGTAACTGTGGCTACTTGTGCGTACGTTTGTGGGGCCCGAGGGGTTAGAGGGTCCGTGTATGCTGCACCAGCCATGGACGCCAATTCCTCCTTGACAACGTCTCGCAGGTCGGTATCCGACACACGAGAAAGCATAGGCCCTGCGGCGAAGCTATGATACTGTAGCTCTTCACAAATTATTGCGCGGATCATTGCTCGTAACGTGGGATCGTCGGCCGTGGTGGTTGCAGTGGTGTCTGGCTGCAACCGTACTGATTCGAGTTCGTCGAGGCGCTGGCATGCAAGTAGCGATGATATCAGCGACGGTAGCGGGGTTCTTGATGGCTACGGCATTGAAAGCGACAGCTCCGATGCCTTTGAGGATATGGCGAACCCTGTCTAATTCGGTGATGGCCGTGTTCACGCGTCGACAAAGAGCAAGCACATCCCCGAGCAAGATTAATTCCCCGAGTTGTTGCTTGCGAGTGTCGAGCGTCTTTTTTGCGAGGGCGGAACAAACAGCCGCGGTGTGCCGATCATTTGGCGGAGCTGCTGTTTGAAAGCATTCCAGTTCGTGAAATCAGCCTATGGTTGAAAAACCAAGTCTTCGCTACTCCTGTGAGATAAAAGGCGACGTGACGTAGCTTGGACGCATCGTCCCAACGGTTAGCCGAACTCACTCGATCGGTCGTAGTCGTCCGACCGATCCTCGACGTCTTCACCGCGAAGTCCAGCAAACAGATGGGGATCACGCTGGTGCCTACTGACAATCCAATACGGAGAGGCTGGGGTAGCCGAGGCCGAGATGATTGAGGTAGAAGTGCCCGTTGGCTCGTCCTGCGACAAACTGGCGGACAGCTGGCACAATCGGCGACCATCGAAGCACCAGGAGGTTGAGCGGGGAGTCAGAGGACGGAGGACCGAAAAGCACACTCCACCACTTGTGATGCAGCAGTTATCACGACGTTTATTACGCGTCGGAGATGCGGTGAACCAACCACGCCCAAAGCACGGATCACACACGTACGCGCGAGTCCGGAGTAGCACTTCCTCGCCAGGGCGGAAGCACACGACGCGGTGAGAGTTGTCGTAATGCTGTTCGATGTACGTACTGTAAAGAATGGCCAGCTGCAGTGCAAGATTGCCACCCACTTATGACTATGACGGCAACATCCCGGGAGCGTCGCCGCCAACTTCTAGCCACAGCGTGACTAAATCGACTTTGTGACGGAATGAGCCCCAAACTCCCCAACGCGCTACCCGGCCGGAACGGCTCCGAGTTCTACGGGGCCCCCCTGACGTCGGTCCCGAACCTTCGAACGTGTGTGCATTTGTGCGTGTAGACCGTTCTGCGAAGAGGCGGCTAGTTTGCGATCATGATCACCTCGCGGGAGGACCTAGTGTTTAAAAACTGCTCTTGTGCTGATGCTCGACACACTTCTCTTAAGCAGTCATGTTGGACTGAGACATTTCTCTCAAGCAGTCATGTTAGACTGATGTACTTTCTCAAACAGCCATGTTAGACTGATATAAATATTGTAAATATAATAAACCCATATTCCTCGTTCTCGATGAGAAGAAGTCCTTCCCTTCATCAACGTCCTCAGCGTGGATAAGTCAGATGACAGCATGTGCCAGCTACCTTCTAATTCATGCCCGACTCCAATCTTGACAACGGATCACGAGCGATGGGATTGAGCCCCCAATCCTGACAGTACATAGCTAGCATGTCTGACAGCGTGCGATGAAATCGCTCTGTTAGGCCGTTGGTTTGTGGATGGTAACTGGAGGTAGTCTTGTGGGTGGTTCCGGAGGCCCTGAGTACTCGTCTACTAGTTGCGAGAGGAATGCTTTTCCACAGTCGCTTAGGAGGAAGCGAGGAGCACCGTGACGCAGTATTAAGGCTTGAAGTATGAATTCAGCAACTTCAGACGCTGAGGCAGAACTCACACAAGCTGTTTCAGCGTAGCGTATCAAGTGGTCAACGGCGGTCACAATCCATCGTTTACCGGTGAGAGTCACAGGAAGAGGACCATACAGGTCAATGCCAACGACTTCAAATGGTTGCAACAGACACGGAACCAGTTGCAGTTGTCCGCTTGGAGCTGATGTAGGGAGATTTCGACGCTAACATAGGGCACAGGAAACATACCTCGCTACACTGGTGGACAATTGCCAGGCCAGTAGAAGCAACCTTTGATGTGGTCATAGGTTTTTCTGGAAACCAAGGTGACCAGCAGTCATGTCGTTGTGAGAAGCCTGCAATATATGTGCATCCTCACAACAGAGCCCGGTGTTTGCGTTTCCAGCTGCCACTTGTATATGCGAGCAACAAAGTGATGTATGGTTTCAGCATCATCATCAACAACAACCTATGTAGGATGAAGGCCTACATAGGTTGGCTCATAGGTTGGCTACATAGGTTGGCATAGGTAGGTTGGCTACATAGTTGGAATCGGTTGGCGCAGCCAACCGATTCCAATTTGCACTGTGAATTTCTTAATTTCATCACCACCCCCCCTCTAGTCTTTTGCCATTCTCGACTGCATTTCCCTTCTCTTGGCACCTCTAACGGTCCACCGGTTATCTAATCTATGCATTATATAACCTGCCCAGCTCCATTTATTTTCCTTAATGTTGATTAGAATATCAGCTAAGCCGTTTGCTCTCTGGTCCAAACCACTCTCTTCTTGTCTCTTAACGTTGCGCCTATCATTCTTCGTACGGTCGTTAACTAGTTTTCTAGCTTCATTTTCAGTCTCCAAGTTTCTGCCCCATATGGTAGTACCGTTAGAATGCACTGATTGTACACCTTTCTTTTTAGTGATATAATGGTAAGCTTCCAGTAAGGATCTGAATGTGTCTCCTGTATGCACTACAACCCAATTTTATTCTTCTGTAAATTTCCTTCTCATGATCAGGGTCTCCTGTAAGTAATTGTCCTAGGTAGACATATTCCTTCGCATACTCTAGAGGCTGACTGTATGTGAAATTACTCACAGGGGCCCCTGACCATGAGAAGAAAATTTACAGAAGAATAAAATTGGGTTGGAGCTGAGTGTATGCAAAGGAATACATTTATACCTAGGACAATTACTCACAGGGGACCCTGATCATGAGAAGGAAATTTACAGAATAAAATTGGGCTATAGCGCATACGGCAGACACTCTCAGGTCCTTACTGGAAGCTTGCCATTATCACTAAGAAGAAAGGTGTACAATTAGTGCATTCTAGCGGCGCTAACATATGGGGCAGAAACCTGGAGTGATTTGACTGGCTACTTTTACTTTTAAAGGCTGCTCAGAAATCCAATGTTTTACGTGATCTTGTGATCTGTAAACTTTTGTGGGTGACTGTACTATACCTTGAACACATGAGCTGTGATCTGAAGAGTAAGGTTAAGTGTGTGAAATCAACACGGTGAGTGGGCTTTAGTCCCTGAATCAATGGGTGTGTAAGCCAAAGTTCAACTAGTCAGAGTTAGGATCAGTGAGTCCAAGAGTCTGAGAGGCATTGAGCCCAGTGATTTTCTACATCCGAGTAAGGTCAGCGTCTTCCAGCAATGGTAAGTTTTGGTGTGAGTAAACCTGATATCGAAAATATATTTTGTGACTAAGCCTCGCTGTGCTTCGTTCATTTTGCCAAACAATGGCTTTATTTCCAGCCTTAATCAAGTATAAGACAAAATACATGCACGACAATTGTCTATTTTGTTCATGCAGACAAATAAATTACTTCAAATTTTTGTTTAGCCAAGACGACAGCAATAGGCTGCACCGTTCCAAGGTTAAAGCACCAATTAACAAAACACAAGCTTTGGTATCACTGCGCTTCAGGATTAGTCAATATTGAGAAGGTACAGTAAAAGACTAAAGTACAAACACAGGTGAGCGCGTTAGACATACGTAAGCACATATAATACAAATTTCACTACACAATAACAAAGTGAAACAATGCAACATAACTAAAAGTACACTACACAATACTGCAGCTTCCACACTTATTATATTGGCATATACAAGGATACAATGCCATCAGTATCACAAAACGCTACAGAACAATGCACTCACACACCATTATATACATTTAAATGATGTATGTTCATTAGGCATTTCAAAAAAGTGTAGTTCAGGTACATATGGATAAGAAAAAATTGTGACAAAATACAAACTAATGTACGAGCTAGTTCAAAGGTGAATAAATGCTGTGGTATCATTACAATTGGCTCACCAGGTCTCCCATTTAGGAACGATGTTGCAATCGCCATAAATGTCGAGGAGATGGTACTGAAACTTATCTGCAGGAGTGTGCATCGTAAGCTCATTAGACCTTTTGACACAGTAGCAAAACCTGTGTCGATCAAAGCCCTCTATTATTAAATCTCTCGCTAAAATATGAAGACTTCCTTTTGCAACAAAGAGAGCTTCAATTTCGTGGAACTTAGGGGCATCATCACTTTTCTCAACGAGTACGGCTCCACAACTGTAGCTGCAATGGTCAATTGTTGCACGTTTCACTTGAAAAACTGTTTCTGGCAGGACATCTTTTGCACATTGTGGTAGTGTGCTCCAAACTACTGGCTTGCTTTGTCCTGTTATGAGGCCTTCATAAAGCTGGAAGCTGTGCAACTGGTAGCTAAGCTTTAGCTGATGGCGCATTGCAAGGGTGTAGGTCAAATTCTTGAAGTTCTTTACTGCCATTGCAATTTTTTTGAAATATTGATGTTTGGCCTCGAACCTCATTGACCAAAAGTTCTTCAGTGGCCCTACTTCACGAATAAACCTTGAGTAATGGACCAAGAAATGAAGTTTCGGAATGAGTGCAGCCGTGCCATATTTTCTAGAAAACTCTGTTATAAATGTCTGTACAAGCACATCCAAGTATGCGAGCTGACTGGAAGGAATATGTGGAGCAAATACTATGTCGATCACTTCACGATACTTTAGAAGTATTTCCCAGTCATCATTGTTCTCAGGAATTTTGCCACCTAGAATTAAAGGAAGAAATCTTAGCAAGCACCACTTGCTCGATGCTGTGCCCTTCAGTGTGGCATTGCAGGTGATAAAGGAAATGTTTATCTGCACTGGTTTGTTTTTCGAATCGCTAGGACCATACTGGAATGAGGATATTTCCTCAAGGTCTTGCTTAGAGACTAAGCCGTTAGACAAAAGTGATTGAAGTACCTGGCGCAGCACACATTCTGCTCCACCTTCCAAAATGTCGTGCATGATGTCTGGTGGTAGCTGGCGAGTTACATCAAAATACGGGAGTTGAAGCAGGGCTGATACCTCATTTACTCCATAAATACGTCTGTTAACAAGGCTCTTAACAGAAATTGCTTGAAGATGCGACTGGTGTTGACTGGCAGTGCGTACCTGGCACATTGCTTCACTTGTCAAGTCTGCTAACTGTTTTGCCGAGACCATGCAGAATCGACAAATTCGGCCGCTAGTGAAGCAACATGAAAAGCCCCCAAGACGATTCATTGAGAGATTGTCGCCAGAGAAGCTGAATACAAGCACTTGGCCCTGTTTCATGGCTCCCCCCACATTGAACATGAACCCTTGATCATACATTTCCTTTAGGTCATCAATGAGTGGCTGCAGTACAGCAGTCAAGCCATATTTCTTGACATAAGCATCACGAACAAGCAAAACCAAGTAGATGTTGTGAAGCTGAGACCTGTACTTTACATGGATGTTCAGCAAGCAGCAGTACACGGCAAGAAGTTTATGCACACCTCGTTTAGCACCCAAGGGATTGACAACTTCAATTTCATCTGAATAAAACAAAAGTATAATTGTATGTGTGCTGCTCTCTGATATGAGAGATTGTAGGTGCTCTCTATAAAGAAGACCATCAGTGTAGTCTCTGTATAAAGCAGGCACGCCCGGTTCAATCTTAGGAGTTGTGAAATGAGAGGCGATGTCGGGAACATTGCAAAGTGCACGGAGAAGCTTTGGCACAGGTACATAATGATACTTTGCACTTTTGCCAACTATATGTTGCTCAGGCGCAACAAAAGGAAAGTTCTCCTTTGCATATCTCTCACGCTTGCGTTTGTCACTAAGATCCTTGAATATGTCATGCAAAAATTCACATGTCAATAGATCATTTACCACTGATGGTACTTCTGGCATTTTCATGGAGTGCACAATCTCATTTGCATAGACCTTTAACACAATCTCAAAAACGAAGTGCAGTTCTGAAAAAAGCTTTTCTACAGCCGCATGTGGCAAGCTGTGACACTCGGTCACATTGAAGAAGAACCTCCATATAGCAGATTTTGCTTGCTGAACGAAGGAGCAAAACCCATCACTTGGGGAAGCAGTCTCCTGAAGCATTGAAGTTCCTTCATGATCGAACAGGGGACTGCCAATAGGCGTTGCGTTCTCTTCCACCACGATGCTTTCCACCAACACTGGATCATTTTCCAAAGGTGCCAAAGATTCTTCACTTTCCTGTGATTGGTGCGTCCGTTGGAGGATTGTGCCTTGCTCCTCAAGCACATTTCTGTGCTGACGGTACAAGTGCGAACGGTATGACGAAAAGTTGGTGTAGGTGTTGGCACAACCATCAATGCCACAAAATATTCGAAAATTTGGCTCCCCACTTTGTGCCACACCTATGTGTGTGACCACTTTTGTAAACTGAAATGAAAAATATGGGCACCTTGGACAGTACTTAGCTTCCATTACTACATGTGCTATGTCAAAAATATATGCCTGCCACTAACACGCAAGCATATGCCCAGAAGAGCAGTCTGTGAACTGAGGGTCATGCATTATGTGCATATATAGTGCAGTTATGCATTTTGTGGCGGCCAGGAAGAGAAAAGTTGATGGTGCAAATTGCGCACGTGCCCACACAAACGATGTCCGCACGCGCTTCCTCACAGACACGCACACGATGGTGCAAATTGCGCACGTGCCCACACAAACGATGTCCGCACGCGCGTTCTCACAGACACGCGCACGATGGTGCAAATTGCGCGCGTGCCCACACAAACGATGTCCGCACGCGCGTCCTCACAGACACGCACACGATGGTGTAAATTGCGCGCGTGCCCACACAAACGATGTCCGCACGCGCGTCCTCACAGACACGCACACGATGGTGCAAATTGCGCACGTGCCCACACAAACGATGTCCGCACGCGCGTTCTCACAGACACGCGCACGATGGTGCAAATTGCGCGCGTGCCCACACAAACGATGTCCGCACGCGCGTTCTCACAGACACGCGCACGATGGTGCAAATTGCGCGCGTGCCCACACAAACGATGTCCGCACGCGCGTCCTCACAGACACGCACACGATGGTGTAAATTGCGCGCGTGCCCACACAAACGATGTCCGCACGCGCGTCCTCACAGACACGCACACGATGGTGTAAATTGCGCGCGTGCCCACACAAACGATGTCCGCACGCGCGTCCTCACAGACACGCACACGATGGTGCAAATTGCGCACGTGCCCACACAAACGATGTCCGCACGCGCGTTCTCACAGACACGCGCACGATGGTGCAAATTGCGCGCGTGCCCACACAAACGATGTCCGCACGCGCGTCCTCACAGACACGCACACGATGGTGTAAATTGCGCACGTGCCCACACAAACGATATCCGCACGCGCGTCCTCGCAGACACGCACACGATGGTGTAAATTGCGCACGTGCCCACACAAACGATGTCCACACGCGCGTCCTCACAGACACGCACACGAATTCTTCGGCGAAGTCTTATGCACATAAACATGCGCTAAGACGGCATGAAGAGAATGGTTTACACCGAGCGTCGTTTTCCTGTGCTTTGCGGCCCACGACTACAGCTGCAGCCAAGTGCAGGCATGAACACGGGAAGTAGAAGAAATAGCGGAAATAACTTTATTTCATTCGATCATCGCGCACTTGGCGCAAGCAGATAAACAAAGCGAAACTAACTAGCCGCGTGTAAAACTTTATTATGCGCACCATTATACGCTTGCAAATATTTCTAAAAATATGAAATATTGAACACATGGTTTTTGTGTAGTTTATGGTGCTGCGATACAACAAAAAACGTGAAAAATTAGTGCATCACAGACGTTCATATATCCTGTGGCGCCCCGGTTCCGTGGTGAGCCAACCCCGCAGGCCCGGGGCCGCCTGGGATAGCCCGCCTAAAGTTCTACATTGCCCGCACGGTACGCACGTTGGGTTACCGTCCTGCACGCTTCTTTGTGTTCGCGCTTTTGGCGCATATGTTCTTCAAACATGGCCTCAAAATGCCTTGTTGAGTTCCGAGAAAAGAAGATCGTCGTTCATTTCGACGGGTCACTGACACGGCAAGAGCTAATCGGAAACCTGCAGGCATCCAGCGTCCTGGCGAATGTGGATACAGCGCAGCTAAAGCTCACGGTACGTATACGCAGTGCGATTGATCATAAATTATATTTTTCTCATTGTGGTAAGAATTCTTCATAGAATATTCTCGCGCAGTGTACTTAATTATGGACGAGCACAGGAACAAAGAAAAAAGACTACGAACGGTTTGCGCACCATCCATTGTCATCGTCTTTGTTCCCGTCCTCGTCATAGGTACAGTCGCCCAAATCTTTAACTGGTGTGAGGGAGCGGCGACTTTTCCGTGCGTCAGCGTCGTTTGACGGGGCGAGGCTGGAAACAGCCTAGTAGACGATGGGCCCAGCTGAGCGCGCTTTGTCCGCATGGGCTTAGCCTCAGACTGTTTCCAGCCTCGCCCCGTCAAACGGCGCTGACGCACGGAAAAGTCGCCGCTCCCGCACACCAGTTAAAGATTTGGGCGACTGTACACAGCGCAAGAAGAAACTATGAACAAGCAGCAACTAGCCCAATTCATCGCTCTTTCAACGCATTTTTGCGCTTGGTCTGGTAGGAGCGCCGTGTTGAGTTTGTGTACGTGCGATGTCGCGGTCATAATCGAAAAAGCGTCATATCTTCAAAATGCATGCATGTATGTAACCGCACTCCAGCCTGTAACCTTCATTGAAGCAGATTCCAATGAAATTTGTTGCAGTGTGAAGAAAAAAGAGAGTCCTGTAGTGACCATAAAAGGAACGTGAACCATATTGTAGTGCTGAAGTACTTTATTAAGGCCTTGCAAACGTTGGTTCTGTGATTGCCTAAAGAACGGTTACTTGCGTTTTCTTACGACGTCGCTGCGGTAAAGCTATTGGACAACAGTGCTATATACCAGTTCAGCCTTTAGTGCTACTTGAAGCTATTTCATTTTTTTAAAGTCTGTCAATTGTTTCCCGACGAGAACGCTATACTTATAAAGGTGTTCATGGTTTCATTTGAATTTCGCGCTGCAGTTGCAACACTGAATGTCAATATTTCTCGTAACCCTTAAATTTCAGTTCTTGTTTGCAGTGATATTTTTTTATTTATGAGGCCATTTTGCACGTGATAGTGGCCTATGGTTATCACGGTGCAAGGTGACCATGCAAGTGCAGGGATGCCTGGATGCATTTGTAGGAAACTCTATGCCTGGATGCGTACGAGACGTTCATTTGAGGGATCGCCAGCTGTTTCTGCGCAGGCGCGAGTACGAGCGGACGCGAGTCCGGGGGCTTTTGCTCCTTGAATTGCTTGTTATACGACTCTGCTTAGGCACTACGGAGGAGGTTTTTATGTAGGCGTTTGTCCCTAGGCGTGCCGGCGTTGCGGAGTGCGGTCGTTTGTTTACGCTCGGACGCTGGCTGCTGGCGTGGTAAAATAGGTGAAGCAGCGGGCACAGACGGCCGATTTGGCGACCGCTGTGTCGGACATAATCTCCGGCACCTTGGGCACTCGTGCTAACTCAATCGTAGCGGATCATAGCTTTCTCGCGCCTTTCGGCAATGTACCTTGTAAATTTACATCACTGATGTTTCTGTGGGAGCAGTAGCGACAGTAGTAGAGCCCGGACCGCGTATATTAAAAATCTAGAAGGCAGAGCGCCTTAGCAATCGTGGTTGAACTCAAGTGGGTGAAAGGCCGCCGGTGACGATGACCGACTCGACACCAGCGGCGCAGGCGCGAGAAAGTCTGTCCGACGTACATTCAGAAGTGAAGTTCTGACTGATGTTGCTGAAGTCGCGGGGTGCGGTAGTGCTGAACTTAGCGTCACAAGTTGGCGGCTGGACGTAATTATATTTACTCAATCGTGCTTTTTACTAATTGTAACAACGTGTCATTATTTCGCATTATTGGCGGCGCCTCCAGCACACCAAAGCGGCAATGGGGACACCAAAGCTAGAACCCGGACTGGACCGTGGGTAGGGGCTCGCAGAGGCCCCAACCCACGGGTCGTCCTGCTTCCAGCTTTGATACCCCCGCTACCCCTTGGGTGCCTTAGCTTAATATCCTGCGCCGCCTGCGTTATTGTAACCTCATCTGCTCTCCTAAGGCATCCATTTGCCAATTACATTTGCTGTCCTGGAGCAGTGCTTGTAAAATATCCGATCTATCCCTTTCAATAGATGAAGCGCCAATAGTGACGGCACACAGGAAGGAATACAGACAGGACAGGGCACTACTTGGAACTGTTTATTGAAGTCAAAGGTGGCTGTATATATAGCCATGAGAAGAGGGGAGCGAAAAAAGAGGGACACTGACTGTGTGAATGCGCACATGCGAAAACACTGAAGATATATATGAAAGAAATAACGTTTAATCTCAATCTAAAACTTATCTAAAAACATGCTTTCCTTCGTGTAAATATTCAGAGATGCGGTGCTGCAAAGGTGTCCCCTCATTTCTTAATTTGGTTGGCCTCCAACAATTCATGCGCCACAGAATATTTACTTTTAAACACGATTGTTGTATCATAAAGCCTTGCTTCACATACCTGTTTATTTTCATTCCCGCAGGCTTTGCACTCAAGCGGCAAGTTTGAACCATATCCCTTCTTTAATGAAAGGTTATGTTCCCGCCGGCGTTCATTAATACATCGGCCAGTTTGGTCGATATACTCTTTCCCACACTTCAGCGGTATGCGGTATATGACCCCTTCTTCACACTTAACGAAAGGGTTCGTATGTTTAATAGAACATGCTACTTTCTTAGACTCATCCGAACCAATCAGGCGGCACAAAGTAGCAAGTTTTCGGGGCGCAGAAAAAACCACAGGAATTTTGTATTTCATGGCGACGTGTTTAAGATTATGTGCCACTTTATGAGAATAGGGTATCACCACTGGTTTAGCTTTCTTTTCGACTGTTTGACCTTCTTCACTTTTTTATCTTTCTTTTTCCAGTTTTTTCAATAACGCCTCTGAAACTGCGCTTAAGACCAAGCAAGGAAAGCCAGCCTTCCTCAACTTCAAAATCTGGCCGTCAAAGCTTGCTTGTGCCTTATGACAGCAAGATTTTTTCAGGGAGGATTCGGGGCACATAGTGGCAATTGCACGTTGAACAGTCTTGGAGTGTGTGTTGGACTGTATACTGTATACCGTTGGACTGTATACCGCTGAAGTGTGGGAAAGAGTATATCGGCCAAACTGGCCGATGTATTAATGAACGCCTGTGGGACCATGACCTTTCATTGAATAATTGATATGGTTCAAACTTGGCGCTTCATTGCAAGGCCTGCGGGAATGAGAAGAAACAAGTATGTGAAGCAAGGCTTCATGATACAACAATCATGTTTAAAAGTAAGAATTCTGTGGCACGTGAATTGTTGGAGGCCAACCAGATTAAGAAAACAGGGGACACCTGTGTCAGCACCCCATCTCTGAATATTTACACAAAGGAAAGCATGTTTTTTAGATAGGTTTTAGATTTAGATTAGACGTGATTCCCTTCATTTATATCTTCAGTGTTCTTGCACGTGCGAATTCACATAGTCAGTGTTTCTCTTTTTTCGTTCCCCTCTCCTCATGGCTATATAATCGGCCACCTTTGACTTCAATAAACAGTGGCAAGTAGCGCCTTTTGTCCTGTCTGTATTCCTTCCTGTGTGCCATCACTATTGGCGCTTCATCTATTGAAAGATATGCACCAACTAGCCCCACGTGTCTTACTCCAATCTATCGTTGCGCCGAAAAATGTGACCCACGACTTATACAACACCAATAAGAACCTTGCCCATTCAGACACAGCGATCACCAAATGGCGCGTCTGTGCCAACTGCCTCACCGCGCGGGCAGCCAGTGGTGGAGCATTAACAAACTCGACTGCACTTCGCAATGCCAGCATCTAGGGGACAAACGCATAAACACGCGCTAAGAAACCCCCTCCGTAGTGCCTATGCAGAGTCATATATTCAAGGAGCAAAAACCCCAGATTCTCTCTCTCATGCCCGCTCTTACTCGCGCCTGCGCACACACAACTGGCGATCCCTCAAATAAACGTCTCGTTAGATGCGTGGCTTCGTGTCGTTACATTGTAGGCACTCGTCAGTCGGTGCGGTGATTTCAACCTCGCTTTCATTAGCATAATGCCGGCGCTGCAGGAGATAGCTAGCTTTGCACTTTTGTGCCGCATTCGAAAGGCTGCTGGTTCTACCATGTCGAGGCCGGTCATAGATTGCGACATGCCAGCTTTTTGTGATCGCGCCCAAAAAATGCAGCATGCGAAACGAAACCACGCTTTCAAGTATCACGTCAGAGTGTGCTTATTTAGTTGTGCGGCCACGGTGGCTACCCGTCACGGAGCGCACGCATTTGCTCCCTTTGGCCAAAATCGCCACTGTTCCAATCACCGTGCCATATCCGACGCCTTAAAAAAAATCTAAGTGACCCGTAATGCTGCAGTAAACAATACTTTGCTGTTGAATGAAGAATAAGTACAGCAGTATTCTTTTCTTAACCTTTTGCAACAGGTGTATGATGAAGACTTCAAAGTATTTGTAGATGTCCCAGATGACTTTGTCATTATCGACAAACTTAAATTGCAACTAAAAGAAGTGAGCGAGTACCGGTAAGTTCAACACAAAGAAGTACTGGCATGACATTTTTGACCTCATTTTATGTTTGCAATAAAGGTTTTCAATTTTGAAACCCTAAACACATAAGCCTCAAAACAGCCTAAATAATTTCCCATGACAGCATTGCTAAATCTTGGTTTCATTTCCAAGGAGGTAGGCGTATGTGTCATGATGCTGAAGGCAGTCATGCGACAGCAGCACATTGTGACATTTCTGCACTTTCCCAGGCTTGCTCAATTGCTGGTAAAGTAATGTAGGCATTCAACTGTAGTAGTGTAGCGCAATATGGCAGAAAAATACACAAACAAAAGAGACAAGCACGGTTGCCACAATCAACTGTTTACTGAGAGGCCATCCACCATTTGGTGGGCATGCACACCATCGCATCATTGGGAGAAAATCTACGACACAAGAAAGCTTGTGTCAAATAAATGGCATTCATAAAATCGTGCTCGAGATAGTGCAGGCTTGTGGATGCTTCAATGCCGCAGATAGCTAAAGGCATTCTTTTTGATAAAAAAAATGCTTCCAGTGCGAATGGTGACATGCGAATGGTGAATGGTGACAGTGCGAATGGTGAATGGTGACAGTGCGAATGGTGAAATGCAGCACGACCTCTGGCCTCTCCTTCAAGCATTCAGGCGGAGTCCTTTCCTTTCCAGCCCCAAGTTTCGCACTTTCAATGAAACGCTCGGCCACAGCAAAAACTACCGTCATAGGGAAGCTTGCCGAAAAAAAGTCTGCCTGCCTGGAAGTCAAAGGTATTGTATGATATGTGGGCACTAGTTCCAGAGCACAGATTCCATGCGCTGCCATGCCACACACTTTTTCTCAATCTTCGAGTGGGCAGAATCAAAAGGCACAAGGCCATTCTTGGCAATGTGTAAAGAAATGTATTTCTGTAGTTTTACGTTCAAAAACCGCGATCTGATTGTGTGGCATGCTGTGGTGGGAGCCACTGGATTATTTTGAATGCCTGGGCTTCTTTGTATAAGCCTATATGCACATACACAAGTGCCTTCACATTTCACCCTATGGAAATGCAGCTGCCATGGCCAGGAATCGGACCCGCAACGTCACGCTTAGTAGAGCAACGCCAGAGCCACTGATCCACCATGGCATGCGGCAGGTGGGAAGGATAGATCGCAGCTTCTCGATTTGAAACTGAAATTGTGTTCTGATCATGTACGTTGTGGGTACTTTCTACGTTGCCAAGAAAGGACTTCTGCCTTTTCATTATGCCCACTCGATCATTCTGAAAAAGTGGTATGCATGACTGTGCATAGAATCTGGGCTCTGGAAGTAGTGCTGACATCTCGTACAATACATTTGATTTCCAGGTAGGCCACCTTTTCTTCAGTGGGCCTCCTTGTGGTTTTCATTGCTGTGGCCGAGTATCTCTTGCAGAGCTTAACTTGCTGCTGGAAGGGTAAAGGCCCAGCCTGAACGCTTGAAGGAAAGGCCAAAGGTTGTCTACATTTACACAGGATTTCATACAACCTCAAATAGGTTGCAGGCAGACATGTTGACCCTCTCGCTTCTTCAGACCCTAATAAGTTGCAAGAACTCTGCTCCCGGGTGCATGCTGAAAGCAAATGAGAATATAAGATAATTATGGCAAAACAGCACAAATGACGGAATGGGTGAAAAACGAACAGGACAATATTCTGTCCAGCACCTGGCCGTTTTACGAGTCCCGTTGTCTGCACTGTTTTGTCATAATGTACTTAAACTAACAAGTCCAGCTAAGGACACTTGCGCCACATAAAACAATGTGGGTGTCCCTTCATAACTACATCATGCAACAAAGTTTACACTGGCCAGACAGAACTATGCGCAAATGAGTATCTTAAGGAGGACGCTGAAATTGCAAGGAAGAGAATAGGTATGCACATTCGGCCATGCACTTTGCATGTGAATGCGAGTCACGACTTCAGTAGGCAAATTGTAGGCAGAAGCAAAAGCGCATGTCACAGTACGCATTGGAGGCATTCTTTGACAAAAATAATGCTTCTGTTTGCGGCAAAATGAAGCATCCACAAGCCTGCACCATTCCGAGTGCAATCTTGTGAAGGCACTTTTTCAACACTTTTTTTGTCGTCACATATTTTCCTCGAGTGGATGCTCAACAAATGGTACATTTGTTGGTGCCCGTGCTTGATATACTTTATTGTCTGTCTGTATGTTCCCTGCACTAAACTTCCATAGGATTTTACCTATGTTTTCCATTAAAAGAATCGCCTATAACGCCACGAGCGCAGGTATTCATAATTTTCCTACTAATATACGATTAAATTTATTTCTATGTTTTTCATTAGCTGTAAGAAAGAATCTTGAAGAATGACTACCAGTTGACTACCAGCTCTTTTATTCACTATAGAAAAATTCTGAGATTCGTCTTGGTGTTTTATAGCTGTGGTTATTTTGGCCTACTATTTGCAGAGTTGTGGATGTTTTGGACGTTGAAGTAGCACAAATGCCGCTGCAGCTAGCACCTACACTTATGTCATACACACTCCCACCAGTACCGCTGGACATCCAAATGGCTGTTGAGAAACATCGTGCTGGGATGCACTTTGAAAAGAGGCAGCGACTCATCCGGTGGTTGTTTCATGACCTCTGCTCATATGGAATGTGAGTGGCAGTTTATATACTTTTGCGCTTGTTTTTACAATGCTGTTATCTTGTTGCACTGGATGGCCTTCCTACAGTAAACTTGCAATAATTCAAACTTGGATATTTTGCAGTCTCAGTTAATTCAAACAAATCTTGTATTTTTGTTTGACCCACTATGTTTTTAATGTACTTAAAAGCAGCTTAATTCAGACTGCAGCATTTGGTTAATTCTGCTAGTTCAAACTTATTTTTATTGTCCGTATCGGAAATATCAGCTGCCTTTGTCACTTCAGCTGAACATTTGAGAGCATATATCTTTCAAACAGCTGAAAATGAAGCTTATTGCCTGCCTGCAGTTGTCAAAGCTGTCAAAACCATGAGGAGAAAAGAACTGGTTGCCCTTGCTGGAATAGAACACTTAGTTTTGAAGTCACAAGCTGCTAAAAGCCGTCAACAATTTGCAGTTGATTTTAAATATGCGAATAAATGAATATTTCATTACAGTATAGGCTAATATGTTTCCCCTAGTCATGTTTATGCTTGCATCTGATAATTCAAATGAAATTCTGGGGTCCCCTTGAGTAAGAATTATCTGGTCTACTGTATGGTGCTAAACAAAGTGAGCCTCCTGTTTCATTTTTTGTAGTACACACTGTTTCTTAGCATGTATGTGTGCAAAAGTGTTGTCAATGCAAGCATGCAATGTTGCTCATTCAGTTTTGGCCAATGTGCAGTAATTGTAAACTCACAGCTAAGAGAAGTATGCTTGCATGAGCATGCAGGTTCATATACAGCCTGTTCCTACTTAGGGACTATCTAAAACAATGCAAAAGATAATCATGATTCAACTAACTGATTTTGATCATTAGGTGTCAGCTGTGATGTAAAAGTTAACAGCACAGTTAAGAAAAGTTCCGCAGAGAACTTAAGGTATTTTAGGACACATGTTGCTTACATTTGTATACACATCCTTGGATTGTGCCACAGAAATGCACTTGACATATCCCAGTCACGTGAGCAAATTTAGTGATCCTTCGAGCGAGTTCACCTCGCTGAGTGTCGCTTTGGTGGCATGGTACTAGAAATCAAAATTAATTCGTAATTCGGGATTGATCACAATTACAATCTACGAAGCCACGGGGTGTCGAAAATGAACGTTTCCAGCTTGATATGGCTTTGCTTTTCTCGCAAAGGCGCTCGTAACATTTGAAATCATGAGAAAAAATGATCTTGGAATTAGTGCACTCTTCAATTTATTTATTTATTTATTTATTTATTTATTTATTTATTTATTTATTTATTTATTTATTTATTTTTAGCAATCAGCATTTATTTATTTTTAAAACCCAAGACCACAAGCTGTGATTAAATAGTCACTTTTTCACAAAGTAAAAAGGCACGACACTAATATACTCAATTTTGGTGCATAATAGAAGCAACAGGTGGTCAGGCAAATGAAAGTTACACTTTCAACTTTCATAGCCAGCAAGTCAATCTGTGGCATTAACACCAAAAAATCAGTCCTGTAGCACTGTAGCGTTTCTGGTATTGCTCCCAGTACCTCAATTAAGTCAGAAATGTGTGTTGTGTGAGAAATGCCCATTACCTTAATCAGTAAGCACACTTGATTGTAGTGATTTGTACAGTGCCTCTCTTTGTGTTACTTGCAGTAATTACACTATTAGTAGAGAATGTGTACGCTTTCTTCTTTTGAATTTTGATACACATGGCTCGCTGACCTCTCTGGTAACACTGGTTTTTGTTTAGGCATCCAGGAAAGCTGTATGAGGAAGCAAGCAAAGCGCTGGTAGCAAAATACCCCAGTTTGGCTGACAGCACTGGAACTGGATATGTAAGCTTCACTACTTTTTACGTATTGCTGATTTCTACTAAGTAATATCTGCAGCAGTTCGTCCTTTGATCAGAATTTTTTTTTCTTCAGCAAAATATAGTAAGATAGATGGAACATGTTATGTTTATGGTAAAATTTTACTTTCATGCGCGGTGTGCCTGTAGTACTGCCACAGTGTTTTTGTTAGTGGCACAGCACTTGATCTCTTTGAAAAATTACGGCTCATCAGTGACTGCTGTGCAATATCGCTTCATCTGGTGCATTTGGTACTGCACAGAAGTATGCCTTGGCCAAATATATTTAGCACGTAGCTTTAGTTCTCCCATAACTGCCGCGATTACTAGTGGGTACATTCACATGTAGGCTTTTGATTAGCTAGCATGTGCACTGCCAGCACTCAACATGGCTGGTAATGAGGTCTGTGTTCATCTCATGCACGTAATGTGAACACCTGAGAGAGTA
The DNA here is from genome assembly GCF_038994185.2 of Dermacentor albipictus. Lineage (NCBI taxonomy): Eukaryota > Metazoa > Arthropoda > Arachnida > Ixodida > Ixodidae > Dermacentor > Dermacentor albipictus. The sequence goes on along the minus strand of NW_027225570.1, from coordinate 12,223,332 downwards.
TTTGCATGTTACAGTGACCCGTAGCACCTTGCACATGCCCTAACCACTCTGAACATTAATTTGCATATTTTAATTTCTTGATGCATGCTTTAGAATACCCCAGTAAGCAAAACGTTATTGAAAGCAGCACAGTGCTTTAGAAAAAAATTCACATTTTCTCTTGATGTTTCAGAATGTTTCAAAGCAATGCTATCAACTGGCAGATCTGCCAATTTCCAGCTCTGCTTTGCAGTAATAACCAAAACATATTAGTAACCATATTGTGAGATGTAATAAAATGTTGACATTTTGAACTTTCAGGATTCTTGGAGGGAATCGTTGCGCTTCAAGGCAAAGTATGAAAGGAGAAAGATAAAGATACAGCGTGGGGAAATTGTGCCTACCAAAAGAACTCCCACAAGTACATTGGCCAGTGGCGAGACAATGGCGAAAAGAATGAAAAGACCTACTGCTGTAAGCATCAGTTGCCTGGCGTTGGCATGTAACATCATTTAGTTTGAAAGGTGTCTGGTACGTTTTTTTTTCTTTCTTAGGTTGTTGAAGTGTGGGATGGCGAAGATGAGAGCAGCATCAGAAGCCACATTGCTTCCATGAAAAAGGAGCTTCTGAAACAAAAGGCTAACTTTTCATATGTCACAGATTGCATGTTACGGACATTCAGAACTCGACGGGACTGGATTGAAAAGGAGTGCCCAACAATCCAGGCTATCACGGATGAATATCCAGCTCTGAAATTAAGCGCCATGGTAATTACTGCTGTGTTTTTTTAAGTGTGTTGTTGTATGCTTGGTTACCAAATACATTTCCTGTATTGCATGGGGGTGCAACATACTTCCATACGCATTCTGGCCAGGTTTGTGGGCTCTCCTACAGTGTTGCAGAAGGAGGTGAAATAATGCACAGTCATAAAAACTGCTCTAATGGCACATGTAAAATTTTTAAAATCTGGGAATGCAATGATTGTGTTTTATTATTTAGGTTCCACTGTAGCATCAGTGTTGTACTGTGGAAGTTTTACATGTTCACTATAACTGCCTCTGAATAAGTTTAAGTCATAGCGCACTTATGTTCTGTTTAGTAAGCATAATAGTATTTGGACTGTACTGTTTGCATTCATTGTGCTTCCATCAATCTTTCTTTAACAAATTGTGAGTTTAGTAGTTGCATGAATGCACCATTTTTTAGCGTTCTGAAACACTGCCGTAATTGGAATGGCTACGTACTTGGCTTGCTGGAATATGAACACAAGCTAGCCTTCTCGGGGTTAAATGGCTATGTGGCCCTCCAAACAACTCTGTGCTATGTCACAGCTACTTTGGGCAGCCGAACAAGGTTTATCACAGAAGTTTCAAGACAAAAAAAACTATTCCAAGGACTCATGCTCGCTGTTCACTCTTGGATTATGTGAGCCATTAGATAAAAGAGGAGAGGAAGAACATGGTGTCCTTTAATATAGGGTATCCCTAAAATTTCCCCATCATTCATTGTCATGTTAGTTGTTTGCAGAAAGGCACTTAGAAAATCTTTCTCTTATACTTTGCATGACATATTGGTGATATGGAATGCCATGGCTCCATGCAATGCATAGTGATGCCATGACCAGTCCTTGTACGTGCAATGAACTTCTTGGGTGCAATCTTGTACGCGTTCCAAAATAGAACGGAGGCAGTCCGTTCTTTACGTCACGAAATAGGCGGTATGTTCCATTCCGTTCGTACAATAGCAGACGACACGGAATGATTGACAGCAGATATCACGTCACAATTGACGTCATGGCGCTCGGCACAGTTCAAATTGACGAATCATATTTGGCTCGGTGGAACGAACCGCCTCCATTCTATTTTGGAACGCATACAAGATCGCACCCCTGGTCTACGTAAAGTTTAAGTGTAACTTTCAAAAGAGAAACTAAAGCTGCTGCCTGCCTCATTGCTTTAATTGTATGCTCATACATAGCCTGTTCTCTAGTTTTGAAAGCTGCTAGGGTATTTTGTAGCATTATAATATTTTAGGATATTTCAGGTGAATGCTATTGTTCAAGTAGCTTATCGTCCAATTTGCACCATGTAAAGACTAAGTTAACCCTTTTGTTAGCTAGCAGATAACACATTCCTAGTAGTTCTTGCAGCATGCATTTATTTCCATCACGGTTAGTTTTGTGCGTTCGAGCTGTAGCTCAAGGCTTCCAATATAAGTTGTGCAAACTGGTTTAGGCAAAATACACTGCTTGTACAGCCAGAGAATTTGAAAACAATCAGGCTGTGAGACTAGTGACTGCAATTTTTTTTATTTTCTTTGCTTTAGAGCAAAGCGCTAATGTAAGGACTGACCATTCTATCTTTTATTTTTCCTCCATTAAGCTTCACAACGAGTTTATGCTGCAAACAGGTGTTGACCTGAGTACAACACTGCGACCCCTACTGCGTGCTGTTGCAAAGAAGGTAATTGAAAAAGCCCAGAAGAAACGGCATCTTGAGGCATTTCTTGCGGACTTTAACAGTCGCTTGGAGGCTGCCACCGAGGACAAAAAAAATGGTAAAGAGGCTGTTCTGCTTGATGATTCGAATTCACTAATATATGTTTAATCATGATGATCATGCTGAGGAAAGTGTACTTAATGAGTGAACTGAAGTAAAGGTATGGCGAATGTCATCCGTGTGGGAATAGTATAGACATAGAACATGATAGCTTATGTAGTGGATCAAACTACTCACTGGAGGAGCCATACTTGCCGGTTTACAGAGAGCGTTTGCACTCCTAAGAGTCCTGTTGTTATGAAGAAACTGCTTACCTGATCTTAATGCTCCATTAGTGCATCTAACAAATAACCCTTCATAATCTGCTATGTAATGATGACGGAAACTCGCTAACATAAAGAATACTAGGATGTCCACATCATTTTATAGTAATTGTGAAAATTCCTGTTTTATTAGAAAGATATTTGAAAAATATATTTTCTTTTGTCACTACTCTACTCATTTTCATCTCGGTCTCAGAAATTACTATTCGCACACACCCGCTGTTTAAATATATTTTCCAGACATCTCCAAGTAGGTGCTGTGGGTATAAACATTTAAAAGGCCAAAATTTGCAACAAAACAGAAAGGGATTCTTGAAATTGGTTCTTTTTAATTAGCTGTTTGAAGTATTGACATATGAATCCTAGATAGACATGCCTTTAAGGTGCAATGTATCGTTTGTCAGGCCTACTAATGTTATGGCTACTTATCCTGGCGGGGCGACAGTGTATTGCTTTTGTGCTACCCTGTTTGACCTGCTTACATTCAGCACTTTTCCTTCCAGATTTGATGGAGACTGCTGCAATTTGTTTGCTGCCCTGTCTCGTTAAAGAGCGCAAGGAAGCATTTTTGACAACTGTAAGTGCACCTGAACTGTAAGCAGTAAGCGCAGCGAGCTGTGGGATAAACCACGCCACTTTAGCACGGTTATGACTCGGGCTCAATTCACTACTTTATGGCAAGTATTAGCACTCTTAAGTGGAGCTGAAGGACATCTAAGTTACCTCAAAGATTCACTGTTTCCTAGTATAGCTTATGTATAGCTAGTGACAGGTCAAAACAGTAGCAAGGGCTCCTCAGAGACAAAATGTTCATGTGTCAGTGACTTGCCTTGAGGGGAAGCCTTAGTCTGAACATCCTGTCAAAATACATGGGAAGGGAAAAAGTTTTTCTTGGCAACCACTGCTCCAATGTTAGCAAAGGTTGCTCCATTGAAAAGAAAAAGTGAAAATCTAGTGACTAAGCGATTATTTTCTTTTGGTTGTTTATATACTTTATACTTGTGCTCCACAAGTTTAACTGGACAGCACTGCTAAACATAATGGCAAAGACAGAAAATGACAAGACATGTGCTGTACTTGCAAACAAACTTGTTGAAGAGAAGCCTTATGTACATCCAAATGGATCAGTATGCAAGAAAAAGATTGCACATGTAGATGTACAAAGCCAATAAAAAAAATGATAAAAAAGTGATAGAAAGTGATAAAATAAATGGGGAACTAAGTATGAAACAACACAAATGTAAAAAGAAAAGAAACTCGGGAGACAGGTTAAATAATGAAAAGAACACATAATGTCATGCTACATTATAACTTGGTGACCAAGGTAGTAAATTTCCTTGGATGAAAGGGTCACTAAAGCCTGGCTAATGCATTATTCCTTTAATCTGTACGCATGGAATGCTTCAATTATTTCTCTTGTTAGTTTGTTGCGATGACATGAGAGGATAATAGTATAATTGAAGGTTGGGTTACGGCGGCATGAGCGACAGTGACTTTGCAAATGGTAAGGCAGTGCAGACAAAGGGAATAAGTGGTTGTGCTCTTTGGTGGTGCACTGGCCACTCTGCAATTAAGGGACACTAACAGCAGATTTACCACTCAATCCTCCCATGCACTGTCAAAAGATCTGCCTCTTCAGCTGGCAGCATCACTGGGTTACCATCGTCGGCACCTTAATAACTTGTAGGCAACAATGTAAGCATGATGAAGCACGTCGCTGGCGTTGCCTCTGTAGCGTGACGTGGTCAGGGGGAACATGCAAGCACCCACTGTGTTTGCTCAGTGGCTATGGTGTTGGCCTGCTGAGCACGAGGTCGCGGGATTGAATCCCGGCGACGGCGGCCACATTTCAATGGGGGCGAAATGCAAAAACACCTGTGTACTTAGAGTTAGGTGCACGTTAAAGAACCCCAGGTAGTCCAAATTTCCTGAGTCCTCCATTACGGCGTGCCTCATAATCAGAAAGTGGTTTTGGCACGTAAAACCCCATAATTGAATTTAACAGGCAAGCAATGCTCATATCATGCCTGAACATGCGTACCACCATACACAATACACACGCAAAGAAAAGCTAAAATGCCGACTGGAAAACTGTAGCACTGACTACCGCTAGACAGCTGAGACCTCTCGCACCTGTGAGTGATGATGATAACCATAATGATAAACAAGCGGTGCCCTTTTTTAGTTGGGTGCTGCAAGGTAACAGTGAAAATCGTGATGTAAAGGCGCCTTCAATCATGGAGGGGCCTATATAACAGCCTATAATGACGGCTTTTGCTCCGGCTGCTGCACTGCCCACATGGCAAACTCTCGGAGCTGGCATCTGTAGGCAAAGACAGCAACCGAAATTTTGGAAGTAAACACTTCTTATACGAGAAAAATATGGTGCACAGCAAACTATTCGTACATATGGCATTGGGACACATTCGCACCCTTTTCATCTGAACTCGGCATGCTCAAGAGATTTTACTTGAACCAAGGCCCATGCAGTAATAATTCAACATATGTTCTTGAGCCTTGTCAGAATTAGTTGCTGCCACACATAAAATGCTGCAGTGTCTAAAAATGATGAGCTCATGCTTGTTTCACCTTGCAGATATTTTAACATGCGAGTTCATTTACTTGCAAGGGTATCTTCACTTATTGCTAATGCTTTTAAAATCAGTGCATCTAACAAATTGTGTCACTCGGTATTTGCAAATTCTTTCTTCGCAGGATAGGAGCACTGCGCACAGAGTGCCTACCGTGATATGCAGTGTTGATGCATGGGACTCGACACCCTTTACGGTCTCTCTGGAGGATATTGCGATTCAAGAGAACACGCTGCCAGAAGCCCTGCCGACATTGTTCACCCTTTATTGGGCGTTCGACATCGTGTTTCCGAAAGGGGTGCACAAAACGCTAGAAGTTATCGCTAAACTTTTGGATGTACCAAGCAACACGCACATGTCACCCCTAGCGCGTGTCGCGTACACCGTGCTAAAAGCATGCTTCAATTGAGAAATCATGCATTCATAGTTGCAAAAGTGTCCTCTGTTAAAGACATATGTATTGCTTTATTTACCTACTTCTGGGCCAGGCGCGCATTTTAATCAGGCTCCTTTATTTTTTTTTGCCTGTCTTGTATATTATGTAATAATAAAACAATTTATTGCATTTTTCATTATAGTCATTTCTTGCCTCTTATTTCCGGTGTCTGCCGAAGTAGCAGAACACTTTGGAGATATTCATAGCACATTTTTAATGCAGAAATTGCATTGCACGTCGTCGTATACGAGGCATTCCGAGGGACAAAATGGCAAGTTTAGTCCACTAGGTGTAATTCCTGAACTTGATCCCTGGGGATGAACAAATCATCCCAAATGGATCATCCTCGCTGTTAATCTGTGTGGACTAACCGTTCATCTCGTGGGGTGCAATGGTATGCGGACTAACCGTTCCTCTCGTGAGGTGCAATGGCATGTGGACTAACCGTTCATCTCGTGAGGTGCAATGGCATGTGGACTAACCGTTCATCTCGTGAGGTGCAACAGCATTGGGACTAACGGTTAAACCTGGTACCGTTAGTCCATTGAGACTATCGGTTAGACATGGCCCCGTTAGTCCCAAAAGGGATTAATGGTTGTGGCAGCTCATTTAGTCCCTTAAGGGATGAACCACACACCCTTTTGACTCTCTTTTGCCTTAGAGTGTACCTCAAAAAACTCAAGTTTAAGGGATCTTCTTCGTCGTTGTAGAGGGCCAAATTCCCCGTGGCACATGCTTAGTTATCCACGTTAGTAGTATTTGATGGTAGTATTTTTATCACCCAATTATTAGCCTTCGATAACGCTATTATGCCGACGGAGTTGCAAACTGTAGTAATTTGGAGCCGATAATGACTAAGGGTAACTAAATGTAAAAAAAGAATAGGAGAAAAGAACTTCGCATGCATATTTTCCGTGCAGACTCACCTACAACTGGCACAGATATGTCATCTCCTGAGTTTGCATATTTGCTTCAGCATCATATACATATTTAGTGTCACTGAAGCCCATAATCTCAGTTGGTCATCTTATATAACAGGCTGGTTAACCTCCCTACCTTTCCTATATCATTTGCTCCCTCTCTCTCTCTCTTATATAACATAGCATCGCGAATGAATCTGTGTTTTAGACTACATCAAGACTAACTTGCGCCCGCTTTCTTTATCCGTAAAATTGCCAAAAAATGAAACAATAATTGTGCTAAATTAAAATATGCATGTGCTTTCTGTGGCTTTTATAACAATAGTTTGATTAAAATTTTCGAATATGTTCACAATCGTGCAGTGAGTTCTATATTTACAGAATAATAATTTTATTCTGCTCTCTCATGCCTTAAAGCCACGGCTAATCTTTTTGATTTTGAAGTTCGCAGAACGGCATCACGTCTATGTCTCCAAGTTTTTGCACTCACGTTTTTCAAGTTCCGTCATTGCACCTGCTCATAGGTTGCCGCCGCGTGTAAGCCATGCAACAGCCGTCTGTGCGCTGTCTTGGCGCACAAAGAACGACAATGTCATCCTCTGTCTAAGCGACAGTCGACTGCCTGCCCACCGCAGCTGCGCACCACTGCAGTGCTGACCCTTCCAAGAAATGCATCGATGAAACCATCCACTCTTTGTGAAAGCCCACCCGTTTTGTATGCCTCTATGCAGGTGTAGTTTAGGTAAAAGAAAGAAAGAGAGAAAGGAATTAAGCGGTTACGTTAGAATTCAAGAACTAATAAATCGGAACTAGCATGTTTGACATGTAGAAACCGCCAAAAACGTATTCGTTATTCACCTAAACTTGCTGAGAAAGTTCTTGGTTCTAAATGCAGTACATGCTTCGGAATACCATAACTGTTCAAATAGGCCAGCCTAATTACGAAGCTGCTGTGGCATCTAAATGGTTCATCTAATGTCTATAGAGCAACGTAAAATAAATAAAATGACAGCATGAAACGTCCGCTCGCGAGTAGAGGTTGCGTGACGTCGTGCTATTTTCTGTTTTTTTTTACGCCATGTCTGTTTATGTAACAGGGGAATGTTTACTGCAATATATACTGCCAGCAAAACTACCCACCTGTCGTCATGTATGTGCATTATATCATCTCGTTTATGCAACCTCTCCACTGTTCGGGCGAAGAAATTGATTTTTTCGCATGTGTTGCTTATTTTAGCTCTTTCAATATTACACCTTATATTTTTTTCTGACCTCCCCTTTCGTATATCATTTCAATCCCTGGCTCTAGTTTGCATATTTGTCAGTTTTCTTTCGGAGATTCTGCAACTATTTGACTCGCGTGCTTTTTAACTCTATAACCACGTCCATGTCAAATTACTCTGCTCCTGTCTTTTGGTAAGTATATCAGGGATCGTCAACACTATTTCGACGACAGCAAGTGAATAAATTGTGCACATAGAACAATAAACAATAACAACTTCTTGTCTGGCACATTCTTCCATTCAACGCTTGCATCATAACTCAACACAATTATTTCCATAAATTTTCACGCTAGCTTAAGTGCCATTAGTAAATTAGTGCAAACAAACTAAGTTGACACCACCTCCTTTAACTTCTACGGCTCTCAAAAATTTGAACTTTTAGTTTTTGCATAAATTAAAAGCTCAGACTGGTGCGAAAGCTCTAAGGTATTTTATCTGCGTAGTTTAGTGGCGAATTCCGGCTGCTAGAAAACAACAGTGAACGCGCCAATCAATATTTGGTTTTTTCTCCGCCTCTGAACCTAGCTTGAAAGTGAGGATTACCATGCGAACTTATTCTTGCGAACTTTCCAGGGCACTTCAGTTTATGCGCGTGAACAGCAATAAGTTGGCGTCTTTCGGCGAGTTCATGGCATGAAGATGACATATACGTTTGCTCGGGATGTACCTAGATCAACGTGACGTCCCACATTGGTGTGAGGAATTTGCATTGCGTGGATCCTCCACTCTTTTCATGAGACGCCACACTTCCGCGCACAGGGCTCAGATGTAAATAACAAAAAGTACATGTTCGTTAATTGTGTTTCTGGAACGTGACTCAACATGACTGTCACTGATAAACAACAAGTTGAGTACGGAGTTCTGCCCCGTGTTGTTGTGAGATATCTTTGTCAGGTTATCTGATAAGGCAAATGTTAAATATCTGCAACCAGACGCATTAGCGGGGGGGATGCAAAGAAAGGCCAGTAAATGCCAGGAACATTAAGTCGCCAAGAAGGATTAAGTTAGAATGGTTAAGGCTAGGGTCAAGTTTAAACAGCCAAACATTGTCTGACGAGTGGCCAGGGATATCAGGGGGGGGGGGGGCGATAAAGCCCCCAAACCGCAGTAGCTTGCAATAGTAGCTTGCACCAAACGTTCTACAATAGAAGGACATGGTGTAGCCTTAAAGCTCAAATTTGCACGTAAGAACAAAGCGACCACCCCAGCTTTATTATTCTGACGGTCACGATAGGTAACTAGGAGGCGTGAATTCTCAATCGTGAACTTCATGACGCCATGATGATGATGCATATAACGCGAGGGTAACATAAAAAATCTGGCAAAATAATAAATGCGGAAATTTGATAACCATTATTCTGGCATAACCATTCAGAAGAACAAGTTCTGTGGTAGATTGTTGGGATTGTTAACCTGAATAGTGGGATGTTAGCCTTGCGCTAGAATCGAAACCAGGAGCCATCACTTCACTATCTGAGGCACCGTCCTAGTTATAGCGAACGTTATCAAAGAACATATGCTCGAACATACTCTTAACAACCAAACCATTATTCTGTTCCTCAACGGAAGCGTGTCATTACATTTTGCGGGCTGCACGGAAGGTGGAAGAGTGTTCGGAAAGTTTCAAACCCAAGGTTTCCAGCTTGTAATCACTTTTTAGCAGCGCCTCCATGTTGTTCAAGTCACGAAACTTTAGAAGAATAGGGGCATCAGTCAATGTTAAACGAGCTAGAAAATATTGCTGTGTTACGGCGTGCTTGCAGTAGACTGAGAAAACTTCATTGCATATGTCACCAGAAGATTGTCTGGTAAAAATCTATAGAAAAACAATTTTTTTTTGTTCCACATCGTTTGTTGACGAAAATAAAACACGGAAGAATGAATTAGAGGCATTCTCCTTGCCTTCTTTGAAAACTTTTCAACGGGAACAAGGTGCTATTATTACACCATAACTTTCCACATGTAGTGTACGATCTCTACAAACTTTAAATTTTCTTGAGATATCTTAATGGTACAAATTACAAGCAAAGGGAGAGCACCGAGTGTCCCGTGATCAAATAAGTGCACCTGAGCGTGCCGCAGTCATGTCAGTAATACTTATTACGATATACGGTTAAGATTCAGAGAGCTTTGCGGTTGAAACAGAGAAAATAGGTTGCATCTCAAAAATAAGACAATGCTGGTAATCGTAATGTCTTGAGTGTAATGTGCACGTTTATTTTCGGAAACGTGCCATGTGCTTCCCTTAAGAAGCAACTTTCTTGCTATAGAACTAGGGAGCCGCCAACGTTTCTGACTGCGACGGTCATTAGTCGCCGCCGACGCTGCGGGTTTGTGGAACTCCGGCTCGTTAATAACTGAACGCGGAAGAGTGCCGGGAACTTTATTGTGGGACACTTGGTGCCGCTTTCCCTTTCTTCTGCTCTTCTAGGTGCCAGTCTGAATGGGATGGAACCATTTATCAGGGCACAGCTATAAGCACGAGCCATAAGGAGAGAGTTTCTGCAGCCGTTATCTTCGCGTTCGATCTTCCGGCCACCAGCTATAGCTACAGTGTGTTGTAGGAAACTCCACTCGTTAATCCACTTCCTTCGAGCTGAATGCAACAATACTTGTCCTAGATTGGGTGTGTACAGACTGTAGAGACATTAGGAAGGCGCCAACAATGATTTCGTGCGACTTTATTTTCAGTGATGTATTGTTGGTGCATGAAGGTTATCTTAATGTGGAAGGATTCGTTGGCGAGTACCCCAGACGCGTCGTGCGAGAAGTGCAATGCCTTATATCTGCACAAAAATGCTTACTTTCTGAAGCTAAGACATATAAAAGTTATAGTAGTGCAAATGCACATGATTGGTACCTTTATAAGCGATGAGGAAGAACTTAAAAAAAATAAGAAGAGAATACCCATACGGATACATAGGGCTTTATATAAAATGCGTAGAGAAGCTCATAGTAGGCGTGGCCCCACTGAAATTAGGGGAGGAGTCCACTTAAAGGTATGACGTGGGTCAACTTGAAATGTGGAGGTGATGGAACTGGAATTTAGGTGTGGGCCATCTTAAAAAATTGAGGTGGCCAACTTGACATGTGAGGGTGCCCGAACTTAAAATACCGTGGTTGGGCAACTCCAACTTTGAACGGGAGTCCATATAAATATTGGGGAGGGTCAACTGAAACTTGAGGGTACGCTTACGCATACTTAGACAACCCCATTGGAGTTTCTGCATTATTTTGTCGCTAAAACGTGAAGATGGGTCATGCTTATTGCGCAGTAATTTTCTTGAGACAAGCAGTTCTCATGTTGTATAAAACTCAAACTCTTCAGTTCTACCTGCACCATTTTCTAGGGCATTTCGCTTTTGCCGAGCAAAGTGTTGGCCACAGGAGAATAGATTTGTATTAAAATTCACTTACTAATAGAACAATTAGAAAAATTGGGCTTTATATTTGCAGTTTTGGCATGTCGCAGATATTATTATAGGTATACTGTATTGTGAAAGCTATGTGGAGAGGCATGATCGGTGTGAAAATCACTTGAGGCCTAAATTGTGCGCAGCTGCGATCGGAAGAATAACTAATCTGTGACCTCCTAAGGGGCAAAAAAAGCGATGGCGCTCGAGTATTCTGCATACACAGAAGTATCATGCAAAATCAACTACTGGTGGCATATGTTGGAACTGTAGTGGATAGAGTGTCACCTTCATAGTGTAGCAATCACAGAATTCATATAGTGTTCACAGCACCTCAGTATAACGAAGAGCTTTAACGAGGGCCGTCCGAATACAGAATAGCAGATTTCAAGTCGGATATCACATCATATCAAGAAAAAAGAACGAATACCAAATCGAATATCACATAATTTTTCACAGAATTTATTGCTTACAAATTTCGGGCAAGAAAGACGCTGCTTCACATGCTCGCGAACTTCTTAACATTGCGTAACCAAAATATATTAAGCAATCGATAACATAGGTACTGCCGTCAGCGCAGCTTGACACGAACGTTCCACAGGGTGGCCTCGACCGGCTTGGACTCACTGCCAGCGCCGCGAATTGTGTGGCGCTGTTTCTGAGATGACGTCTCGGCATGTTTGAGGCGGCTGACCATAGCCGGAGTGCAGGCCTCCTTTGACTGGTCGACTTGTTTTTGCTTATGTGTGACTGGCGGGGGGGAGGGGGGGCGGGGAGAGTGCGCTTACCTGGCTGCTCCGTTCTGCCATGTGTCACTCGCGGCTGCGGTCTGACGCGCGTCGAGAAAACACGTTGCGTGGCGTGCGACAGCTCGCACGCCATTTCGAGTCTGCCCTTCGAAGCTGGCGCTTGAGGGAAATGATAAATAATAAAAGCAGAGCAAACGGCAGGTTTGTGGCATTCGTAGAGAGTGCACAATAAATAAATGTGCAAATCCGGTGGCTTAGTTGTTCAGCTTCATTCTTTGTTATATTCTCTGACAGCGTGCGTCGAAGTGTTCTCGCAGGTTAGCGTCAGGCTTCCTGCTTAGTCCACGCTGCAGTGGAGATCCACTGTCAGGGCGTAAAAGCTGCGCGTTTTCTCAGCAAGAGAGACGCGTGGATGGAATTCATAATAAGATTTTCACGTCTATACTCGTGAGTGAAAATGCTAAACGACATTTTGCCGGATAAGAAACTGACTCTTTAGACAAACTTGGTTTTAGTTTTATGGGGTGTAATGCCCCAAAGCGACTCAGGCAGCCGTACTGGAGGACACCGGATAAGTTAGACCACCTGGGGTTCTTTAACTTGTACTGACTCCGCACAGTTCTAATGGGTCCCTAGCATTTTGACTCCATCGAAATGCGACCGCCACGGCTGGGATCGAAATCACCTCTTTCGGATGAGCCGACGAGCACCATAACCACTGATCTACGGTGGCGGTTCCGCTCGCTTAAGTTACTCTGTTTGCAGCTTCAAACGTAGAAGGAAGCGTAGGGCGACCATTTTTTTTTTAATGCGAGAAAAGTACTAGCCCCATTACCAGACGCTCAGACGGCGTGTGTGTGTGGGTCCGTCCTCGCAAATGGCACGGAAAATCCCAGCGATGGGCAGCAGAAACGGTGGCGTCATCAAGCGGCCGAGGAGGCACACGACTAGCCAAGCAGCGCCACTTGAGACAATCGTATGCGTGTCGTTCGTCTATATATACCCTCCACTGGCGCACGTTCGTAGCAAAATTGTAACGCGACCATTCGCCGTACAGCGTTCTTCCGGGTGACGTCATATGGGCGCTGGTGTGTGTGCGCGCGATCCACACTTAAACTAAGAGAGAGAAAAAAAAAGAAGCTGACTACCTGAAATAAAATCAATTCGCAAACCGCAACCAAACAACTTTGTCTTCCCTACATGACGTGTTTTCGCATTACCACATGTAAGCAGTCTCGAGTGTCTCTACCGAATCTTTTTCCATCGGAAAATACGGCCATTTAACGTATTAGCTTCAGTTTCTTTTTTCGAATACTGGCGAAAAATAAACGCGTAGGAAACTAGCATTGCAAAATTTTCGTATTGTTGCCTTTAAGCTTATGCTCAAGTCTCAATAATGCCGCTGTGAAAAAATTACCGACGATTACGTTACTTCCTAATGCGAAATTTGAGCGCAGCAAATAAGCTGTTTCACCTTTTCGATAGATTGAGGCAAAGAAATCGAGCAACACATGTATGCGCTATCACAGAATTTTTTTTTATTTTTCACACGTATTCCTTTAACAAAGACTCCACTAACAGTTCTTGACAGTCATGAAGGAAACTTTGTGGTCGGAGAAATAGACTGATATATGTTCGACTTGGTACACCAATGCTTGATTCTCAAAGACGAGATCTATACAAGTGCCTCGCGAGGTTGTCACAGCCGTGGGACGCGTTACGAGCGAGAGGAACGGGATGTTCTCCCGCATATGTGTTAGGAAATTGCTGTTTGTCTTTATGTCAACATTAAAGTCCCCCACTACTAACATCGGTGTGGATCGATGGACGGTTAATGCGAGTTGCAGGAAGTGCACGACGTCTTTCGTGAGTGCGGTAGCGGACTCATGAAAGCGGTATCAGTCGGTCGCTGCTAGCGCTGGGGGGATGAAAGGGGGGCGGAGCTGGTTACGAGGCCGACGATAACGCCGACGACGACGCGAAACCCAGGAACGGACACAAAGAGCCATTTGTGTAGCCAGCCTTCCTCCACAGTCTCTCCTCCTCCCTTCCATCATCCTCCCTCGCCCGGAGAGCCGACAGCGCGCATGCGCGGCGGCGGAGCAGATTCGTCGGCGAGCTGGTTACGAGGCCGACGACAACACCGACGACGACGCGAAACCCAGGAACGGACGCCAAAGAGCCATTTGTGTAGCCAGCCCTCCTCCACAGTCTCTCCTCCTCCCTTCCATCATCCTCCCTCGCCCGGAGAGCCGACAGCGCGCATGCGCGGCGGCGGAGCAGCAGATTCGTCGGCGAGCTGGTTACGAGGCCAACGCCGACGACGACGACAACGCCGACGACGACGACGACGCGAAACCCAGGAACGGACGCCAAAGAGCTGCGCTCTAAAAGATAGAGAACTCGGTATTTAAGTCGCCAAGACGCGGCGGAGGCGTTGAGCAATCTTAAGTGCACTTATAGGCTGCTACCTTTTGATACATTGCATCTATGGCCGGAGTCTTTGAATACTTCCGGAGAACTTTCTCTGGCTATGAAAGGAAAGCTACGGGGTGAAGTTTCGGCAAAGTTGTTACTGCGCCAAGTAGTCCGCCAGCGTTTGACAACGGTTTTGGTTGCTCGAAACAGGCGGTGAATCGAGGCAGGTTCCACGTGCGACTGTGCCACGTTTGCCCAGACGTGGAAGGGAAAAGCCGCAAAATAATTAACTTTTACGTTCAGCGGTGTGCTTTGTTTGATTGAACTGTTGCTGATGAGGTGCTTATGCTTCCTCTTCCGCAGCTTAAACTAACGCGGTTGCAAACGTTGAACTCTTTTCAGGAGCGCTCTCACTTGTGCGCGCATTGCCTCCGTAGCTTTACCTTCGTAGCTACAGAGTGCTGTCCGCGAGTATAGTTACCATAAAAGCCAGTTTGTTGTCTGACAAGGTGTCACTTAGCACTTTTTGCCGATAACTAGAAAATAAAAACTAATAAAGACTCGCATACATGCGTCTTTCTTGCTCAGGACACGCACAGCTCATACGACCCTACTTTGGATATCCAATCTAGCGTGGGCTAACCAGCAAACCAGCTTCTAACCTGCGAGAGCATTCCGATGCGTGCTGTCAGAGGACATATGAAGAACCTTAACCACGCCACTGGATTTGCATATTTGTTTATTCAACATTTAGAAACACCACAAACCTGCGTTTGCTCGGCTTCTATTTATCATTTCCTTCAAGCGACAGCTTTAAGGCCGAACTCGAAATGGCGTGCCAGCTGCCTCACGCCATTTCACCTTGCCGAGATAAGCAAACCGTCACGTGCTTTTTGCAAAACATTTTGTGCGCAGACAAACAGGGACGAAGCGCTCCCCCTCGTGTTGCTCCTTTTCTTCGTTCTTGCTTGCTTGCGCACAAAAAGTTATTTGAAAATGAACCTGTTCGAACTAGGCCGACTCGCAGTTGTGCTTTTTGGGTCAGAGTGAGGCCGAAGCCACGAGTGAAACGTGACGAAATGGACTTTCAATTCAGTGTAATCTCGCCGCGGGTCAGGAACCAGTGAAAGACAAGTCACCCAGTCAAATCGCGCTGCGCTCCAGCTTTCGTGAGCCGCCGCAAACATACGGAGTTGTTATCTCGGCAACAGCGCCTAACACTTCCCGGCGCTGGCGTCAGTCCGAGCCGGTCTAGGCAACGCTGCGGAGCGTTCGTGTTAAGCGTGCTGAAAGCTGACGGCCGTAGATAGAAATCAGGGTATACAGTACTGTCTGATCTCATTAAAGGAAACACGAAATTCGTATGCCAGCACGTACTGATCACGGCTAAGTTCCAGTTTCTGAAGGCTTGGAAATTATATATATATATATATATATATATATATATTGTGACGTAGCAGTCGTCAATACGTTTATTCCGACTCGAAGATACGGCGAAGCGATCACGCCCACAGCACGGATCACACTCGAGAGCCAGCCCCACAAGCGATGATGAAGAAGAACCCCATATGAGCCCCACATGATGATGATCATGTACAGATGACAAAGAATAGCTTATATCTCGCTACACTAATGTCCCCTCGCGCAATTCAAAGGGGCGGCGAACGCCTCGTGAAAGGCTTCATACGGGACACGTGGACAACCTCAGCAGCGCGGCAGCGGCGGTCACTTGGAGCAATAACTGGTACCACGCGATAGTTAACCGGGGAAGTCTGCTCCAAGACTTTGTAGGGGCCGATGAACCGAAGTTGAAACTTGTCACACAAGCCAGGAGTACGAACTGGTGTCCGGAGTAGCACTTCGTCGCCAGGGCGGAAGCACACGACGCGATGAGAGGCGTCGTAATGCTGCTTGCGGTCCTGTTGCTGTGCTTCGGTGTTGATGCGAGCGAGCTGGCGACAACGCAGAATGCGGGACACATATTCTTCACAGGAGGATGGACATTGATTGACAGTTGGCGCGAAGAAAGAGGCGTCAAGACAGGAACTGGGCGAACGACCATAGACAAGGTAGAATGGCGAGTAACCGGTCGTGCGTTGAACGGCGGTATTATACGCAAAAGTCACGAATGGCAAAATTGCGTCCCAGTTTCTGTGATCCGGTTCGATGTACATGGCTAGCATGTCTGACAGCGTGCGATGAAATCGCTCTGTGAGGCCGTTAGTTTGCGGATGGTAACTGGAGGTAGTCTTGTGGGTGGTTCCGGAGGCTCTGAGTACTTCGTCTACTAGTTGCGAGAGGAATGCTTTTCCACGGTCGCTCAGGAGGACGCGAGGAGCACCGTGGCGCAGTATTAAGGATTGAAGTATGAATGCAGCAACTTCAGAGGCTGAGGCAGAGCTCGCACAAGTTGTTTCGGCGTAGCGTGTCAAGTGATCAACGGCTGTCACAATCCATCGTTTACCGGTGGGAGTCACAGGAAGAGGACCATACAGGTCAATGCCAATGATTTCAAATGGTTGCGACGCACAAGGAACCGGTTGCAGTTGTCCGCTTGGAGCTGATGTAGGGAGCTTTCGACGCTGACATAGGGCGCAGGAAGCGACATACCTCGCTACACTGGCGGACAATCCAGGCCAGTAGAAGCGACCTTTGATGCGGTCATAGGTTTTCTGGAAACCAAGGTGACCAGCAGTCATGTCGTCGTGAGAAGCCTGCAGGACATGAGCACGTAGAGAGCGTGGCAGGACAGGCACCCAGCGCTGACCGTCAGGGTGATAGACATGACGGTACAGGACGCGGTTGTCAATCTTAAACTGCGTCAGCTGTCGACGAAGGCGGGCGTTAGGTGGGCGCGAAGCTCCTTGAAGGTGGTCTATGATGCGCCGACAGTAAGAGTCCGCCAATTGATGAGATTGGAAGAATCCGTTGTCGTGTTTAGGCATCTCGTCTACAGTGGCCAACAAGAAAGCATGTGAAGAGGGGTCATGCGAAAGCTTGTCACGGATGGTAGTTGGAGGTCCATTGCATGGTGTCGTAGGAAGCGGACAGCGAGAAAGCGCGTCTGCATCCTGGTGTTTTTTTCCGCACTTGTAGGTAATAGTAAAGTCGTATTCCTGTAGACGAAGGATCCACCGACCAAGCCGTCCAGACAAGTTTTTCAGCGTCGAAAGCCAGCACAATGCATGATGGTCTGTAACGATGGTGAAATGGCGGCCGTGAAGATAAGGTCGAAACTTCTGTACAGACCAAACGATAGCTAGGCATTCCTGCTCTGTGATGGTGTAGAGAGAGAGAGAGAAAAAAAAACTTTATTGGTTCTATCAAGGGGTTTAGCGGTGAGCCGTCTTGCGCTTGCTGCCTGGCTTTTCAGCACGGGTGTGCCCCTATTCCAGGGCTCCACTGAGCCTGGCCACTTCGCACGCGTACTGCACGATCGCCCTTTGGGCGGTGAGCTCGCTGCTGGTGAGCAGGCCCTCCCATTGCTCCGCACTCGGGTTTTTATGTTTATGGAATGTGTAGTTATGCTTACATTCCCATGTTATGTGGTAAAGAGTTGGTATTTCTCCGCACCATGGGCAGGAGTTTCTGTATTGTGTCGGGTACATTTTACTTAATATGTGTAGATTATAGAAAGTTCCGGTTTGTAGCCTTCTCCAGTCGGCTGCTTCCTGTTGGGTAAGTAGTGTGTGTGGCGGAGGATATTTGATTCTCTGCCCTCTATAGTAGTTTAATATTTCCGCACACGTCGGCTCCACCGTTGTAGGGTTCTCGAGAGGCTCTATCTGTCCAGCTCGGTATGTGATCTCGCGAACTAGACTGTCTGCTCTCACGTTCCCTTCTATCCCGGTATGGGCCGGTATCCAGAAAAGTTTGTGTGTCACTTTATTTCCGAGGGTTCCTGCTCCGAGAAGGATTCGCAGGGCCTCTTTACAGACTCTCCCCTGCATGTAATGCCTGCATGCAGCTTTGGAGTCTGTTAATATGGTCAGTGATCTGTTACTTCGGTAGCCTTCGGTCGCTGCAAGCGCTATGGCGACCTCTTCCCCCTCCGCTACCGTGCAATTCCTTATGGTTGCGCAGCTGATTGTCTCTCCCATGTAGTGTACTACAGTCGTAGCTACTCTGTGTGTTCTAGTGTGCTTGTCCCACGGGTATAGCCCTGCATCCGTGTACACCGTGTTTTCCTGTGTTGCCAGGTGACCTTCCACGTAATCTGCCCTTGCCTGCCTTCTGGCTGCGTGTAGGTTCGCATCCATGTTGCGTGGAATTGGACTTATTCTGAGGGTTTGTCTGATGTTGTCTCGGATGTCTGCCTCTCGATCTATTGCCCCTTTCGTATCGTATCCTAGTCTCTTTAGGAGCATTCTTCCTGTAGCCGACTGCCAAAGTCTCGCTATTTGTGTGTTTAGTTGCGCTTCTGCCAGCTCGCTGAACGTGTTGTGTATTCCTAGCTGCAGTAGCTTGTCGTTTGAAGTATTCCTCGGTAGGTGCAGTGCCGTTTTGTACGCCTTCCTTAGTATGGTTTCTGCTTGTTCTCTTTCTAGCTTGTTCATCAAGTGGTAAGGTAGCGAGTATGTGACTCTGCTGACCACTAAACTTTTAACCAACTTGATCGTGTCTGCCTCTTTCATGCCATGTCTTCTATTTGAAACTCTCGTAATCATCCTGCTTACTTGATCTGTCGATTTTTGGAGTAAGCTAATTGTGTGACTGCATTTTCCGCTGCTTTGCAGCCACATTCCTAGAATTCTTATCATGTTCTTTTCCGCTATAAGCTGGCACTCTAAGTTTATTTCGATTTCGGCCTTGGTGGGGTTCTTTCCAATTCTGAGTATTTCCGATTTCTCTGTGGAGCAAGCCAGGCCTCTTGCCTTAACATAGTTTTCTACGCAGTTTGCTGCCTCTTGCAGTTTCTCTTGCTTTTGTCCTAGCGTTCCTTGGTTGGCCCATATTGTGATATCGTCCGCATACATTGCATGTCGCATGCCCTCGATTTCGCCTAGTTCCCTGGCCAGGCCAAGCATCGCAATGTTAAACAGTATGGGTGAAATGACTGAGCCCTGTGGCGTACCTTTGCTTGGGGTGACAAAGGTTTCGCTTCTTATATCCCCTAGTCCTATTGTGGCCGTTCTTTTTGCTAGGAAGGCTCTCACGTAGTCATGAGTCCTCTTCCCAGAATTTATGTTTTGAAGCCCTTCCATTATTGCCGTGTGGCTGACATTATCGAAGGCTCCCTTGATGTCTAGTGCCATTATGATGTTTTCTCCTGCCTTGGGTGCTTTGCTTAGGACCTCTTCCTTAATCTGTAGGAGGACATCCTGTGTTGATAGCTTTGCTCGGAAGCCAAACATACTGTGCGGATACAGTTCCTTCCCTTCCATGAGCTGCTGTATTCTCTTTGTGATTATTCTTTCGTATAACTTTCCCAAGCACGAGGTGAGGGAGATTGGTCTTAGGGTTTCTATCTGTAGTTTCTTTCCTGGCTTCGGGATCATTACGACCTCGGCGTGTTTCCATTCCTCCGGGATCGTTCCCTCGTTCCACAATTTGTTTGAGTAGATTGTTAATTGATCTATCGCCTCCTCGCTTAGGTTGCGAATGAGGGAGTTGTTAATTTTGTCTGCTCCTGGTGCTGTGTTTTTGGTTAGGGACCCCAGAGCTGCGTTCACTTCTGCTCGTGTGATTGGCCTGTCCATATCTGCGTTTTCTTTCCCCTGATATTCCCGTTTATATTCTTCGGGTCTTTCCTGTCCGTAGCATTTGTTTTTCAAGGCCTCCATTAGCTGCTCTTCGGTACCATCGTACTGGTGAATCAGCCTCTGGATTGCCTTGTTGCTCTCTGCCTTTGTTTTCCCTGGGTCCATTAATGCTTTCAGAATGCGCCACGTTTTGGCCGTGTTGAGCGTACCTTGTAGCGAACTGCTAAACTGTTGCCAGCTTTGCCTGGCCAGTTGCGTTGCATATTCCTCTGCTTTTGCTGTGATTTCTGCTATTTTCTTTTTGAGTTTCTTGTTAAGCTTTTGTCTTTTCCATCTTTTAGTGAGCCCACGTCTCGCTTCCCATAGCCCAAGCAGACGTTTGTCCACCTCCGGTACTTGCTCTGTCCTATCTATTTCATGCGTATATGTTTCCTGTATTTGTTTGAGCTGCCGACACCATTCCATGATGGATGTGATCTCTCCCTTTAGTTGTTGACTCCCTTGTCTGAACGCGTCCCAATCTGTTAAATCCTATCTTTCTCTTGATTGTTCCTGCCTCTATTGACGTTCTTATGATGTAGTGATCGCTCCCTAGGTTTTCTAGCGTGTTCTCCCATTCGACCTGGCTTGCTCCTCTCACAAAGGTTAGATCTGGGCAGGTATCTGGGCTTACGCTATTCCCTAGTCGCGTAGGTTGGTTTTCGTCTGTGAGTAGCTCACATCTGATCCTTTCCGCCGCGTCACTTATCTTTTGTCCTTTTCGTTCTGCCTTCTGGTAGCCCCAGTTCGGACTTTTGGCATTAAAGTCCCCTGCTATGATGAGTGTGTTCGATCTGGCTAGTTTGTCTGCCTCGGCAAACAGCTTCTCGAAATCTCCATCTTTTTGTCTAGGGGGGCTATATAGGTTTATTATGAACGTGCTTCTCCCTTTATATTTCTTTTTGGGTATGATTTCTGTGATCACGTGTTCGATTTTTGTCCCCTCAATCTCCTTGTGTGCTATGGTTACTATCTTATTGCTAATGAGGGTTGCGGTCCTTCCGCTCTCTTGGCACGTGTATCCCCTTAGCGTGGGTGTTATGTTGGTTTCCTGTAGCATGATTATGTCTGGTTGTGCTCCTTTAGTGTTAATGAACTGCTCTAAGAGGCCCTGCTTTCTCCGATACCCTCTGCAGTTCCACTGACATACGTTTAATTGGTTTTGTCCTGCCATGTTGTGTTGTTATTGTTTGCACTTTGGCTTTCAGGTCCGAAACGCCTCTCATTGTAGAGTCTATCTCTGGCGTCGTTAGTGGTTCTTTGGGTATTTTGGTTTTTAACGTAGGTGCGGAAGCTCTGTTCCTGCAACGCTTGCTTTTGCTGCATTTCGTGCATCTGCTTCTGTACTGTTATCATGAAACCTTTGATCTCGTCTTTGAAGTTTTGCTCTTCTGTCTGTTGCGTGTCCTCAACTGATGGAGCCGACGTGTTTGTCACGTTCCTCCCCTGTCTCTGCCACTGCAACTCTTTGATGAGCTCGTCTAGTTTCCTTTTAAGTTGCCTAGTCTCTTCGCGACATTGCTCTAACTCCTTTCTTAATGCCTTGTTTTCCTCCTCTAGTTTCTTTTCATTGTTTGTCTGTGTAGTGTTGGTATCCGAGTGCGGAAATAGTGATTTGGAAGGGCCTGCTCTCCAGCTCACCTTAACGCCACCTTTCGTCTGCTGTTGTTTTGTTCCGGGCCCGTTCTGCTTCCCCAGTGGCGGGTAGGACTCGTCCCGGCGTCCGTCCTGGCTCGTGCTTCTTCCTCGGCTCCGGCTCCTTTACTTGCTTCTGCTTTGGTCCCGGGAGTCGTCTTCTTCTCCGAACCATCTTGGTCTTTTTCCTCGGCTACGGCTCCTGCTCCGGCTCCGCCATTGCTGGCCCTTTTGGGCGGATCTGCCGCGCAGCTCCTCCGCTGTCTTTAGTCGTTGTTTGCAGTCCCTAGTGCCCGTCTTGTGGTCGCCCCCGCAGACTAGGCATTTGGGTGTGCATTGATGCTCTGTAATTGGGTCTTGCTCTCCGCACTGCTTGCAGGCCTTGATGTTCGGGTTTAGGCAAACGTCCGAGTGGTGTCCTTGCTGGCAACATATGTAGCATATCTGTCTGGTCGGCCTGTAGGGGTAGCACCACATTTCTCCTCCGTAGTATAAAACTTGCTTGGGGAGAATGGGGCCTTCGAAAGTAATGACAGCCGTGCTCGATCGGCCTAGCATTCTGGCTGCCAGTATCTTCACTCCCTGCGTTCGGGTTCGTAGGTTCGCCTTGAGCTCTCCCGGCGAGGTCCCCGCGTCCACCCCGTGGATGACCCCCCGCAACGTGCCCTCCGGCGCCGCCACGTGTGCGTTGATGGCGTAGGTGCTGTTCCCGAACGTTAGCTGCGTGATGCGCCGTATACGTTGGGCAGCCTCTTCGTTGTCGGTGCTTACTATTATGATGTTGGAGCCATTGCGCAGCCTGATGATCAAGTCTTCCGCCTTGCATCCGGATCCGGTGGCCGCGACCACCGCTCGCGCAACCTGGTGTGTCTGCAAGCTCTTGACAGCGAGTCCCCTCGGCCTGAGCACTATCTTTAAATCGTCCTTGGGGAGCGGAGGCAGTCTCCTCCGCGGCACCCCCTCTCCTCCTCCTCGCTTCGGCGCAGTTGGCGCGCCGCCTGTGGTCTTTGCGTCACCTAAAGAGTTTCTGTTCCCTAGCGCCGTTCCCGCCAAAACTTGGCTGCTCGATCCTTTGCCGTCTTGTTGGCGCCTCTTCTGTCTCCTGGACATGGCGATCTCCCATTCCGGGTCCGCGCCGTTATTGCTTTCTGCCTGTGGTCTTCCTGTCGTTGGGGTGCTGCCTCTGGGGGCTTGGGTGCCTGCCACGGGCCCGCTTCGATCTTGCACGAGGACGGGCTCGGTGGCGTCACGAAAATCTTCCTCCATGGTTTCTTGGGTTTCCGCCATAAAACCTGTCGGTCCTCTCGTCGATGATTGCTCAAAGTTGGTGTTGGGTATTCGGGACTTCGCTCCAGGTCGTCTCTACCTCGGGCCGAGGTCGGGGAGCCCGCGGAGCCCCGCTCTCGTGCTAGGTCTCGTTAGGCCTACCGTCCGGCCGACCACGGGGAAAATTCAAAGTCCGATAAAATCCAAAAAATTGGACCCACCGGTTTGAATTTGGGGTCCTCGTGGTCCTCTTCAGTTCCGGCGTCGATCCCAGCCAAACTTTTGGTGGTCCAATAGGGTTTGATGGGTCAAAAAGTCGAAAAACTGCGGAGTGCATGTGACACGCATCCGCTCGCCTCGGCTTCTTCTTCTTCTCCGTGATGGTGTAATTCCTTTCGGCGTTTGTCAGAACGCGACTTGCGTATGCGACGACCCTCTCCCCTAAAGCGTCGTCTCGCTGTAGGAGAATGCCACCAATGCCATGACCACTAGCATCAGTATGCAGGAGGGTAGGAGCAGCTTCATCAAAATGGCGTAGTACTGGTTCCGATGTGAGAGCGCGCTTCAGATGGGTGAACGCAGATTCACATTCGGGAGACCACACAAAGGGAACATTAGAACCCAGTAATTTGTGCAGAGGTGACGCTATTGAGGCGAAGCCTCGTATGAATCGGCGAAAATAGGAGGCGAGGCCTAGGAAACTGCGCAAATCTTTGGTCTTTTCGGGACGAGGGAAGTGCCGAACTGCCGAAACCTTGTCAGGATCAGGACGAATGCCATCTTTGCTCACAATGTGACCGAGTACCTTAATCGTCTTGCTCGCAAAATGGCTATTCTTGGTGTTTAGCTGAAGTTCAGCGTTGGCAAGGCATGTGAGAACTTCATCCAGACGTTGCAGGTGCTGAGAGAAAGTTGACGAGAAAACAACAATATCATCCAGATAGCACAGGCAAGTCTTCCACTTCAGGCCACGAAGAACGGTGTCAATCATGCGCTCGAACGTTGCGGGTGCATGGTAGAGTGGTGGAGTGTGCTTTTCGGTCCTCCGTCCTCTGACTCCCCGCTCAACCTCCTGGAGCTTCGATCGGGTCGCCGATTGTGCCAGCTGTCCGTCACCATGTCGCAGGACGAGCCAACAGGCACTTCTACTTCCACCATCTCGGCCTCGGCTACCCCGGCCTCCCCGTATTGGGTTGTCAGTGGACACCAGCGTGATCCCCATCTGTTTGCTGGACTTCGCGGGGAAGACGTCGAAAATTGGCTGGACGACTACGACCGAGTGAGTTCGGCTAACCGTTAGGACGATGCGTCCAAGCTACGTCACGTCGCCTTTTATCTGACCGGAGTGGCCAAGACTTGGTTTTTCCACCATGAGGTTGATTTCACGAACTGGGGCGCTTTTAAACAGCAGCTCCGCCAAATCTTCGGCACACCGGCTGTTCGTTCCGCCCTCGCAAAAAAGACGCTCGACACTCGCAAGCAACAAACCGGTGAATCTTATACGCCATACATCGAGGATGTGCTTGCTCTTTGTCGACGTGTGAACCCGGCTATGACCGAATCAGACAGAGTTCGCCACACCCTCAAAGGCATCGGAGCTATTGCTTTCCATGCTTTAGCCATCCAGAACCCCGCTACCGTTGCTGATATCGTCGCTACTTGCCAGCGCCTGGACGAACTCGAATCAGTATGGTTGCAGCCAGACACCACTGCGAACACTACTGCCGACGACCCTACTTTACGAGCAATGATACGCGCAATAATTCGTGAAGAGCTCCAGTATCTTGGCTTAGCCGCAGGGCCTATGCCTTGTCATGCCTCCGATACCAATCTGCGAGACGTTATCAAGGAGGAATTGGCGTCCATGGCTGGTGCAGCGTACACGGACCCTCTAACCCCTAGGACCCCATCCACGTACGCACAAGTAGCCGCAGCTACTCCATTCATCGTTCCACCGATGCCTCCAAAACCAACACCGGCCCCCATCGCGTCCATGACTACCCCGCACCTCCACCACTTGTGACGTAGCAGTCGTCACTACGATTATTCCGACTCGAAGATACGGCGAAGCGATCACGCCCACAGCACGGATCACACTCGAGAGCCAGCCCCACAAGCGATGATGAAGAAGAACCCCATATGAGCCCCACATGATGATGATCATGTACAGATGACAAAGAATAGCTTATATCTCGCTACAATATATATATATATATATATATATATATATACAGAGAGGGAGAGAGAGAGAATTCTTGATTAAGAAAGTAAAGAAAAACCTGGAGGCTTATGAAAAGGGTTCTGCTGAAATTGAGGACGACGCAACGAGCTATGGAAAGAAGAATGATGGGTGTAACGTTAAGGGATGAGAAAAGAGCAGATTGGGTGAGGGAACAAACGCGGGTAAATGACATCTTAGTTGAAATCAAGAGAAAAAAATGGGCATGGGCTGGACATGTAATGAGGAGGGACGATAACCGGTGGTCATTAAAGGTTAGGGACCTAATTCCAAGGGAAGGGAAGCGTAGCAGGGGGCAGCAGAAAGTTAGGTGGGCGGATGACATTAGCGCGTTTGCAGGGACGGCATGGCCACAATTAGTACATGACCGGGGTAGTTGGAGAAGTATGGGAGAGGCCTTTGCCCTGCAGTAGGCGTGACTAGGCTGATGATATATATATATATATATTACAGAACTATTACAAACATAATTTTCGTTGAATAGAATGAAGTGCATTTTACCCTATTAAAGAAATGAATTAGTGACGTTCTGTTGTAGCGGATACCTTCGAATTTATCAGTGTAACAGTGAACCTCTGTCTGGTGATAATCTTTTAGTTGTTGGATAGAATGTGCCCGTTCCTCCATTGAGCGTCGTCGTCGTCGGCGTCCCTCGACGTAACCGAGTGAACGAGCAGAACGAAAGATGAAAGAGCGGACGCGTAGCGCAGGGAAGGATTACGCACGACGAGAACGAAGAGAGCGCGACAGCGAAAGCGGAGTAAAAGGGTGCATCGGAAGCATGAGGAGGAAACTTGAGGAGGTCATTATCGCGAGAGGGTGAGGAGGAGAGTAGAATGCCGTTCGAGATGCAGCGGTGACCAGCCATGCGGCGAGAGCGTCCACAGATACCATATATGGAAACAAAGCACTAGCGTGGGCTTCGCACCCACTGCACATGCCCTACTTCGCCTGCGCCGCCACCGCCACTATAGAAAGCACTCCGCGTGATCCCCGCGTTCCCATGTTTACGCTTTCTTTCTGAACCATAAGCAACGCGACCGGTGGAAACGCTTCGTGTGCTGCTGCTGCTGCTGCTGCTGCTAAACGAGCTGCTTGAGCAGAGGCTCAGTGCCGCCGCCGAGAGGACACCGTAGTTCAGAATAAAATTCGTCGTCACAATATATCCCAAATTCAAAACACCTAAACAGTTGCGAGGGAGTATCATAAGCGTCCCCGTGCACATTTTTCTTTCTAGTTTTTCTCCAGAATACTGAATGACGAAAGCAGCTTCACGGTTGTTCGGTTATCGTAAGGCCAATCTGCATGACGGACGTCCATCACGTGACTCAGCCACCACTCCCCGCGTAGCCAGCGCCGATGATAACGAACAGGCGTCGTCCGCGCCATTTCATCTTCAGGTTCGGCTTGATTTGCCACCTTTTAAACAATCCGAGATATGTAGTCACGCAAAGTCCGCGCGATGCTCACTTGTAACCCTCGTTCCTCCTAGCTCCCTCCTCATTAATCTGCAGTCTCTCGCTATCCTTTGCGATGTACGTTTCTCGGCTACCCGAGAGTAGCGCGGCTGCTGTGAATAGACGTGCGTCGTTTCTGCTACAAACCGTAACTATATCGTCCGAGAAAGCAGCACCGGCTAGGCCTAACGGTTTAGGCAGTGTGGCCTTTACGAAAATTCAGCCTTCACAGATGTAGTGACAGGCTGCAAGCCATCGCGGAATGCTTTGTGCTATTACTTTGGCACGGGGATTCATCAGTGATCATTCCAGAGATAACGATTGCGGGTTAGATCGATGGCTGCGGAAGCGACGGGAAGTTTGCGGCCGCGCGTATCCAACACCATCTGTTTGCCTCCCTGCGGCTAATCGCCCCCTTTCTGCGCACATGCTTTCGCTTCCCAAATTACGCTCTGCGTTTGTTGCTTTTGCGCCCCGTCTGTCCACGTCTCATTAACATTTCGATCGGTCCTGTCTACCCGGCTGAACTTAGCACCGGCAGAGGCAGGCCCGACCGACGCAACACCGTGTTGTGTGTGTGTGTGTGGGGGGGGGGGGTGGAGGGAAGTGCTCGCAGTGAAAAAGACTGGTCAGCCTGGGCGGCCGTCCGCCGCGCGCTTGGCTCACCTTTTGTCATCATCATCGTCATCATCATCATCATCAGCCTGGTTACGTCCACTGCAGGGCAAAGGCCTCTCCCATATTTCTCCAACAACCCCGGTCATGTACTAATTGTGGCCATGCCGTCCCTGCAAACTTCTTAATCTCATCCGCCCACCTAACGTTCTGCCGCCCCCTGCTACGCTTCCCTTCCCTTGGAATCCAGTCCGTAACCCTTAATGACCATCGGTTATCTTCTCTCCTCATTACATGTCCTGCCCATGCCCATTTCTTTTTCTTGATTTCAACTAAGATGTCATTAACTCGCGTTTGTTCCCTCACCCAATCTGCTCTATTCTTATCCCTTAACGATACACCTATCATTCTTCTTTCCATAGCTGGTTGCGTCGTCCTCAATTTGAGTAGAACCCTTTTCGTAAGCCTCCAGGTTTCTGCCCCGTAGGTGAGTACTGGTAAGACACAGGTATTGTAGACTTTTCTCTTGAGGGATAATGGCAACCTGCTGTTCATGATCTGAGAATGCCTGCCAAACGCACCCCAGCCCATTCTTATTCTTCTGATTATTTCCGTCTCGTGATCCGGATCCGCCGTCATTACCTGCCCTAAGTAGATGTATTCCCTTAGCACTTCCAGTGCCTCGTTACCTATTGTAAATTGCTGTTCTCTTCCGAGACTGTTAAACATTACTTTAGTTTTCTGCAGATTAATTTTTAGACCCACTCTTGTGCTTTGCCTCTCCAGGTCATTGAGCATGCATTGCAATTGGTCCCCTGAGTTACTAAGCAAGGCAATATCATCAGCGAATCGCAAGTTACTAAGGTATTCTCCATTAACTTTTATGCCCAATTCTTCCCAGTCCAGGTCTCTGAATACCTCATGTAAACATGCTGTGAATAGCATTGGAGAGATCGTATCTCCCTGTCTGACGCCTTTCTTTATTGGGATTTTGTTGCTTTCTTTGTGGAGGACTACGGTGGCTGTGGAGCCGCTATAGATATCTTCCAGTATTTTGACATACGGCTCATCTACACCCTGGTTCCGTAATGCCTCCACGACTGCTGAGGTTTTGACAGAATCAAACGCTTTCTCGTAATCAATGAAAGCTATATATAAGGGTTGGTTATATTCAGCACATTTCTCTATCACCCTATTGATAGTGTGAATATGATCTATTGTTGAGTAGCCTTTACGGAATCCTGCCTGGTCCTTTGCTTGACAGGACCTCCTATATGAACAACACCTTTTGTGCCAAAAACTAAGTGCATCGAACGCTCGCTAGGGTGGCAACGAGCATGAAGGATTCTCCGGTGCACCCGACAGAGCGAAGGGTCTCTACACCAAATGGATCGAATATTAAACAGAAAACGGTTGGTAGACATTCGAATCGCGAATCGAATTATTAGAACGGTCGCTATTTGATTGATTCGGTGATATTCGCGCATTCGCACGCACCTATAGTTCAATCTAAGCAGTGGACTCGATATGCTTGAGCGCAGCCGCTACGCAAGTCATATCGAGTGAAACAATGGAGGGCGTCGAGTTTTTCTTGCCTTTCCTATTACGTTCAAAGCACAGTGTCCGATCACGCTCAATACGCGACCCATCATCCTAACGAATCCTTCAAGACGGCGACAGTGAATGCATTGTACGCGCAGGGCACCTGAAAGTGTCATGAAGAGAAGCGTAAAAATGGCTGATATTGCAAGCGACAGGTCTCCATATTTGCGCAAGTTTTTCGCAATTATTGATGGAACATTAGGTGAAAGTACACCCTTCGTTTTATTGTCGCTTGAGCAGCGATGACGTTGACTGGTTTTTATCATTAGAGGATACATCTTACGGCCAACATATTAGGAAGTCACTTCTACCGCCAGTTCTTTAGCTTCTCTCAAATATATATTTCTTGCTCAACACTGCATTTCTGTGCACATAAACATAATGGCCTTATGATACCGCGGATTATTCGCTTTCCCTCCCTGCATTTATTGCACTATGAAATTTTATGTTATATTATTTCTATCGGAGCCATCTCTACAATAGCGATATTTATAATGCTCACGCATTTATCGTGGTTCGGTCATACAGCGCCAAAGAATTAGGCAAAATAATGTCACGTGGTGGTGACGTTGAAGAACACAGTAGCAGTACTGTGAACGACAAAACTAACTTTTATTGGGCGAACCTGTGCCCACAAAACAGGCTACACTCAATAGCACAACGATAGTGGTGAACACGGTCGGCGATCGTCGAAAATTTGATCAGCAGGTCAAGCGCGTCGGCTTTTATACAGCAGTCCTCGAATGTTCCAGACTAATCGTGGGGACCCGCGTGCCTCCCACAGAGCTCTACGCCATTCGCGTCACGCGATGAAATCAGATAACACAAGGTTCCGCGACAACAGACAGCCGTATAGAAGCATCGATAACTTTCAAGAAACTTCGCATATATGCAGGCGCGTCCCGCGCTGTGCGATCACATTTGTTAGGCGGCGAAACGTGGTCGCCCGATAAAGATAAGTACACCTGTCAATAATTACCGTTGGTCAGGATAAAAGTGGCTTCTGTAATGCCCAAAAGAGAAAAACACCTTAAGTTTATTGAGACTGAACGGGCCTTCATTCAACCAGGTTTCATCTAAAGTGCGGTAGTTTTCATTTTCCACCATGAAGGAAGTAATGCGTTTATGCTGGAACACACCAAGCACATAGGAACAGGTAAATTTTGTTCCAGTGCCCTGTGGTTTACGCGCATGAAGCTATGATAGAAGCAAAAGAAGGTTTTGCTAGCGATTCACCCTGAAGAAGATATACAAACACACAAGAAAAAAGAAGGCAAGGAACCTAACTTCGCATAAGTAGTTTGACCGGCATGCCTAATTCGCCTAATCTAATTCGGGTTATAATTAATGGGAGCTGTCCGGCACACGGGCTTGTCGCTTGCGGTCGCTACATTCGTCCTTAGCATGAAGTTCATTAATATTGCGTAGCAAGGGTCCCACCGAGTAATTACCTGAACTCCCTTGCTTCACGTAACCGCAGACAGTAGGCGTTTCAATTTCAACGTTGTCAAAGGGGGGTAGCAGTTCGTGTGTTAAATACTGCAATACCACCTCTGATAAATAAATGGACCACAGCTGACGCAGTTCCCGCAAGTGACGCAGTCCGCAATTTTTCAGCAGCACAAGATATGCAGCCCAGGATTTTTCTCGTGTTCCAGCAATAAGCCATTAGGTTGGATTAGACCGGGACCCAAGCCCTTGTGTTTAGATAATGCCGGCTGCATTTACGATTCGACATTTGTCCGATACTCGTTCGGAGATGGTGCTCGAGCTTCCCGAAATGTACAACGCGAATGATAGCGCGCGTTACACTTAAGTTTTAGTACTGGCGAATTTGCGACAAGTATGGCACCTTTAGGAAAAGCAAAAATAATATGATAATTGTCAATTCCCAACTGTTTGAATAAAGCACTCTACCTTAGCGCATAATGTACTTGAATATACAACGATGCATTTTTTTTTGCTTTCATAGAGAATCACGACTTGAAGGAGATGCCTCGCCCTTTAAGGTCGACGGTGTACGGCATACTGCTCTTGAAATGTAATCGTGAACAGGATAGACAGAAAGAGAGAAAAGGAAAGGTTATGGTAGGTATAAAACCACAGAAATGTTTGGTAGGCTTCCGTGCGCCAAAAAAGGGTAACGTGGAATACAAAGAAGATAAAGGAAAGAAATAAGCTATGAATGCAGTCACGCAGTGCAAGGCGTAGGCACAAGCCAGTCACCCTCCAGAAGCATAAAAGTTCTCTTAATGCTATGTGGGCCGACAAGCGATGGCAGCTGTGTTCGAGTAATGCCTGGAGGAACAGCGGTCTACCATCCAGTCTTTGCGATGCGTTGAAGAGTCCTGCTGAAAAACATTTTGATGGTCAAATAGCTCCTAGAATAGCGCAATTGGTTGCATTGCATGTAGCCATTAGACATACATTTTTTAAGCAGTAAGCCTATAGAAGACTGTGCTTTAGACCTGACTTAGCAGATACAACATGTTTGTTTCTTCACAGTGGTATGGAATGTTTCGCTCCATACCACTCCATACACATGTCGCTCTTTGTGCTAGCAACTACACTATCGAGAAAGGAAGAATAACCAGGAGTACAAACCATCGCCGTTTGGTTTGCTGCGTTTTACCCAGCTGAGCTCACATGCCTAGCCATTCAGCCACTAACTGTTCTCAGTAAAAGAAAACCATCATCACGTGAAACTCGAGAAGGTGACCCATGAAGCAATCAAGTAGAACTGCTCCGAAAAAGCTATCCCTAACACTCGGTGATGACTACGTGATCGAACCGTTAACGCCAGCCCAGCGCTGGTTAAAGAAAACAGCGGCCTGCTCGAAATGCCCTCGGTATAACTGCTATGTTCCTCCTGTTTTCCCACATCAATTGTACAGATTTTAGCATTTATACAGCTTCAAGGGTTTCATAAGGAAAAGAAAGTATTTCCGAGTAATCTTACGGAATAATCAATAATCAATAATCAATCAACCGCAGTAATCTTTCCAATAATGAAATTAATGATTAGCAGCCGCTTTCATTGAAAATATTAGTGCTTCCGAACGTTCCTTCTTGTTTTATTATTTGCAATAGCATCTATTAACCACTCCATTTATTAAGACCCCACGGGATTATTTTTATAGGCGTGAGTGTTTTGCATTTTGCTCCGATTGGAATTTGCCTGCTGCAACCGTGAATTGACAGTGCCAGATCCATCCTCAGCGCGTGAATGTCAGGGCCTTTGCATTACCTCGGTGAGCCAAAATATGTGTAATTATAAAATCACCTAGTGCTCTCTTAGTAGCGTTAGTCACAAACTATTCTGATTGGAAATTCGCTGAATTAGTTTCGCATTACGGTGCACCCTCATAAGGATGTTTTCGCAAGATACCCTAAGCGCATCTGCTTTGCAGCCACCTGAAAAAAGAATGTGTCAAATATTAAATAAGCGCTGGCACGCTTGAGGTAGCATTAATTAAAACGTTAGAAAATAAAAGCATCAAAGTAAGGCTGGAACAGAGTACAGAACGAAACACCAGCAGCATAAATCCCTCCCCCCCCCACAACTTTCTGCCCTCGGCGCCTAATAAGGGTTCCACAGTTTGAGAAACACCCGGGCTACCAGTATTTTGCAGGGAAGAAAAAAAAAGGCAATATGACAAGTACTAAGGCTTAGTTAGGGAAGCCTAATTATAGGTGCAACAACCTGACTTGCCAATTCGGAGTAGTAGTTAGGAAGCACCCTGCTTCTGGTTGGGCAAAAGATAATACGAGCAGAAGGTCACTGCCCGTTCTTGCTGCTGTAGAACTTTTCTTGGCCCAAGACGACGAGAATATGCTTTATTTTTGCTGTTGGAGTAACGGGCTGATTAAAATCGATGTGCAGTTAACAAGACAGAAACTTGCCAGATTCTTTCAATACGTGTGATTTGCTCTACTGATTACTGTTCCTTGAGACATCTTGGTTTCCAGACGTCTAAAAAAAAAAATCACCTGACGGCAATGCGGCAGTTATCCCTTCGACCTCGGTTGTCCCGAAGTCAAGACACAGCGAGTATTTGCAGCCTATGCCTTGGAAATGCGTTTTCTGGACCAAGTGCTGGTTGTCACGCGTTCGCGACAAACTGTTTCTCAGCTCTGACATGCGGTGCCATCGAGCAGCAGTAGCGCGACGCTGGCGGCCATTGTTTAAAGTCACACTCGTTTAGGCGCACGCATGTGCGAAGTTAACTGCTGTCTACAGGTATTGTGCACACAAATAGTTCATGCTTCCAACCTTTTACTTGTATTGTTTACATTCTAGCTATTTCCACGGGTACGTAGTGAGCTTGATAAAGCAGCTAAGTTTTGCATTACTGCTTTGGCTACGCTATGTCACGTATGCGAGACTTTCGGAATTTTTAGGCACTCAATGGATCTACAAACATGTTGCCCAAAGACCTGAGAAAAGCCTTGTTTTTCGGCAGGAAATTAGCTTTAGATCCTTTACGGTTGGAAGCTGCTTCGCGCATACCTTCCGCAAGACGATGTAGGCAACGAGAGCTGCCTAAGAGGAAGACAAGTCGTACGAAGTCGGTGTCTCCAGCCTATGGCTTAGCCAGAACATTTTTTTATGGAGGGGGGATTGAAGTGCTCGCATTTGGCCCGGGTATGACTGCGGAGCAGACGCACGTTTTCGCGTACCTTCATTTTATGCATTTTACTCCATGGCACGCAGAATTTGTTTTGGCGGTAGGGGGGCGGTGTGCATTTGTCTTGCATGCATTACCTCGCCCCCCACCGCCTGCATCTCCTGCCTGTAGCTTGTTCCAACACTGACAGTACACCGGCCAGTCGTGAACAGCACATGTCATCAAAGCAAGCGACCAGGGTGCAAGGACAGGCAGTGGTATTTCTGTGCGCGAGGTGCAATGTGCACGTTTAGCGCAACAAAAGTGTAAACTGCTTTCAGTATCTTCACCAGCTGTAGGTCACCATAAAAAGTCGTGTCACCTATTAGCTAAATAGGTGGTCATTTTTAGTGCGAAATTATCAGTATTGCGCGAGCCAATAATTACCTCAGACTCATTTCCCTTTCTTGCGATATGCTTGGAACATTTCGTGCTAAATATCGTGACTTCGCGACGCAACCAAAAATTTATAGAAAGTGCAGTATTCAGATACACATTTTTTGTATACGATTACGAGGGCTCGAAAAAGCTAGATCTAATGCAAACTTTTATTCTGCCATGCATTTAATGCGGGCAATAAATGGTTAATTATCTCTGCTGCAACTTTTCAATCGTTTTCAGTTGTCTTCGGGCATCGCCGTGTCCATTGTATTGCATTATAGGCGCAAATTGTTTTTCTGTCCTCTTCCACAATGTGCATGTGAAACGAGCCTACGGCTACGTTCCACAAAAGTTTTTTTTATAAATGCCTAAGCTTTTTTGGCGAGTACACCAGCCTGCTAACAGAAAATGTGTAATGCCTTGCATATGCAGAAAAATGCGTAATTTGGAAAGTTAGCATATTTATTCGTTATAATATTATAAATGTCGATGATTGGTCGTTTACAAGCAATAAGGAACAGCCTAAACCAAAAAATAAAAGAATACCCTTGGAGATACGTAGAGCTCCTTGGAAAATGCATGGTGAAGCTTATAGCAAGGGTGGGACAACTGAAATTTGGGGTGGGTGAACTGGAAATTTGGGGTTGCGTCAACATGAAACTTGGAGATGAGCCAACTGAACTTTGGGGCGGGCGAACATAAATCCGGGGTGGACCAACATAAATTCCGGGTGGGCCAACTTACATTCGGAATGGGCCGACCTAAATTCGGGGTGGGCCCATTTAAATTCGGGGAGGGCCAAAATAATTTTGGCGTGGGGCAACTTAAATTTGGGGGTGGGCCAATTTGAAATCAGCACATGAGCAACATAAATATGGTGGTGGGCCAAATGAAATTTGGCAGTGGTCCAACTGAAATTTGGAGTGGGCCGACTTGAAATTCGGAGGTTGTCCAACTTGATATTTAGACTTGGTCCAACTTAAATTTTGGTATGGGCGAAGTTATACTTTCGGGTTTGCCAATCGAAATTTGGACGTATGCTTCCGCATAATTGGACAGCTCCAGGGGAGTTTCTTTTGTGTGTAGGTCCAACATCTGCTAGAGGAAAAGAAAAACTTCTACAATGACGAATAGGCCTCAGTGGCCACATATCAATGATATTGCTGCGTGTGTGGGTTCCCAGAATCACTACATCTAACCGGTTGCATCTAAATTAAACGTAGCCATTCTCATTAATATCAATTAGGCTTGTGCTCCCCACGGATATGGAGCCGCATCATTACCATGCATAGGGAGCCGCATCATTAGCTCGTGTGTATACGTTTTGGTAACAGTCCAGTGGTTTCTAAACGCAATTTGTGAATAACAATGATAGTCTCGGAGACAAGATCGCTATAGAACGGCATGCGACGGTGTGGTGCAGAACAAATATGTAATGACTTCTAGCTGAGCGCCATCAAAATGCGTGGGTTTCGTTGTACTTACTGAATGCGGGTGTTGCGCTGATTACTGCTCGTAACCGAAAGTAGCTCGTCAGTAATTCTGCAGCAGGTTTGTGATTGTTACTCAGATCTCATGTTGTGTCCATTGAAACGGTATGATTATTTTTAATCCAAGACAAGCGTGAACTGTTTCCAAGTGGTCTGGCGTATCTATACTGACCCTGGGGGCATTCTAGAATAGAATTATGTTTTATGCTTCGCACCATCTTTTCTGCCATGACATGTCATGAGTGTTGACAAGTAGTAGCTATACAAAGGAACCCGCCATCATGTCATTCATGTGCATCACTTGCAGGTCACCTGTATTAACGTGTTATCACATGGACATCGTTCGCACAGAGAGTGCGCCTGGGACGTAACGGTGAGTATGCCACTCTTTTCAACACTTGAACCACATCGAAGCATAGACGCAAATAATAGTCCCAAGCGACTTCAAAACTAAACTGAAGCAATTGGGAATATGTTGCGACATCATTTCATTTTCCTTTTTTTTGTACCGTTTGTATATTACTCGCATAATGCCGCCTCCAAGCTATTTCCATGATTGGAAAATCAGTTGGACTGACTGCAAAAACATGGATAAATAAACCCGGCAATATTCCTGACAAACTTTAACCCGTGAAGAAGATAACTGAAAAGCTTACCAGGACAAACTACAGATAAAGGGACTCGAAACGTATTGTAATTTTGATGCAGCAAACTTTCTTGTATATTACCGTTTTTGCAATTTTCTTCCTGCTAAGCTTATGCAGCCTCAAAGGCATATTGTATGCACTTTCGGACGAGTAGCAATTTGAGAACGGAATCCTCATGCAAAAATGAAATCGTCTAACCATTAGCATTTCAGCATACTGAACTGTACAGGAGATTAAATTTAAGCAAGAGTCATGATGATCCGGAGCCGGGCCACTATGGCTCGAAGCTAGAAAAGATGCATTTGCACAGCTTCTTTCATTCAAATGCATTGCGTATATAACATGTGCCAAGTGCAAGCACGATTTTTGCCTAGAATCTAGCAAACTTGCTGGTAGACTGACAATCTAGTAATGAACAAAAGCTGTCCAAGACATCATGCACGCTTCCATTTCCTGTTGAGATATCTTTGTCATCACGTATTCCACAGGGGTCATTTCCGAGCTCTAGAAAGTTTTCAAGGCAATGGATGTCTGCGAGTGAAGCGACACACATCCTTAATCGAATACACGTAGTGGCATCAATGTATAATAGATTCTAGGTGATCCTGAGAACAACTCACCCCTGTAGCATTGTTGCTAACGGGATGACACACAATTCACCCAATTTAGATGGTCTCACTCGAATCTTTGTCTACTCGGCAACCGCTAACTTCAGTCCGACACGACACACAAACACGCTTTTATCCCGCCCTGTTTCTGCCCAATTGCCAATCATAATATTAGACTGGATCAAGTTATCCTTAAGAGGCAGGGGACTTACACTGACAGCCACCTGTCAACAGGCGACACTTTCCTATAGATTCAAAATGTGCGCACCGCTGCCTTCTAGTGACGGGAGCATATGGCCACCAAGTAATATAGACCTAATTGTCAAGCCTTGCAGTTAGAAGGCTCTTGTATCCACCTGCATAACGCCCTCAGCTACAGCGCCACATCTAGTTAAGATGGCCAGCTTCACGACAACAGATGCAGCAAACAGAGTCCTGAAGAAGTCCCAACGCAGGCCATACAGTGGTATGTAACATGTCAGTCATTATGCCTTTTCTTTAGAATGTGCGGCAAAAAACTGATAGTCACTCACGTATCCTTAGTGATTTGAATGCGAAAGCATTGGGACTTCTGGAGTTAATTGTTTACGTTCATGACACGTGTCGCCAGGCAGCGTCATGGGTGCCCAACAACTCTAGTTGAATCCAGCTTGCACTAATTTGCACCAACGTTAATCCATTTTGATCCAATTTGCTCTAATTTGTCCCAAACTTCATCTACCTTAATCCACTTTATTCCACCGTTCTCTAATATTTTGCCAACGTTAATCCACCTTAATCCAACCTGCTCTAATTCGCACCAACCGTAATACATTTAATCCTTCTTAATCCGCCTTCATTTATGTTACATCACCTTACTTCACTTTACCTAAGTCCACCTTAAGTCCCCTTAATCCAATTTGTTCTAAATTTAATTTTCCGTTACTAGCGACGTCATATAAGACGCTGATAACGTCGATGATGATAATCATCCCCCGTCGTCCGTGATAATCATCACTGGTTATCACTCGTTGCGGACAACGCTGACTTTTCTGCCTCATGCGACATATAATGCTTTCGCATAACTGACAAGTAAAATATCTTCAGTTGAAAAATGTGGCCTGTATTCATACGGCACAGCTAAGCTTCTAGCACTATACGTTGAATGAACGCATGTATGCGTGAGTTTACGCTTCCACCCACACACCCAAAACACTGCGCATTTTATCGCCGAATAATATCATGCCACTGCACTATACAACTGCGCTCTTCATTTTACTGAAAGTTATGTTCGCGATTACGACGCCACTTGCATGCTCCTATGCTAGTACCTTAGCAAGACGCCTACGGTTCTCGAAATATATACCAGTTTTAAGGGATTACTCGCAAGAGTTTGGGCTGCCTGGAAAAAAATAAAAGTTTAGTGGGTCTACTCGGCGGCTCCATCTCGGCGAGACGTTATAAGGGGGATGTGGGGAGGGCAAGTGGGGTAAACCGGCGCATCTCGGGGCTGACTCCGACATGAAAAAGAAACAAGTTCCTTAAACGGAGTACACTTACCTTTGTCTTAGAAGGCGCCACGGGAAGCGGTGCTCTTGCTAAGCGCGTCGGCGTTTATGAAGCAAGTTTCCAGATCCGGAAAGATAAATTTTCTTCCTGAAAGACAGCTCGTTGCAAACGGCGCACATGGGAGCGTGCCTCGACCCAGGCGCTCACGTATCTGAGCGCGTCTCTCGCAAAACTTGCCCAATTGCATGAAACTTCTGGGACATGTTCGCTTCATGTGACGGGGCGAGCTGGCACCTCGAGAAATTTCCGCTCTGGGGGCAACCTTAGTGTGCCAAGTTCGCAGTATTCTTAGTTGCGTCAAAACACCGACGTCACACTTTCAGCTTGGCGTTTTTGGTTTCGTGTTTGTATTTCGCGAGACTATAATAATTAAAGAGAATCACGCTGTGGTCGTACACAGAAAGTTTTAAGAGAACAGGAAGCGATCGTGTTCGACTAGCTCAACCAATTCTAATCAAGTGGTGAAAGAACAACTCCATAATTATCAATCCTTCCATTTCAGCGATGAACTCATTAAATATAACAGAGACAAACTGTACTCGGAAGAATGTGTTAGTCAATGACGTTGTCATGTTGTGGTGATGCGACAATTGTTTCCAAAAGTGTGGATCTGAAAAATAGAACTTTTATTGAGTGAGCGTGGGTCGGCGAAAGCAACGAAAACTGAAATCACAATAGGAGCGCGAAAATTCGTTGGCCATCAAATATTAACTGACAGATGAAGTACTCTGCGGTTAATTCTCCAACTGCCATGCATTCCACAGTGATGGCTGTTGCTCTTATATGTCAGTTGAAGAACGTATAGCCCAATTGCCATGACACCGGCAATCTCATTAGGCAAGACTCGTTGTTATAGAATAAGTGAGATTAAAAAAAGAGACGATTAGGACACAGTAGGCGCGTGTTGCGCCAAGTGATAACTTCGTAACCATCATATTTCGGTAAAAAAACAACTGGCGGCGCATCTGCTTTTTTGGTGACGATTGCCGAGGTTAATGCAAATAGGAATTTTCTGTGCATATGTGTGATGGGTCAGCAACGGCGGACGATATGTTTGTTTTATATGGTCTGATACCTAATATGATGGCTTGCCTATTGCATATCCGTGTCCATGAATCACAGCACAGATCAGAAGTGGCAAACTCGCTGCCAATCGCGATGTCCAATGACGCTGCAACACCGCATATGTTATAACTACCCCACCTAGATGAAATTATCTATCACCTCAACGCCTTCCGTCCTCCCTGCCCCTATCCCGGTTTCTACTTTGCTGACTGCAACTTCTTTGCAATGGTTATCCATAAAGCAGCCGCCCTCAACGAGGATGTGTCTGTTGCTAACGAGATGCTACTGCTTTCATATATATTGAACGCTACATACTCCTTGTGTAAACACGGCAAAACAATTCTGGGAGATTGGCCAAGAATGGACCCATGCGAATGTAATTTACTTAGTGCCAAAGTAGCCTCTTGGGAACACACTTTGTGGCCCATGTTGTCGGCTTGGTAAAGCAGCACCCAGCGCATACCTGTGGCTTAAGCTAGAAGAAAACATGTGCTAAACGTGTGAAAGAGGTCAGACACATACTGTAGACTGGGTGAAATTCCGAAAGAATAGCAATTTCTAATGTTCACCTGCGAAAAGTATACCAATGTAAGCCTGAAGATATGCTGTCCTGAACCTGGGTACGATAACAGAACTACGAAAGCCGATTTCGCGATTATTTTGGAATGTTAGCCTTCGCCTTGGGCCACGCAATATACATATATATAAACACAGCGAGAAAGAGAGCAACACAGCGACTAAAATTGGACAACTTGTGTTAAGGACGCAGCCGAAGTGGTGTACGTGAAATGTCTTGTGCTAGCTGCATAGGGCGTAGGGTGCACAAATGATCTAACCAAATACATAAGTTACATTTATTCACGCAATTGAAAGCTTACACGCCTAAATTATGGTACAGATATGCGCAGTCTTACAGTCTAGCTTATCAATCGGGCTCTGTTCCTATTCATAGTGGGCCCGTTTGCTTTGCCGATAGTGCTTAGGCGCTAGTGTACAAAACACGGTTGCGTTATTAGTGGCACCCGAGACTTCTCTGCGCAGATCGAGCCAGCCGCCTTCGAAGATGGCTGGGGCTCCTGCGTTTGGCCCAATGTCTTGCGCTAGTTCTTCGGAACGAGTCTCAGTCATTCCGCCGTAATCAAAGGGGTTCGGTATCCATCTACAATGCGGCCCAGTCTCTCCATGCCATTTCGGAAGCCTACGTGTCGAAATCAGGGGCGCCATAGCCAAACATGCGTCAAATAAAAAAAAGCATGCTGCAGACTTGTTTGTCTTACAATTCTTTTTGAGCCGAAATTTGGGATTCAAGAATTGACCTGCCATGGCATAGTGAGCTCCCTTAAGCGCGACCACTCCTGCTCGGATTGAGAAACCTACTCTCTAGCAGTGCCTTCAATCCTAATAAAAATTCCCTTAGCCTCGTTGTTTAGTTCTCGTTTAGGGGAAAAGGAAATGTGTTGAAATGTAGGCAAAATTTGCGCTATGACTTCAAGGACAGCAAAGCTCAGGCACGTGAGAAACCACTGCTGCGAAGCCGCGATGACCCATACATGTAGCCTAAGTGACGACGTGTTTCAGTTTCAGCTAACGCAGAATATCATAGCATTAGAATTGGAAGTACGAATGGTGATCGTACTAAAGCGATGTGAATGCATCTCGCCAAGTAAACGTCAACGCGTGGATGTCCTGGGGGCTCGTTATTGGAAGGCTGTGATGCTGTCAACTTATGCGTCCTCTGCATAAAAAGTTTGTGCAACCGGCATTACGATCATATGCTGCAACCCCAAACAAAGCAGCACAGGAAGATCTCGGCATGAGCGGATACGTATGCGTAGCGCCTAGCAGCTAACTATACATAAAAATATGCCGGCACAGTGTATTCGCAGAGTAACCTTGGACAGGGTCCCGTTATAGATACCCAATGGTGACGTGAATGGTCGTGTTTTCAGCACAACGTGTAGTGCAACATAATTTCAGATAGAGTGCAATAACTTCATTATTTACTTGTTTTCGAAAGAGTATAGATAGGAATTTTTACTGTAAATTTGCAGTTATTTACATAGCAAGCATATCTATCTTAAAGAAAATCAGATGGACAACATGCACAACTGTATCTTGAACATATCAAGGGAAGCCTAAAAAAAGATCCTATATCCGAGTTATCGATGAAAACTGGGGTCAGAGTTTGGCAGCGATACTGCAGAGCTACGCCTCTCAGGACGCAACGCGCAATACTCAATTGCGCTCTGAGTGCGTTATGTGCTGAACGACTACAGTGCCATCTGCACACACGACACATACAGGAAAAAGTAATGGCTCCTTCCCTCTACACAGGGATACCAAAGAAAAGCGCATGACGTTTATTCGTGCACTAGAAAGCTCACACACCTAACCTATGATGCAGCTTTTTTGGGGCTCTAAACATCGCACCCTTGTACGCATTATAACTCCTGGTAAGGACCATCCCAGGAATCACAAAGAAAGCCAACATGCCGTCATTTGCCCTTAAGCAGGCCACATTAGAACATTTACATGACGTACACAGTGGCCGCGTACACGTTTACATCGATGGTTCAGCCACATCTGCAAGCGCAGCTGGCGCTGTGGTGATAGCAAGAAGATCCGTCAAAACATAGCTGAAGACGTCACATGTATCATCAACGACAGCTGCTGAACTGGTAGCCCTACGTGCGGCGCTTCATTTCATTTAGAAGGAACCATCCCACTCATGCTCAGTCTTCTGTGATTCCAAGGCAGCCCTACAGAGTGTACTCTCCGCACTGCGTCATGGATCACATGAGCAGCTCGTCGCAGAGATCAGGGAAGTCATGTTTTCAAACTCCTGGCGGACAACTGCCTGGATCAGTGAGACCGTGACTGCAGAAGTGTTGGTGGGACTGGAGTCGAAGGCAGCCGGATAGGCGGCCTCGATCTCACGCCGGACGATCCTGGTAACATCGGCAGTGTTGTTGGGACGAGGAGCGTCGGCACAGGAAGATGTGGCTGGGGTGTTGGGCAGACGGGCAAACTGCTGGTCAATACGTCGGCTTTTGGCGAGTTCCAGGCGGCGGCACTCTTTTATAACAGCATCCACCGTGGCTACGTTGTTGCAAACGAGCAAGTTGAAGGCGTCATCGGCAATCCCTTTGAGGATGTGGGAAACTCAGTCATGCGGGTGTCAACTTTGCGGCACAGAGCCAAGACGTCCTGAATGTACGTGACATAGGGCTCTGTTGACGTCTGCACACGGCCGGAAAGCGCCTTCTGCGCGGCAAGTTGTTGACCGTAGGGGTTGCCGAACAAGTGTCGAAGCTGTGTCTTAAGTGAATCCCAACTGGTGAGCTCATCTTCGTGCGTACGACACCAAACTCGAGGTGTGCCACCGAGGTAAAAGATTACGTTGGCGAGCATAATAGTAAGGTCCCACCGGTTATTGCGGCTGACGTGTTCATACAGGCTGATCCAGTCATCGACGTCTTCCCCATCGTGGCCCGAGAATACGCCAGGATCACGGGGAGCGGGGAGAGTGATGTAGGTCGGCGAAGTGGCTGCAGGTGTCGGAGCCGGAGGAGTCGGGTTGTCGTCACCGGGAGCCATGAAGGAAGGCTCGACGTACCGTCCACTGCGAAGCTCCGTGACGAGGTACAGGGAACGTCCACCTCCACCAGATATGTTACGTAGGAAGACGCAGACGAAAAGCTATGTACAAATATATTTACAAGGAAAATACGCTGCGCTTGGCCAAGAGGCGACAGCCCGCGCACGCTTCTAACCGTCGTCGTCGTCTTCACACTGCTGGCCTTTCGTGATCGCACATATTGTGCCGTAATAATATATCAGTGGTTGCCTAGTCACTGTGGCATACATGGCAATGATCGAGCAGACGCAGGTGCCCGATCTTCCCATGACGGCGTCAACTGCGTTGCCATTCCTCTTTCGAGAGCCAACGCAGCGAAAGAAATTTCCGCACTTGCGCGTGACCTGACATTAGTCCAATGGAATTCGTCCGATTTCACACGTGTCTCCATACCCTGGACCCTAATTTACAGCGCCATATTCCGCCCGAGCTTCCACTACGTGACTGCACTCTTCTTGTCCGTCTATGGCTTGGAGTAGCATTATCGAATGCGTACTCTTTCCTAATCGGAATGGCCAACTGCCCACTGTGGGACTACTGCCGGTGCAACGAAACGATCGAGCATCTTCTTTGTTAGTGCTCTTGTTTTAACCCATAAAGAGCAGTCCTCTCAGCCACCTTGGACAAACTGGACAAGCGCCCAATGACAGAAAACAAAATCCTTGGAACCTGGCCTACGCGGACATCAGCGCGATCCGTTATGAAGGCGCTGCTGCGATACTTGAAATACACGGGACTTTCTGACAAATTGTGACTGTACACTGTGTGACGTATGACTGTACGGTGACACTGCGTAAGACTAGGAACGACTTTGCCGGCTGTGTGACCGTGCCCACAGAAATAGTTTGTGTGTACGTGCGTGTGTGTGTTTAGGTTTTTTTTCTTTTTTTATTCTTTTTTCTTTCTCACCTATTCCATCCCCTTGCCCCTCCCCAGTACAGGGTAGCCAACCAGAGATAATCTCTGGTTAATCTCCCTGTCTTTCATTTGCCTTTCTCTCTTTCTCTCTCTCTCTGGTAATCACAAGTTCGAGTTTGAC
This sequence comes from Dermacentor albipictus, assembly GCF_038994185.2. Classification (NCBI taxonomy): domain Eukaryota; kingdom Metazoa; phylum Arthropoda; class Arachnida; order Ixodida; family Ixodidae; genus Dermacentor; species Dermacentor albipictus. Next base: position 12,179,085 of record NW_027225570.1, on the reverse strand, counting down.
GGATACCTACAATAGCTAAGTGAGCTCTCTCACATGCGACTACTCTCGCTCGGATCGACAAACGTACTGCCGAGCTACCCCTACACAGTGGAAGAAAAAATCTATTTGCGATTGCGTCATGCGCGACGTGACTCAAGCATTGCCGAGGAATTGCTTATTCCTCTACACAACGACCCAAAATTCAGGCCCGTGGGTAGTACGTTTGCAAAGAAGAAAGAGGTTATATTGTAGTATGCAGTCGTTGCATGCCGTCTAACCAAGCCGACCCCTAAACTGAAAGACGTTTCAGCTCAGAAGAACCTGGAATGTATTCATGCCAAGGCAGGATTCATTAAGCATTCCGCGACGAAGAGATGCGCATCTGTGGAAGAGGGACGGAAGGCTCGTTCAGCTCTAAATATAGGTCCTCCATTGTCGCGAAAATATTGCAAGAAAAAACTTGTAATGAAAAAGTTTGAATTAGAACATTTAACTACATTTTTACACAAAATACTAAGCTGATATTTTTTACTGCTAGCGATCTTTTACGTGCATTATTTTCTTGGTAAAACTGTACAACATTTGCTCTAAGACCATGAAAGCCGCACTAAATTCAGCTGTTAGACAACCAAATAAGCAGTTCGGCCACCAAGGAAGAACTGCGTGCAGTTGAGTATAGAGTGCAAACACCTGCTATGAACGAAACCAACGGGAACATTAGGTGCGACCAACTATTTAATTGTCTGCGTTCGGTCATCTGCGGGCAGAGAACACTGCTCAGTCCTACTTTGCTAGCTAGGAAGAAAATAGTTCGCCAGAGATAAGAGTAGACACTACCTTAGCTCTTTTGAGGAGCGGAGCATATTTCCACCTAAAGGCACAAATGCCTTATAATACGCGGTTATCAATATTTGCTCAGTGATCAGCAGGCGCAATTCCACACGCCTTCGTTCTGAAAGAAACTTGAAACGTATAAAGGTATTCAGTAAAATTTAGCATACGCGCTGCTAGAGAGAAATGTTCGTAATGGTAATATACATGATGTGCTCTCTAACGTTACATTATGGAACACGCGTACATCTAATGAGTGCCTTCATAGTGCAAGATATGAGGAAAAAAAAAGGGGCAGATTCGATGTGTCCACGTAATGGTAAGTCGTAGATGTGTGCTTTTTACCTTCTAGCTTACCTACTCCGTCCTGTACCTGAAGAGAACTTGTATTGCAGCAGCGCACTTCCTCCCGGTGGTCAAACGATTAAACTTTTCCCGAAAAGACTTCTCACTCTTCGTTTTTTCCCAGGCACTTCCGGCGTCTCTTCCGGTGGCACCATCAAATAGTGTGGTGGCTTGCGAAGTGCGTTCTTCAAGCTTCCGGTATTTTATTTACAGATACTGCTGTCTCAATACATGAGACATAGCAGGAGTGGATACATCAGAGATTTGATCAACAAAACATACAATGAACTTGAAACGTAATTACAAAATATGGTTAGACAATTCTTGACAAACTCACAAACTCTTCACAAACTCTTCATTAGGTTTTTCCCGCAAGGAACCAGCTAAGTTGTTCCAAATTTCAACAGTGCTTGGAAAAAACGAATACTTAAAACAATTTACAAAAGACTGGAAAGGAACAATATTAAGTGGGTGTGAACGGCGCGTGGCACGCCCAGTGGGATGACTGAAGGAAATCGGGGCATCAATGCAACTTTGGCCGTGTACAATCTTGTGTAGCAAAGTGATACGTTCAAGTGTGCGTCGATGAGCCAAGGGTTCTATTGATAATGCGCATGCGTGAGATGAGGGAGAAAAGTTGCGGTCATATCGGCTAAAAATGAACCGTATTGCTTTCTTTTGTATAGCTTCAAGCTTAGTAATGTCAAGTGCAGTGTATGGTGCCCAAACCACTGAGGCATACTCTAGTAATGGTCTGACGAGGCATTTATAAGCTGTTAATTTGCAGTCCTTAGTGGAGAATTTGAGGGTTCGCTTTAAATATCCCAGTTTCCTAAGTGCCCTAGCGCAAATTGCTTCAATATGAAGATGCCATTTTAAGTTTTGAGTGAAGGTAACTCCAAGATATTTGAAGGTATTCACAGAATTTAGGTAGTGCCCATTACAGCTATAACTGAAATTGAACGGCTGCTTTTTATTAGTGAAAGTCATTTGTACAGTTTTTTGGTAATTAATACTCATTTGCCACGCATTGCTCCAACCACAAAAGGACGAAAATACATTGTTGAGAACCTCTTGATCTCGTCTGTTAGTTACTGTGGTATAGAGCACGCACTCGTCGGCGTACAATCGCAGTTTCACTGGTGTGTCCCTAATGACCTGTGTGACATCGTTAATATAAATAATGAACAGCAGGGGCCCAAGGACTGAGCCCTGTGGTACCCCGGAAGTGACTGTGGCCGACGATGACTGCGCGTGATTAAAAGTAACATACTGAGATCTTAAATGTAGCCAATCAGCTATCCAGCCAAGTATTTTATCATCGTTAATAATTTTACTGAGCCTAAGAAGAAGTTGTCTGTGGCACACCATATCAAACGCTTTGCTATAATCTATGAATATGGCATCAACCTGACCTCGATTATTTAGAGCCGAAGCGATGTCATGAGTGAATTCAATGAGTTGAGTAGTTGTAGAAAAACCAGAGTGGAAACCGTGTTGATTCTGCGACAATATATTATTAGTAGTTAAATACTGAAGGACATGTTTGTGAATTATGTGCTCTAATAGTTTGCAACAAGTGCTTGTTAACGAGATAGGCCTGTAGTTGGAAATTAGTTGCTTATTACCCGATTTGAACACAAGAATTACGTTGGCGATTTTCCAAATGGCCGGTACAGTACATGTCTCTAATGACTTACAAAAAAATTATGGTTAGGTAATGAGCATTCCATTCTGCATAGCGCTTCAAAAACATGTTTGGTATACCATCCGGTCCGGCACCGTTAGTAATGTCGATGTTCAAGAGAAGGTTATAAATACCGGTGTAGCTCATTTCAATTACTGGAAACGGAGGCATTTCCTAGATAATACCAATGTCGGGGGTGGTACCATTGTCATCTCCAAACACAGATTTGAAATAGCCATTAAACGCCTCCGAGATTGTCGAAGGGTCCGAACAGGACACATCATTTATTACGAAGGATGACGGGCAGGAGGTAGCAGGGTTGATGGTTTTCCAAAACTTAAGTGGATTATTTTTCATAAAAGAGGATAATGTGGTATTGAAATAGAACCTTCTGGCCTCACTCATTTTGCATTTTAGTTCAGATTTAAGTAATTTATTTAGGGACTCCCCGTCATTATTTTGTGCATGACGTCGTTTTCGCAGTCGCTTAATGCGACGTTTGAGTTGTATAATTGGTCTGGTATACCACGGGTGTGTAGCATGCCGTTTTATACTCTTTTGAGGAACAAATTGCGCTATACACTCATTAGCTATACCATAAAATTGGTTAGTCAACATATCAACACTGTAGTGTTCACTACAAGACACAAAATCATCAAAACATGATGCAAGTTTAGCAATAACAGAAGTGTCGTCAGCACGCTCAAAATTCAGGACAGTTTTAAACGTTGGTCGTACTGGTACACAAGCAACATTTAGGCGAACAATAACAGCCTTATGGTCGGAAATTCCGTCAACAACATGGCACTGATATCCATTCTTTACCAGGTCATCATTGACAAAAACAAGATCTAAGACAGCATCTTCGCGCGTTGTATCGACAACCAGCTGCGATAGATCGAAAGCTACTGACATGTCAATTAACGAATCACAAATTATTCCATCACGGCCAGTTGATGATAACGAATGCCAATCTATAGCGGGTGCGTTAAAGTCACCGGTTAGTACCAGTTTAGAACAGTTAAGCTTATGTCGGACAATATAATCACTGATAGCCGAAAAAATGTCAGGGGCGGAATTTGGCGGACGGTAGATAGCACCGATAACAATAGCGAGACCATCAATTTTTAATTTACACCATATTGATTCAACATCTGGAAGTTGAGGTAGTAAAGAGAATTCAATACCACTCTTAATAAAAAGTGCTACTCCGCCACCACGGCCAGAAGGCCTGTCTTTTCTCAGAACCGTGTAACTAGGAGGCAAGAACTCATGGTCAAGAATGGATTCGTTTAGCCAAGTCTCTGTCACACATATAATTGATGGAGTATGACATTCTATTAGCCAGTTAAAGTTTTCAATTTTGTTAATGAGGCTACGTGCATTTAAATTCAAAAGCGTGAAGCATTGCTCTCGAAACTGTCAATCGTTGTCTATAGCGGTCAAGCGACGGCTTTCTCTAACGATAACTTTTTTGCTATCATCCCAAGAGTACCGAACGTTGTCCACCAACCGATGATCATAGTGCAACCGGGCTTTTTGCGCATTTTTCCTTATGTCAGCGGAATTCTGCCAGAGCTCCCTCCGCACCTGCCTCACGCGAACAGAGAAGTCTTCATTTATAAATATGTTTGTGCCCTTCAACTTTTTCGCGTTTCTTAATATAGCAACCTTAGTTCTAAAATCCAGCAACTTAATAATTACAGGTCTTGGATTATTGCTCTTTCGCATTCCCACCCTATGACAGCGTTCGATATCTTTGCAGTTAATTTCTAGTTTCGATGTAATCAGTTCAGTTACCGCTTTCAGCAACTCCTCTGAAGATTCGCGGAAGCTTTCAGCAAGACCGAATATAAGCAAGTTATTTCTGCGGGACCTGTTTTCTAAATCGTTGTTTTTGCGATTTAGTTTATTAACGATCACTCGAAGGTCAGTTACAGCCTTTTCAAGCTCAGATACCCGCGATGCAACTTCAGCAATTGGTGCAATAGACTGCTCTATACCAGTTAACCGCTCTTCGAAAGAAACAACCCTAGAGGAAAGAGCCGCTAGCTCTTGGCTAATTTTTGTTTGTCCCGAGAGTAATTCGAGCAACATTTTTTCAATATCGGGGCCAGGGTTAGTTTCCACATCACCGCACAATAGTAACAGCATTTTTAAGGAATTTATGAGCGAAAGAAACACATTTATGAGGACTGCAGGGGGGTCCGGCAGCAGCAATAGAAAACGATTGTCACTTCGATAGCTCTTGAAATTGTACTTCAAGCTTACCTGCAAAGCAGAACATACGATTTTGAAGCGAGTGCATTCCATGCTGCCGCCGGACCCACTGAAGAGTAGCACACGATGCGACGGTAGAAGCGGAAGTGAATATTTTGAAGCACCCTTCCACTTCATATTGCCATTCTTCTCGGCCTTTGCTTTCCGCTGATACTGATACGGTATCGCGGAGATAGAGAGGCAGTGTGCGCTTGTGGGCGGGGGCGGAAGGGGAAAGTTGTGCTTTCCTCGATTTCCTTAATCAGCAAGGTTATATGCTTGTCACTGGGTAACTTCTTTCTCAAATTGAGTCTTTTTACTTTCACCTTCTGACTACTTTCTTGAAGACCACCGATATTCACTCCCCAGGTTATTCGGCGCACTTGAACACTTTCGACAAAACGCAAGTTAGCAGTGCATACTCTGCACATTTTCGGCTGTTTTCCTGCGGCAACGAGACAAACATTTTTCCAGTCCTGTTGGGAACTGCTAAGAAGTACACACTGGGCCTTCTCGTAATACTGAAGGTGAATATCTGCACATGTCTTGTTTGTATTCCATATTACAGTGTACAGTCAGTCAGTCACATTTCAGGGTAAATCCAATGCTTCACGAGAGTGCTTGTATAGGCTAAAGAGGGAGCCCTCTGGATCGGGAGCCCTCGTTATAGCTGTACTGCTTAGTTTCTCGCCTCGCTTTGCCACAGATTTCTTCGCACAGGCGCAAGCCGGAAGCGTAGCCGGTTTAATGAATATAATGTTGATTTGGAAAGCGAAGCAGAAAAGGAAACCACCGGCCGTGCCTATAACATTTCCCGTATCCGCCGCAGCGCATTCCGACAACTCATGTATGTAACGCTGCTGCAAAACAACAGACACTGTTTCGATCTTCCTGAAGGCGCTCGCCAGTTGATTTGTCCTTCTATTACGTCCCAGGCATGTGTTTATTGTTAACGGATGACACATCGCGATGGCGAAGTGACGCTATATCAATCCATCTAAACACAAGGTTGTGGTTTCTGTGATGGCCAGCGGCCACTTTCATATACTTCGCGGTGTTCCACAAGGCGATGTGCTTCATTCCTTACAGTTCAACGCTGCCCTGGTTGATCTTGCTACACAATTGTTTGATACAGTAGAATAAAACGAATTAGTAGACGGTGTTTACGTATGTGCGTCCGGACTACCTCGACCTTCGATTTGCGCGCGGTTACAACGAGTACCAACCCCTAATTCCAAGCACCTTCGGCCTCAGGGGTAGAGCCTTTCAGTGAAAACAAGCGCGTTCCTGGCGTTCACGTGCAAATCCGGCAAGATAAACAGCAACTGTCGATGAAACAGTGATCAGAAACATCTGAGCATCGTCACAAGCAGTGGATTGTTTTCATCGACGCATGTGCAAGCTCTAAAGACCAAGCTGAAGGGACTCGTCATGTTGTGCGTGCCGTTTCAGGCATTAGAAGATTCTTTTTTTTTTTTATATTCTCCATCGCAAATTCACCAGGCGCTCTTTTTCGGTCACGTGTGGTACCGCACACTGGTACTGAGCAGCATGGGCCGTTCCTGCCCGCGTACGCTTTAAAGACTTTGCGGACAAGCGGATTTAGACCCGATCTATCAACTCAAGACACCATCATTTTAATCAAGCACCGAATCATTGATGACCCCATTAGAAACGTCAAGGCCATTCTCGGGTTGGATCTCGAGAAAGCGTTCGATAACCTCTCTCACCAATACATTGTGGACACTATTTGCGAACTCAACCTCGGAACTTGATTCCACGCGTACGTCAAGTCATTCTTGGATAACAGGACGACTACGCTCCAATTTACCGACCTCTGAACGGTACATTCTCGCTGGGCAGCAGGGGCACACCCCAAGGCTCGGTCATCTGCCCTATGCTTTTCAACCTTGCCATGGCGGGACTTGCTGAGTAACTTGGACAGATCCACGGGCTCGAGCACACCATATACGCAGATGACATCACCATGTGGGTCTCCAAAGGAACCCCGGGCACGGTGCAGGACATCTCACAAGAAAAAGGCAACACCGTAGAAGAATTTCTAATTCCCACTGGACTCAGATGGTTGCCTACCAACTCGGAGCTGCTCGTACGGAGACCCACGCAGAAGGGCCGCAGGCCATGCTCGTCAGACTTCGATTATAATCAGGAAATTATCGTACGAACTAATTCGGGACACGCCATACCGTGCGTCGACAGAATCAGAGTCCTGGGTATGATCGTAGAGACTTAAGACGTCAATGCTTCTACGGTTCCGAAGCTAATCACCAAGGCCAACAACGCTATCGGGCTCATCAGAAGAAATGCCAATAAACACAGGGGCCTCAAGGAACATAATCTCATCAAACTCATACACGCGTTCGTCACCTGTCACTTCGCATACCTTGCGGCAATGATCAATTGGTCACGATCCGAAAGAGACAGACTTAATGCCCAAATTAGAAAGCTCACCAAGCAAGCCCTCGGCATTCCGACCAGCACCAGCAACGCGAAGCTGGGGCACCTGGGCATGCACAACACCCTGGAAGAAATTGCCGTAGCCCAACAGCGCGCCCAACTTGCTGGGCTTTCGACGACGCCTCACTAAGCAATCACTAAGCACTACTACCTACAACGTAGAGAGTATAGCACGCCACACCACACGCTCACTCGAGCTTAAGCGGTTACACTCAGAATGCTACAAATAGACACACCCCACGCAAAACAGACTACACCATTAGCTGCCTGAGCTCTACGACAAGTCTTACTGTATTAGTTCCAATACATCCCTTAACGTATATAATTTACTGTGACCATGCTCGCAAGCTCACATAAACTCGGAACCAGACAAGCGCAAGTTTGAAAAAGCAATCCGGAGCGAAGAATTCGCTCCCCAAATCTGGGGCATCTAGCTGGTCCACGACGACGTCAGGAAACTCAACCTCCCGATTCGGTTGTGGGAGGCCACTCGCACGACGGAATCGTGGGAGTGGTTTGGGCTCCCATGGAGTGTCAATTTGACACTCCATGGGAGCGCAAAGCTTTCGTGGCTTGAAGGACCTCGAATAAAGTTGATTTCCTTCCTTCCTTCCCACCCCCTTCTCGCAATTTGCCGCAGTTCCAAAGAAAACCCAAATCTTGGCATTTAGGCATGCAATGCTTTCGCCGACTTAGCTACTGTTTCGTCCTTTTCCCATCCAGATTCTGAAGTGTTCATGCATGTACAAGATTTACATATGGCTTTGTAAGCCAGCGCCAACCTCATGGTCATGGCGGCATAAGTAGGAAAACAGTGGTGTTCAGAGTAACAGCAAGCGTGTCAATGGAAGGGAAGCGCAGTCGAGCAAGTGAAAGAGAGAGAAATGCGAGATCGACGTTAAGCTCCAAAGGCTCTTTGTCCTAGCGTTTGCCGCTGGTGACATATCACTTCGTGCGTTTCGGTTGTGAAATTTCGTGGATGTCCCCTGAATGTGTTGCAACAGGAGGCGCTGGAGCATTGAGCTGAAGTCGAGGACGACAGCGAATTAGTTGACGTGATGGAATGAGAAAATGCGGAGGCGTACGACGAAGTCTTCTGACGCAAGACAGGAGCAACAAAAGATCGCTGAGGGAGGTACGCGTCCTGCATGTAGAGATAAATTAGACTGCTGCTGCTAATGATGATGATTATGATAACGACGGTGATTTCCTCCTATGAGGCAAACGAAGCTATCGTGTATACTTCAAATGGGGAATAACACAAGAGCGCACAGCCTGAAATGAGAAGCAGATTCCGTGAGTACCACTGGTTGTAACGATAAGGTAGAAAAAAAGAGAGGTGGAAATAGTTTACTAAGCAGCGCCTCTTGAGTCGTTCTTACTGGACGACTCAAACAAGAGAACCGTACATTCGCATTCAGTTGGAACGACTTGTGCTTATTTCCTGTGGTTTGTTCCCAGGGAGCCTCAGTTCCAGCACTCGTGTCGCATAGAGCACATGGAGTCGGAGTGTACCAGTTCTGGGCACTATAGGCATACGCTAAGTTACCCGGTGATATCTTTTCCCGTATTCACATATCTTAATCTGCGTTGGATTTGTTTTGTTTTGGCTTAGTGTGTCTTCATATTGTCGCCTACACCATGTAATGAAAATTACGCGCGTTATTTTGCCTCTTGAAGTCTCTGCAGCAAGTTCTTTTATTCAGTTTGCGCAAGAATTGTGCTTGCGCCCATGTTATTGTTTTTACCTTACTGTGCGCGTCAATTTGACACTTAGTTTTTTTAGGCTTACATCTCGATATACAGGTTAACCTATCGGTTCCTAAACAGTGTAGAAAGCAAATCAGGTTCGCTCGTGGGGGATAGCGTAAACACAGCAACCAATTCAGGAATGTCGAAAACGTTGCCAAATCAAATTGCGGGACTTTTAATTCATTTATTCAAGGTATTCTGGACCTTATTGTTCTTCTTGTTGTTCTGGAATAGAAAAGGCACTTGTTTATGTGTTTTCACGTGTTTCTGCGGCTATTATGTCCAGGTTCGCGAGCGCAGTGCTTTCCCTGTACTGTTCAAAAGGATCCTCACTGACAACTGCACAAGGTCACGCGTATGCGGTGAAGACTGTTTTTTTGTGCACGCAAACTCCAGAAGTGATGTGACTGTGCTTGTTTCTCCGATCGTTGTTTCTGTTATGGCCATCAATTTGAGCAAAATTATTACGTGAAAGAGCAGCAGTAGCCACAGCCACCTATTGGCACCAATGTATTCTTGGGTAAAAATTTATGAAAATAAATTAAAATAAAGCTCGTTACAATGCGCACTCGCCGTTGCCGCCTTGAGTAGGAAGCGGACAGCGCGCATTGCACGCCCAGACCATCCAGAGGAATCGTGAAGTCACGTCTCGCGCCATCTACGTGCCTGGTCAAAGCCTTACGACAATGTCACCGGTGGTGAGAAGGCCCCTCGGGTGTCGTCCTGAAAGCTAGTGTAGTTTGAGCGCACTGCCGCTATAGGACGAATGGAGCAATCTTTTGTCTGGTTCTCATTGAAACCAGAAGAGGCTGGTGGAGCAAGCCACAGGGGTCTCGTAAGTACTTTCGACAATGTAGGGGGCTTGTAGAAGGTGGCAATAGGCACACGGTGGGAAATCTGGTCTTGCTTTTCCTATTGCAGAGCCTGTACGGAGCGGTGAATCTGACAAGCTCAGGGAAGACGTAGCAAACAATAAAGTGAATTAGCTCAAACCAGCGCTTGTGTAAGTATGAAGCAGTGTGTGTGAGTTTCATTTTTATGTGCTGCTGCACCTAAATGATCTTAATTACCGAGCCCGAGAAGCGGTAATGAAGCTAGGCTCAATATCTAAAGAGGATGCAAACACTGGAACACTGCGGTGCAGAAATTTGGTCTTATGCGTGATGGTAGGCGAGGCAGCGCCACTAACGGTGCTATTAAATTATTCCTATTGCTAAGATGTCGCATGCAAAAGGTGCACAGAATAATTTACCCCGGAGATAAAACAAACTTGTCTCGGTTACTTTTGGCGCTTGTCAGAACAGTTTGAAGGCGGTAATGAAACAAGTAACGGCTGCTTCGCTTCTAGACAAGTGGGGTGTATTCTCGAGGCGAACACGCCCAAACATTCTGCAAAAACGGCCTCCGGCAGTCGCAGCGCCGACATAAAAAAAAGCTTGCAGCGGCAATGCGACCATAACTCTGTTGTACCTTTCCTGTGATCTCATCATTAAGGTTAGGTGATTATGGTTAGGCGAACGGCCTGTCATGCAACTCTGAGTTCCTAATTAAACAGAATTCAAGCTTTCCTAGCGCTGCATTACGTCGATGACAACCGCACTGCAAAGTTCGCTGGACAGATTTGTACCATTTGTTCTTGTGGCTTTACGCTTCAAGAAATGCTCTTTATTTCCTGCGCGTGAATAAATGAGGAGGAGTTTACTTCTTTATCACTCGTCAACATTTGAAGAGAACTGCTGTCACTGCCTTCATTCGCAAACAACAGGAAGAAGATTTTGAAAGGAAATTTCCCTTTGCAATCGCGAAATTTGTTCAGTCTACAAGCCGAACGAACACTAACACGCCCGTTCAAAATTGTAGTGCGGAATCTTTCCTTTCCCACGTAATAGTGAAATGTGCTGTGCATGCTTTATTAAGTGTGCTTGTAAAATGATAGTGCTTAAGAACTAATGGTGTAGTCACGCGAACGAATGACTGTGCTTTAAATGGCATATATATGTTTGTGTCACCTCCAGTAGGCCGACCGCGCCGCCATAACCCAAGGGCTCGTGGGAGAAGCCCAGGCACGATGAAGTCTAGCCTATTAACTTGCCGGACAAAGACAATGTTTTCATCAGCACCGCCACCCCATTTATCGGAAAACCTCAACTTGCACAGGCGCGTGACCTGTGCTGCAGAAGCGAATAAGCGAAAAAAAAAACAAGCACAGTGCTTGGTATTCTTTGTAGCACCAAGTTTGTTGCAATTGTTTCTTTGCATCCACCCTGTTCCTAAAGCTAGTATGAATTATGAATAAGCTCAGAACACGTTCACACCCTCTTTTCTTTTTTCTAAAATTTTTCTTATGAGCAGTATTAGCACTTTTGTACGCTTGCAGTAAATAAAGCCAGAAATAAATTCGGGAGTCATCAACATCATCATCACCTATATTCACGTTTACTGTAGGACGAAGGCTTCTCGCTGCGATCTTCAATTACCCCTGTTTTGGTTAGCTGATTTCCTAATTTCATCACCCCGCCTAGATTTCTGCCGCCCTCGACTGCGCTTCCCTTCTCTTGGCACCCATACCGTAATTCTAATGGTCCATTGGCTATCTACCCTTTGCATTACAGGGCCTGCCCAGCTGCATTTTGTTTTTCGTTTTGTCTAGATGCCGACTGGAATTTCGGCCACCCCCGTTTGCCCTCTTATTCTGATACACACCGCTCTCTTCCTGTCTCTTACACTTACGCCTAAACCTTTTTTTTGGGCACGTAATATCTAAGAATCGATTAAAAACTTTAGGCGTAACTTCTGGGACAATACATACCAAACACTTGATCTGATTATGAGGCACGCCGTAGTGGAGGACTTCAGATTATTTGTAACACCTTAAGTTTTTAACGTGCATCCAATGCATAACCTCCTGAGCACGCCAGAGCACACCCCGCAAAGTGCACTTCTTTGAAAGCACGTTTCCAAACCTTTTTTTTTTCAAAGACCCCAATAGATAAAACTTGGCAGAAACAGCGCGCACTCCTATAACAAAATATCGAGTGGTAGCTTATCGCGGAATATCAGCGCACGGCAGTTTATATGGGCTAAGGCAGTTTTTTCTTTTCATGTTCGGTTTACTAATTGCGAAAGTCATACTGAGAGATCCACGAAGTCCTTAGCATACAAATGGTCCTTTTAGTGATCTTTTTCATATATCTAGAGCCGCTAATTCGTAGCCAAAGATACCCAGTCCTTCCAATAGGCGTCAAGCAGTCTCATTGAGCAGTCGTACCAGGGTTCTTGATGTATGTATCCAGTCGCGAATCTACAGTGGCCCATGTGGACGTGAAAGAAATTCACTGAAGAACGGTGCGCATGTGCACATTGCAACATGCTCAGCTGGTCCAATGGTTAGTACCGAATCTTCTCCTCTCGTAAGAGCAGCCCGATGTGCTGTACATTCGACCACACAGTGACTACCCAGTGATTCACCTTAGGCGGGAAACGGTTGCATACAAACACAGAAGAACGAAACAATGTAAAAGAGGCCTTGACGTCACGTTTACGAAGCCTGAACTGCTGCCATGTTGGTGGCGCCATCTCCCTTTGCGTCTCCAATCAGCTCGCCAGAGAAGATGGGCGCGCTTGCTTGCATTGCTACAAACCACCGGAAGTGCGTGCCGCGGCCACGCGCCAGAAGAGAGCCCACGAAACTTCTGCAACAGCTTTAGTGAAACAAAAGCACTCCTGTGTTTTTCCGTAGCACGTTGAAGAGGACGACGAATAACCGTGCAGTGATTACGTGAGTGTGTCTGTTGCTGGCTGGCTCATGACCACAAAAAGCCAACAGCCAATATTGCCAAGGCAGTTATGGGAAATTACCTGTAGTTGAAGTCGTAATGTGGAAAATAATGAAGGAAAGATAGCTTGTCGCTGGCAGCAGCCGAACCCATAACTTGCAGATTACGCATTCGTTGCGCTACCGGTTGTGCTACGGCGATTTCTATCAATTCGTCCACTAACTTGGGTGTTTATGTTTACTTCTCGCTGGTCCGCTGGCGAAAATGTCGTGCTGCTGGACAGTACCGAGTGTATGTTTACATGAAGTGCTCGTATTTTTAGAGCGCAGCTCTTTGGCGTCCGTTCCTGGGTTTCGCGTCGTCGTCGGCGTTGTCGTCGTCGTCGGCCTCGTAACCAGCTCGCCGACGAATCTGCTCCGCCGCCGCCGCGCATGCGCCCTGTCGGCTCTCCGGGCGAGGGAGGATGATGGAAGGGAGGAGGAGAGACTGTGGAGGAGGGCTGGCTACACAAATGGCTCTTTGGCGTCCGTTCCTGGGTTTCGCGTCGGCGTTGTCGTCGGCCTCGTAACCAGCTGCGCCCCCCTTTCATCCCCCCAGCGCTAGCAGCGACCGACTGATACCGCTTTCGTGAGTCCGCTACCGCACTCACGAAAGACGTCGTGCACTTCCTGCAACTCGCATTAACCGTCCATCGATCCACACCGATGTTAGTAGTGGGGGACTTTAATGTTGACATAAAGACAAACAGCAATTTCCTAACACTTATGCGGGAGAACATCCCGTTCCTCTCGCTCGTAACGCGTCCCACGGCTGTGACAACCTCGCGAGGCACTTGTGTAGATCTCGTCTTTGAGAATCAAGCATTGGTGTACCAAGTCGAACATATATCAGTCTATTTCTCCGACCACAAAGCTTCCTTCATGACTGTCAAGAACTGTTAGTGCAGTCTTTGTTAAAGGAATACGTGTGAAAAATTAAAAAAAAAATTCTGTGATAGCGCATACATGTGTTGCTCGATTTCTTTGCCTCAATCTATCGAAAAGGTGAAACAGCTTATTTGCTGCGCTCAAATTTCGCATTAGGAAGTAACGTAATCGTCGGTAATTTTTTTAGTTCTTGGTGCAAGTGCTATTTAGGTCAAGTATTACAATGCCACGAGGCGATTTTCTTTGCCATTTTCCCTGACCGGACACAATGTATGTACTCCCCGGGGAAGCCGGCCGTCGAGAACTAGGATGAGCCGAACAACTGACCACAGCGCCATCAATGAAATGAGAATGGTATGATCGATCACTAACGCTCAATACGTGACCGCTCGGGCTGAGAATGGCGAGGCGTGACTGCGCTCTGCTGCGATGTTCATGACCCCAATACGCACATTTTTCCAAGTGCGATCGTTTCGAGATAAAAGGTAACTTGTATTGCTTTTAATATTGTTATTATAATACGGAAATCAAAAAGTCCAGTAGCTGTGCTTCTAGTGGTGCTCGGAGGAGTTCATTGGTGTGCTGGCTGAGAAGGGCATACAGACCGGTTCTCTGGAGCTTTGAAATTATAGTTCTAAATAAGCTCTTGTTATTTAAAATGTTATTCGATTGAGTCCCATTGGCAAAATGACAGTTTCTCGCAAACCATCCTTAACGGTTGTTCAACTACATTTATAGAACTTTTCGCTAGTTTGTTGAAAGATGAAGGCATTAATTGTTTCTTACTCGGAAGCATTGAGCTTCCTAAGCTTGTGTAAAAATTCCTCATGGCCACTGTTTTGTCACAACGTTGCCATTATTCGCTCATTTTGAGGGGTCAAAAAGTTACACCTTTTCATTTATTATTCTTTGCAGCACAAAGTGAAGGTTTATTAAGCTGTCGCATCGTTAACAAGCCACATACTTCATTTCTACGCGTAGTGTCATCAAGCTAATAATGGTTCAGACGGGGACAGGCCGAAGTTTCTTTCCCAACAAGAGGGATTTTCTGCGATGCCTAACATTGAACATTGTAGACGCACGTCTGCAATCACCCAATGATGTCTTAAAACTGCAATTCCTGAAATGCAGTTGTGCTGCGCAGTAGGAATTCTTTATTTATAACACTGGTTACTACACATTGAAAGTTGACTTAACATAATATCCCAAAAGGAAACTGCACTGTGAATGCGCAAGTTTTTTTATATCAAGCATCAAGTTCGGGTTCCCAAACCTGTCCAAACGGGGCATTTCAACATTCTGGATCATATCTAGGATCGTTCATTGCATAGGCAATGAACGCCAGTCATCCCCCAGAAGTTCCTGCTATAAAGCGTCATAAGTTGTGCAAGTGGTGTGATGCGGTGTCTACTTACGCAGCGATTAGTGTGCGCACCCACTTCCTTCTGTGATACAAAGAATAGGATATAGAGAAAGTGAACGCGGCTTTGAAATGAACTTCCAGAGCAGGGAGTACGATCTTTTAAGGAATTGTTTTCCTTTTACTTTCTCGGTTCAGTTATTGTTCATCAAGCGAAATGCCAAAATCTGGTCGCAGTTTCCACGATGGCATGTGCGAGAAAATGACAAAAAAAAGGTGGAAGTAAAAAGAATTGTTACAAAATCCGACCCTAGCTGGTGGTTCTTTTTCTCTGAAATATGGCTTCTCTAAGTCGCTTTCTTCAGAGGCACAATTAATAAGGCCTCAAAAACCATATTGGCAGTGTATCCATTCTTTGGAGCTGATCGGCTATGTTATCCCCATTAGCTATCTATGGTTTGATACCTATGTAATTGGTGATGGTATGTTTAATACCTTATGAAGAACAATATAAGCACAGCACATTCATAGGCCCATATTCAAAGCCCCAAGATGGCTCCAGGGAGGCTCAATGAAGAGCAGCACGTGCCCAGTGACACATGAGAGAAATACCAGTGAGACTTGAACATGTATACCAAAAAGTGCATGTTTATTTATTTTTATTTATTTCACAATAACCCTAAAGGCCCTCTACGGAGGGTATTACATAGGGTAATGTTAGATAGGTGAGGTGAACGGTGCGTAAATGTGAGTAAATGTGTGCAATATCCTAAGAATCCTTGCCGCATGAAAAATTGAATTTCCTATTACAATCGCAAGTCATGGCGAAGGACAAGAGCATAGAACGGTAAGCCCTGTTTCTTTTGCTTTCGTGGGCGTAATGTGATCAGCCTATTTTAGGAGAGGGGGGCCGTTTTATGCACACTTTGAGCCATCTTTTCTCCTAGAGTGACCCAAGTTATCTAGTAGCTTGCGCCACTAGGTGTTTGCTGGCTACTGTCTCCCTGTCATGTCGTCTCCTGTGAGTAATCTGTTGTATATTGATCTCTTCCGTATTTTGTATTTCGTTATAGAAGTATATGACACAAGTTGCTCACTCTACACGGAAAAATTAACGTTTCTGTGACCTTGAATGAATGTCTCCGACAAGGTCTCATTTTTCGCAAAAACCAATGAAGTGATTTCAACCTTTTATCTTCTTTAAGGAATTGACGGTTCGCATTACCCATTAAACCAATCACAAGCTGGAATTCAAGTAATGCCTTCAGTTGGTCACTCGGTCAGTCGGTCGGTTGGTAACCATAAGCTGTTGGTCGCAAGCCACATCTTCGAGCCGTTCGACCACGGCCGCTTGAACGACATGACGAAATAGTAGATCCAGGTCAAACGGGCCGGTGCGCCTGTTCAGTGACGCAATCAGTCACCCAACTTTCCACGTTTCTTAAACGAGCGTTCCAAGCGTTTGAGCAATATAATGTAGAGATATGAATTCGCCCCGACGCGCAAGTGTACATGACCTTCGCTTAGGAGGACCGTCAATCTGCATTTTTTTGTATTAGTAATAAACATTAAATTGCTTAGTAACTTAGGGGACCAATTGCAATGCATGCTCACTGACCTGGAGAGGCAAAGCAGAAGAGTGGGTCCAAAAATTAATCTGCAGAATCCTAAAGTAATGTTTAACAGTCTCGGAAGAGAACAGCAATTTACAATAGGCAGCGAGGCACTGGAAGTCGTAAGGGAATACACCTACTTGGGGCAGGTAGTGACGGCGGATCCGGATCATGAGACGGAAATAATTAGGAGAATAAGAAACAATAAATAGTCCGAGGTAACGTATAGGAATGAGTGATCTTAGCACACTGTAATGCAATGTCCAGACACTGTAGATGACTCAATGAAAGTTCTTGCGAAAATTATTTCATGAGCTTAATCTTGTGTTTCTCTCGGATATCAATATTATACCTCATTCAGTCCCAAAAAGGAAGAATCTCGTGCATTCTTAGATCTCCTATGTCCAGCTTCATCAATAGGGAAAACTCTATCTACCAGCCTCACTACCAACGTATCTTAGCGGACAGAAGTACCTATATTGAGAATGAAATTAGGTTACTTATTATTTCACTTCAGGCTATATTTCTACACTGATCATTTATTTGAACCTGCTATACATTGAATTCCTTTTTATGAATAATTTTGTTGGGATTGTTAGAATACATGGATTGGGTCCCAAGCATTTAGGTTTCTTTACGCTTAACTGTTGTTTCGTTTCAAATACTTGCCCTTGCTTAGCTGTGCATGTAGTAATACTTTTATGTTTATGTAAGTGAATGTTTCTTAATATATTCTTCACATGCAAGCAAGCGCTTTGTCTTGTCTTTCTAGCGGATCCGTGTTTCGTTGCGCTGTTAGTACACTTATGATTATGTCATTGAGCTAGTTCGTATCATCATTTCGCTGAACTCGGCTTACTGCGCTCTTAAAAAGAGACAGACAGACAAAGAGGCATTTGAGCTTTCCTGTGGGTGTAATGTTTGAGGTCCACATATTACAAGACACAATTTAGAGGAACTTAGTGTGGTTGGCTGGCACATGCCTGGAGAAACATTGGTATACTTGCATGAATGAAAATAGAAGATCGCGCTACGCAAAGACAAGTGTGGACTCACAATACAATACAATACAATACAATACAATACAATCTTTATTGTGCATAAGGAAAACAAAGTACATATAGCAGGCCTACCAAAGCCTCACAGGGCTTGACTGGCAGTGCCTGACAGTCAGGGCACAGAAAATTGCACAGGGTTAATAGCGGAGTTAGCTACTAGCGGGTCGGAACAAAATGTTGAACAGTTATACAAAATGGTACATCAAACATCGACAATTCTAAGTTGTTTCTTAATCTCACGTCTGTGTTTGCTTCTAACATAGACGCTGGCAATTTATTAAATATGGCTGGAACATAGTATTGCCGTGTTCTCCTTCCGTACTTTGTCGCAGTCTTGGGGATGACGTAGGGTTTCTTCGGTCTTAAGGAGCGGACAGGCCTATATCGTGTTTTAAAATCGTTATTCCAGAAGTGTTTAATTACAACACTTTCGATAATCAGAGAAGTGAAGTTTGGCAAATTCAACAACCTAAAGACGTCTGTATCTTGCTTTGGACACAAATCGTAAGCCACTGTTGACAGCAGTGAACGTAAAATTGAATTCATTCTTGAGCTCCACCTAAGAGTACAATGGCCATACACAGTCAAGCCATAACGTAGCACACTGTAGGCGAAATACTCACAATAATTTTTCGAACGGAGATTGGCATAAGACATCGCATATTGTATAATACACAGGAGACCGCGCGCAGCCTTTTACAGATGTGTGATAATTGCGAGTTCCATAAAAGATCACAGTCAAAAAGCAACCCAAGATACTTAACAGAAGATGCATTTTTACCAGGTTGACATGTACATCCAAAACAGTCTGATGTGTGCAAGAATAATGGTGTCGTAGGCAGGATTTTTTTCATGGGGTTATTGAAACAGACAAGTCGCGTTTTAGAAGGGTTGATGCTTATTAATTTAGCCGCAAACCAGTTCATAGCTTTAGTTGCCTCATTCTGTAAGGAGCTGATTGCATCAGAGTAATTAGTTGCACAAGATACAAGAACAGTATCATCGGCATATTGATATATATAATTACCTACTACATTTGACAAATCATTCACATAAATGTTAAAAAGCAGGGGGCTTAATATTGAGCCCTGAGGGACTTCAGAATGAATACTGGTAAAAACACTTAAACTATCTCCCACCTTTACACACTGTCGCCTATCCTGCAGAAAGTTAGTTAGTAAATTCAAGAATGACCCACGAAAGCCTAGGAGAGACAGTTTCTGCAACAAAATCTCATGACAAACACTGTCAAATGCCTTAGAGGCATCCATAAAGAGGGCACATGCTACCCGGTTACGGTCTAGTGTCAAGTTTAAAAGATCAGAGAAAGCTTCTAACAGCGTTTGTGTACCTTTCCCCTGTACGAATCCATACTGATGTGATCACAATACATTGTGTTTATCTAGAAACTGTGTTACCGTAAGAGCCACATGTTTTTCTAATATTTGACCTATACAGGGAATTATCGAAATAGGTCTAATTTTCAATACTATTGCATGCACCTTGCTTGTGAAGCGGAATTACAATTGCGGTTTTCATATCAACTGGAATCACACCACCATCCAAAACAAAGTTTACAAGGGATAGCAATACATGTTTAATTGCGTCAAAATTTCTCTGAAATTCACTGACCGAAATTTTGTCGAAGCCAGGTGATTTGTTCGTCTTAAGATTGAAGACAATGGACCCTAATTCTTCAAGCGATAGTATAGGAAGATATGCGGAATCTAGCAAGGTATCTGCTAAAGTACACACCGATGGTTGCCGTGTCCTCGATCCCGAGACACTTGAAAAGAACTGATTAAATAAATTTGCCACAGTTTCCTCGTATGCAGAAAAATAAGATGCAAGACGCTGTTTAGGCGTTGAAATGTTGCCGCCTCTAAGGTTATTGATTAGGGACCATGTTTTCTTTAAGTCAGATCGAGCTTCTTGAAATTTCTTTCTAAAATAAACGCGCTTCGCAAGTCTGATCATTGCATTCACTTTGTTTCTTGCACATTTATATCTTAAGCGCGTGTCGTTGCAGTTTGACGACCGCTTGGCCTTGGTCCACAACAAATCTTTTTCCTTTATAGCAGCTAGGATTTCGCTGGTCATCCATTTCTGACTCAGGTTATGTTGCCTGACTTTGACAATGCGTGTTGCCGCCTGCCTGAAAGCATCAAACACAGCTACAAATTCACGGTACATGTTTTCCGGTGACACAGTGCATAAAAATTATCCCAATCATTTTTGTGGACTAGTTTATCAAAAAACCTTGGGTCAATTATACAAATTTGTTTGACAGAGTTAATAGCCTCCGATAACAAAGGATTCACAGTCTGTTTCAGTGAACAGCAGACGAAGTAGTGGTCAGAAAGCTTAACCTGTGCAATGGTAGATTTTACTTCCAGATTATGGGCTCTAACATTTACGTGATAAATGCAGGATGAAACAAGACGTTGAGATAGGAATTCTTCGCGAGTTGCTGCATGGATTGTCATTTCAATTCCCCATTTAGATAGTGTATCTAAATAATCAGCAACTATTCCTACTGTTGGACGTAACGTATCTATATTAATGTCACCTGTGAGGCAAATACATTCATCGGTTCCTGAACGTGATAACGCGGAGTCGAGCCCATCCAAAAAAAGACGCCTGTTACCACATGGGGGACGATATACAGAAAGCAAGGCCAATGAAAATCGAGGCTTAGATAAGCGGAGAGCAACAGTTTCGGCATTGTCGAAAGGCAAGTGTAGTTCGGAGACTGACCAAGTGTTTTTTACGAAGACAGCCACGCCTCCACCCTTCCGGACCGGACGAAAAAAGGAGAATGAGTGATAGTCCCGTAGCGCGAAACTAGAAAATAGACCTGGCGAGATATTTATCTCGGTGAGTACGATGACATCAAAAAGCAGTGGAACAGAAGATAGAATGGCTACTAAATGGTCCCAGTGCCTACGAATGCTTCTGATGTTTACGTGAGTAACATGGAAAGCGTCGTTACCCGGATAACAAAAAAACCGCGAAACTTCTAAAAGGTCATGGCAAACCTTGAAAGTAGTAGCCATGACTAGGTGAGCCTCTCAATGTCCAATTTTCTATTAATTCGAACGAGTGGAGCGCCGTCTGCTTTCCTTGCAAACACCTTGCCATTTCTTGTCCAAACGTATTTGAAGGACATTTCCTTTGCTTTAGTGCGAGCTAGCCAGAACAGCTCACGATTAACCCGTGTGAGGTTGTCATTGAAATACAACCGTGGAAAATCATTCTGAACCAATCTGGGCAAGTTTTTACGTGATCGAAGCCGTTGTTCCTTCGCTTCAACGGAACACATCTGGACAAGAATAGCTGGTGCAGTATTGTCCCTACTGGGTAGACGGTGGATAGCAGAGACTTGAGTTGGCGCAAAGTTAGGTACCTCAAGTTGTTGCGCAAGATCACTGAGGAAGGATTGCAAATTCTCCTTTGGCTTGCTGGGAAACACATGTATCTCGAAATTTTTTCTCCTACTATACTGCTTCATTTCATTCATTTGCTCACTTATCTTGTCGATCAGGTCTGACTGGAACTCGACGGTAGAAGACAGTGAGTCAACCTTAGAACGTAATTCCGCCACCTCCGTCTGATTTTTGTTGACTGTCTCCAATACCGAGTCATATTTTGTGGAAAGAAATTCTATTGATGTCTGCACTACCTGTATCGAGTTCTCGATCTTTCCAACTGAGTCCTTAAATGTTAGAAGTTCCTGTACTTTCGTGGCGAGTATTTCTACGCTAGATGCAAGTCGGTGAAGTTTTTCATTTACAGCAGTAAATTGCTGTGCAAACGATTCTTCTTTTGCGGTCTGTGTGAAGTCTCCTTGTGTGCTTTTTTCCGGTCGACATGTTTGGCACAGCCAGGTTTCACGTTTAACTGAACTCATTTTTGCGTAGCTGTTTTCAACTACTGTAGAGCATCGTTTTCCAAGGTGGAAACCTTCTTGGCAAGCCGAACATGTTAAAAATTTCGCATCCAAAGGTAATGGCTTAGAGCAAGCAGCACAATCACAAGGCATTTCTGTGCAGTCAGCGGCAAAAAATTACGATAATAAAATAAGTAAGAGCAAAAGGCTCACCTGCCGAAAGGCATGAAATGATTAGCTCCGGGAACGTATTTGCCGCTGACTGCGAAGAAGCCGAGCGATGCTGTTCCTTAAGTAGGCATTCCCAAGCGTCTGGGGTGCAGGCTAGGTGATGTGCTGACGAGAAGGTGACAGCTTGCGGACGAAAACTGCAGACGGAAGCACGCTGTCTGCGCAGACGCTGCGCAGATCCAGGTTCACCGATGACAGCGGCTGCACTGCCCGTGTCTCAGTGAAGCGTCCGATGACCGCATGCAGTACCTGCCGAAAGGCATGAAATGATTAGCTCCGGGAACGTATTTGCCGCTGACTGCAAAGAAGCCGAGCGATGCTGTTCCTTAAGTAGGCATTCCCAAGCGTCTGGGGTGCAGGCTAGGTGATGTGCTGACGAGAAGGTGACAGCTTGCGGACGAAAACTACAGACGGAAGCACGCTGTCTGCGCAGACGCTGCGCAGATCCAGGTTCACCGATGACAGCGGCTGCACTGCCCGTGTCTCAGTGAAGCGTCCGATGACCGCATGCAGTACCTGCCGAAAGGCATGAAATGATTAGCTCCGGGAACGTATTTGCCGCTGACTGCAAAGAAGCCGAGCGATGCTGTTCCTTAAGTAGGCATTCCCAAGCGTCTGGGGTGCAGGCTAGGTGATGCGCTGACGAGAAGGTGACAGCTTGCGGACGAAAACTGCAGACGGAAGCACGCTGTCTGCGCAGACGCTGCGCAGATCCAGGTTCACCGATGACAGCGGCTACACTGCCCGTGTCTCAGTGAAGCGTCCGATGACCGCATGCAGTACCTGCCGAAAGGCATGAAATGATTAGCTCCAGGAACGTATTTGCCGCTGACTGCAAAGAAGCCGAGCGATGCTGTTCCTTAAGTAGGCATTCCCAAGCGTCTGGGGTGCAGGCTAGGTGATGTGCTGACGAGAAGGTGACAGCTTGCGGACGAAAACTACAGACGGAAGCACGCTGTCTGCGCAGACGCTGCGCAGATCCAGGTTCACCGATGACAGCGGCTGCACTGCCCGTGTCTCAGTGAAGCGTCCGATGACCGCATGCAGTACCTGCCGAAAGGCATGAAATGATTAGCTCCGGGAACGTATTTGCCGCTGACTGCAAAGAAGCCGAGCGATGCTGTTCCTTAAGTAGGCATTCCCAAGCGTCTGGGGTGCAGGCTAGGTGATGTGCTGACGAGAAGGTGACAGCTTGCGGACGAAAACTGCAGACGGAAGCACGCTGTCTGCGCAGACGCTGCGCAGATCCAGGTTCACCGATGACAGCGGCTGCACTGCCCGTGTCTCAGTGAAGCGTCCGATGACCGCATGCAGTACCTGCCGAAAGGCATGAAATGATTAGCTCCGGGAACGTATTTGCCGCTGACTGCAAAGAAGCCGAGTGATGCTGTTCCTTAAGTAGGCATTCCCAAGCGTCTGGGGTGCAGGCTAGGT
The DNA here is from genome assembly GCF_038994185.2 of Dermacentor albipictus. Taxonomy (NCBI): domain Eukaryota; kingdom Metazoa; phylum Arthropoda; class Arachnida; order Ixodida; family Ixodidae; genus Dermacentor; species Dermacentor albipictus. The sequence goes on along the minus strand of NW_027225570.1, from coordinate 12,155,467 downwards.
GATGTGCTGACGAGAAGGTGACAGCTTGCGGACGAAAACTGCAGACGGAAGCACGCTGTCTGCGCAGACCCTGCGCAGATCCAGGTTCACCGATGCCAGCGGCTGCACTGCCCGTGTCTCAGTGAAGCGTCCGATGACCGCATGCAGTACCTGCCGAAAGGCATGAAATGATTAGCTCCAGGAACGTATTTGCCGCTGACTGCCAAGAACCGCATTGTCGATACTGTATCATGATGAGCTTCCTCCTCTTGCCTGATTCACAGTCAGTTTGAATATCGGGTCCGGAAGTTACTCGCGAAGTGCAGTTTCAAGCAAAACGTACAATTTACAAATATCATAAAATATCTCACGTTATTAGCTCTATCAAAGAAGATTTCGTGAAACTCTAACGCAGCGTGATAAAAAAATAATAAAGTTAAAGCTCATCGCATAAAAGTACGACTTGCTCAGGTGCCGCTGCCGCACTTGATCATGAATAGGCGCTTCAGGTGCACCTGCACGAAGCTGTGCTTACACAACATTCTGACCACACCCCTTTGTGAAAATCCACTGTTCGCTTCGGTATGGTATAGTGGCGCCTTCTAGTACCCGGTCGGTTAATGATCTTTGATGTCGTCGAAATCTTGGTGCAAAATCGTTCAGACATTTTCCTTGGTATTCTTGTTTTGTCTTTTCGTAATTAGACATGGGACTTCGCAATTCAACCAGGAGATTAAGACAAGGTAACAGTAACTAATACGCGCACTATGTAAACCGCACAGTGTAGGAAACACGTCAGCACAGACAAGGCGCCTCAGTACTTTTTTAATTTATCCTTATAACGCACTTTTTCACGTGTCCAGCTGCTCCGTCCACTTAATTAGGAAATAGCAGTCTTTGACTGCCATTTAGCCTGGTGCTGCGGCAGCGGCTGGTTACGTTGCCGGAGGCAGTGAAAAGCGACGAAGCGACGTCGGATGAGGAGAGGGCGCTCACTGATTGGCCCGCTCCAGCACCTCCATCACTGGTGGCGTCAACCTCGAAAAACCAGGAGCTGGCGCAGGAACAGGAGGAAGTGTTTACAAAAATGCAAAGCTACGGTAACTCCCTCACACTGGTGGACGCCATCCCTGCGGTGCTGGGGGACCCTTAATTGGGAAAGAGACACAGTAGAAGGAGAATGGTAAAAGTGAGTACGGTGCGTTGCCTCGTTCAACGGCACTGACGCGAAATGCACTGAGATGGCTATTGAGAAGAGTTCCTCCAGCACTTTGGGGAAAGTTGCTGAAAAATATGGAGTGTTTCGGGCTGCGTTGGTACGCCCTTGAGACGTGCGCGGATTCGCGTGAGAGCCCTGTGACATGCGAAGGTTGATTCTATCTATGGTCAGTGGTGGTGCTGTCTCGCATTTCTGTGTCGCCTCAGTTGACAGTTGCCGATGGCGTTCTTTCTCGCATTGCTCTGTGTGTCCCTTGTCGAGGTGCATGACATCGTCCCGCATGATTTTAAAGCGAATGCTTGAAAGAGAGCGTCGGTAAACGGTAAACGGTAAACGGTAAACGGTGAAAAAGAGCGTCGGTAAACGGTGCGTGCCAGAGCCCTGTGTATCCTTGTTCGACGATCTCGCCATTCACTGTGAAATGTGCAAGATCACTCGAAACATTGACAAGATAATAGCCCTCGCACAAGAAAAGAAAACAAAAGAAATTCGGAAGGCTTTAGAGATAAACGAAGGGAAAGTCAAGTGCGGTGAGCGCGCCGTGTGTCATGCTCACTAACATCGAAATCACATATGCACGTGACACCTACGAATGCGCAGAAGGCATTAACAAATATATGAGAAGCAAAAGATGTGAGCACGCCTCCTAAAAAAAAATGGTTATTTGATCCACAGTCCTTCTCGACGTCGCAGTGCATCAGTGAGTCAGTTTAATTATTTGATTCGATGTGACAATAAACCAGTTGGTTGTTTCCGCCTCATTGTGTCAGTTGGCGCCTTACTTCCTAGACAATAATATTTTTTTTTTCTGTTGTAGTGAGGACCGCGCGACTACAACTAGCCATGTTCATGGCTCTTTCTAAGGACGACTAACATTTTTTTGATACCACTGATAATCGGCAAATTATACTGATCAATGATGCAGAAATATGTTGGGTGTTACTTACATTCCTTATAACTCAAATGCGTTTTACGCAGTCTTCAACATTTTCTCAGGCAGATATAAACAATGATACACCTCAGAATAAAACAGCAATATATTAGGAAAGAAATAAGGGCCAAGAAGCTTTGCATTCACGGGAAATACAGTTCTACATTCAAAAATCCGACATAACGTGCTGTTTTAAGTCTTAGGCACTCAAGATGGAGCGTTCAGAGCCAGTGAAATTCAAAAATTATGCCTAGGAACCTGACTGATTTATCTTGAACAAGTTGTATGTCATTATGGAGGATAAACCAATTATTGCCAGAACACTTCAATTAAGGCGGAAAAGTTATACACTTTGGTTTAGAAACATTTAGGGGAAGAGCATTTGAAATTAGCCAGAGTTACAACTCATGGGGCCATTTGATGGCAACCATTTATGTATCGTCAAAGTAGTGTGCAGTGAAAAAGCCATTGCTGCAATCAGGAAATATTGTGGAAATAATCTACCGTCTATTTTAACTGCATTGGTCATGTGAATTAGAAATAAGTTTGCGGTAATCATTTCAGGCGTTGTATCCTAGGGTAAAAATTAACAGGATGCACACACTAAACACAGTTGCACTCTTTGGGGTGTATCTTTGCCACACAACGATAACTGTCATCTGTCTTGTCCACATTTCCTTTCTTTAACGCTGCGAGCCCGGTACTTCCAAGTCACGAACGGCATGCGCGTTATCAGCATGACAAAGCATTCCAGGGCAGTAACGAAAGCAACGTTTTCAAGAAAGGAAGCGCAAGCACAACAGATGACAGTTATTTTTGTGTGGCAAATGTACCTCTCAAATAGCTTTTAAAGTGCATACTTTGCAAATACATTAGTTCTTTTTCTTATTAGGGATCTGAACGACATGACCGAATGCACGCCGGACGAATGCATCAGTGACCTAAGGGTACATTTATTAAAAAAAATTCGCCTGTTATCGAGGAACTGTTGAATTGGAGAAATATTGCTTTGGCCACCAGGGGGGCTTTTGCTGACAGGAGTCATTTGGAGATTTAAAGTCTGAATCATTATTAGATGTTACTTTTTCAAGTGTTAATGTTATAGAGGATCAACTGCTTTAATTTTTTTTGAGCTTTTATGCCGCGACGCTATGTTCGTTTCATCGAGTCGGTGATTTAGCGTGCTTAACGACTCTACACTATATATGCATATATATTGCTACGAGATTTATTGGCTATTAACGGATATATGCAGTTACCTCAGGTTAGCGTAGAGGGCAGCCTAGAAATCTCATCCAAGCGCCAATGTGAGCAAGAATAGCGACACCGGCACTTTGGTCTCTGCCTTTCTGACTTCAGGAACCATGCGGCAGCAGTAACGCTTGTGCAATCGTCCTCCTTACAGTATACATATTTATGCCATTTGGCGAACTTCTGAAAGAAAAATAACCTTAACCTACCCTAAAAACACGCACAGTATAGAGCAAGTAGAATGCAGCGCCTAAAATCCAGCAGTGACATAAGGTAAGCAACGCTTGATTGTTACCCAAGCCACCATGAAAATATTATCCCTGAAAAATGGTCCATATGTAAAAGTGCGAACACAGGGGTGCCATCAATAGAAACCTAATGAAGGCCTGAAGTCAAGCACTTTGGATTGACCACCAGTGACCAACGCCCGCATACACCAGAGCACAGAAAAAAATTGAGGGGCACCATATTTAAAATGCGGCGGCTCCCCCTGCTGCTCTAACGGCTCCGAGCTGCGAAGGAGGGGACCGCAGGTAGACGCAGTGCTTGCGCTGCTTGCGGTCGGTCATCGGTCATAGATCACCACAGTCAATGCAAAAGCGTGGCGTCTTCACGGCGAAGCTGTGATGGCGCTCGAAGACCTAATTTTGGATCAAGTGAGTACAGTCGCGTATTTCTTAAAAGGGGGTCATTCCATTGTGACATTGTACGGCCGAGCAAGCAGGCGAAGCTTCCGTGCTGCGTCAGTTCTGGAAAGCGGAATTTGTACGTTGTGCATCTCAGTATGAGCTGAACGGGCAGCTTTATCGGCCCGTTCATTGCCGATAATCCCGCAGTGACTTGGAAGCCATTAGAAAATCATTTTATGACCTGCATCACTTATATGGTGTAACGTCTCTGTACTGTGAAACATTAGCAGTTCAGTGGTCCGCGTCGTAAAGGTGACTGTAGAGACTGCAGTGCTGCCTTAGAATCACAGAATATCTTCCACTTGTGTGGCTGTTCATGACCAAGGTAGTGAAAGGCACTAATGATCGCTGCGAGCTCTGCTGCCGTCGACGTTGTCGCGTGAGTCGCCTTAAATTTGATTGTTGTGACTCTCGCTGGTATCACGATTACGGCGCTTACGGCATTTCTTACGCTTACGGCATTTCTCATGCTGAATGTAGGTGACGAGGTTCGCGACGTTATCGATCAAAATCAAAATGAAAATCATGTTTATTTTTCCGAAGAACTTTGGAAGGAGGCCCGAACAAAAAGTGGAAACTAGTCCACTTGACGGGGGTTCGGGCCCCCTTTTACAAGGCACAGCGAAGGTTGCCGAGGCCCAAGAACGTGCGCAACTCACTCGCCTGAGCACCACAGCGGCAGGTAAGCACATCCTCGAAGAGTTGGGTTACCACCCTGCGGGATTCCCGATGGTCAGCACCCCTATCCCTAGGTGCATTCGAGACAAGTTCGAAGTGGCCCCTGTGCCCCGAAACATCCATCCCGTCCATAACGAGGGCAGACGCAAGGCCAGAGCAGCAGCCATCCTCAAACAGATAAAGCAACGAGACATTAGAGCAAGCTTCGTCGACGCCGCGGAGTACAGCGATGGGAAGACCTTTGCCATCGTTGTGGTCGACTCTAGCGGCAAGATTTCTAATTGCGCCTCCATTCGCACTTCAGACCCCGGAGTCGCCGAGCAAGCCGCCATCGCCCTCGCCCTGCTAGACGGTCGTGGGTCCGAGATATATAGCGATTCCAAAACGGCAGTTAGGGCTTTTCAGAAGGGTTGCATCGCCAAGCAAGCTGCTCGTCTTCTTAGCAACTCGAATCGATATGCTTTCACGCATCATTCAATCCACTGGTTTCCAGCTCACGTAGGGTCGGTCGAGGATGCTCCCCAGAACCTGAATGAGTCTGCTCACGAGGCTGCGCGTGACCTCACCGACCGCGCTTCCTCTGCAAGAAGCACCGACTCCCCTCCTCCCTACGGCCACAGGGATGCTCCCGCTACTCATAACGAGATTATTAAATTCTTCTACATGTCTAGAAGGGTCTTTCCGCCCCCTCACCCCAGGTTGAATAGGGCGCAAGCCGTTTCTCTTAGGCTTCTGCAGACTAGTACGTATCCGTGTCTGTCCGTTCTCCATGAGGCTTACCCGGACGTGTATCGCGACGACGCCTGCCCCTCCTGCGGGCAGACCTCTACTCTAGCGCACATGCTGTGGGAGTGCGGGTCGACATACCCTAAGTTTATCAAGGAGGAGTGGGACTCGCTTCTGCGTAACCCCGCTCTGGAACAGCAAATCCTGGCTGTCCGGCGTGCCCGCGACCGGGCCGGTGGGCTAGACCTGCCGGTCCCGACGTGGGACTAGCCGGGTGCGCGACGAGTTCGCGTCCTCGCCGGACCTACAATAAATGTTTCTTCACAGCGAAGGTGACAATTCGACAAATAAACAGTAGAATCAGTTATACATAACAAGATAATAACTAGTTTACAATAGCAGAGGCGTACAAATGAGAAGAAAACAATCTTATCAACATATAAGTGAATTTTACATTTTCTTATAAAGTTGTTATTCGACATGTACAAAAAAGTTGCGGAGCCTTGTTTTATTACTATTATCGACCGCGTCGAAAGCCCGCCATGGCATCCGGGTATTTGTTGCGGTACTCCAAATACCACTCCAGGCGCCCTAGGACCACCCTCTCCATTACTTTGCCCACACAGCTTGCCAAAGCGATCGCGCGATATGACGAGAGTTCCAACGGCGACTTGCCAGGCTTCAGCAGTGGAACAAGTCGACTTCTCTTCCAACTTGTTGGTAGCGCGCTGTCACTCCAAGAGTCATTTTACAGATCAAGGAGAACACCTCTCGCTCGCTCACCCAGATGACACAGAGTTCTGTAGGAAATTTCATCAGGCCCTGGCGCTGATACACAGCCAGACAAAGCTAATGCTGCCATGAGTTCATGGATTGAGAATGGTAGATCCATGCGGTGGTCACCTGGTGGTGGACTCGAAGGCGTTGGAATGTTGGGAGGTGTTAGTTGGCCGGATAATCTGGCGCAGAAATCCTCTGCCACGTCAATCTCTGGTCTCTTTTGAGAAAGGGCAAAATCCTTCAATGGGAACCCTTCTACGGGGAGTGTCCGGAGACCGCGCACCGTTCTCCATAGTTGCGATAAAGGCTTTTGTGGATCTAGCGACTCGCAGAAGGCACACCAACGTTGCGATTTAAGCTTGTCTAAGCGGCGCTGGATCTTCTTTTGCGGGCGTCTGGCGCTCCGTAGATCATCGATTGTCTTCGTACGTCGGTACCTTCTTTCAGCACGTCGTCGAATTGCTCGATGTCGTTCTAGTTCCAAATCAAATTCCCTGAGTTTCGAAGGGTACGTGAGAGTGCACATAGTGTCTTGTTCCGCGCTCTTTATTGCCTCTTCCAAGTCGAAAGATGGATTGGCGTAGCAGTGTTCTTCCGTCACAGATTTAAATTTAAACTACTCCACTGTTTGGATCGTATCTCATATTTTGGAAGTGGACAATCCTCTGATGTTGACGTACGTGGGGATATGGCCGCTCCCGTGCGTCTCTATGTCCGCAAACCACCCAACACGTCTGACAAGGCTTCGTGAGACAAAAGCCAAGACAAGGCAGCTGCTGTATGTGGAGGCACGTAGAAACACAGGGCTTCCATCAATCAGCAGCCAAAGTTCATTACTAGAGGCGAAAGACACCAGTGCTCTGCCTCTGGCATTGACTTTCGAACTTCCCCATAGTCTCTGATGGGCGTTGAAATTTCCAAAATGACCCAGAGACCGGGAGTTGAGGATAGGATGTCTTGCAGTCTTTTGGGAGCGAATCGACTTCACAGGGATAGGTAGACGCCCACAAAAGTAAACGTAAAATTTTTTTTCCTTACTGTTAGGCATATATATTGATTATCGTCCTTAGGAGGCACAGGCTGATGAATGTAAGTGAGGTCACGGTGAATAAACACCAAACCCTTACTGTTTTCATCAACAGTTGAAGACATAAATGATTCATATCAAAAAGCCTGATCGGGATGGATAAGTTCGGCTCGCAAATGATGATAATGGGAAACATATGGGTATACACGAAGCGACGGAAATCCAAAATGCGCGCTCTTAGTCCGAGGGCATTCCACTGAAAAATAGCTGCGTGTCGGACCTCATCCCTCAAGGACATTTTCTGGGGAGCCATAATCCACTCAAGCGTCACGAGCACTGCACTCAGAGCGTACTGTACTTGAAGCGCACTTCTAGCAGACGGTATGTGCGTGTTGCTTAGCAACAGGCGAATGGCATTAATTAAAGGCCTAATAAGTGCTATCACTTGCTCATCTGATTTCCCTGACTCCTCGGATACAGCACCTTGCTGTTCTGGGGGCGGGTTCTTCTGCGGCTCTTCTGGCGGTCGTGAACGCGGAAGTGGCGGCCATTCCTTCGTAGGGAGATCTAGCAGTTTTCTCCCTTCAAACATAGGTGTTTGGGGTGCTATAAACTTCTGCTGATGGTGCTGCTTGGCGAGTTGACTTTACTGGAAAAGTTGATATACTCCGTCGTGAAGTCCTTCGAAGGTGACGTCGTCTTCGCCGCACTTTCACCGCGGCCTCTTTTTGGGTAGAGTTGTCTCTCACCGTTTGTTAAAAATGGTGATCTCTTTCTTGATCTAGGGACAGTCTTTGGAAGAAGCGCAGTGATCACCTTGACAGTTAGCACACTTCAACATGGTTGCGCTGCAATTGTCTACCTAGTGGGATTCGGCGCATCGAGGAAACACGGCGGGATTTCTGCAAACACCCTTCATAAGGCCAATCTTCTGACAATTGAAGCATTGCATTAGTCTTGGGATAAATGGTCAAACCTGGTGGCTAAAGTGGCCAACCTGCACGTAGGATGGAAGGCAGTCACCTTTTAACGTTATCCTGACACAAGGTGTGTTACCGAGGCGAGCAACATGCACAATGTTTGGTGTGTTGTAACACCACGGACCCGAGCACATGAGCCTCGGACCATTTCGCGTGTAGCCGTGTGCGGCTTAGCCATGTCCGGGGAAAGGGGGATCCTGGGGGTTGAGCCAATGCCGGGTGTTCGGACCGTTGAGGCCCCCCGGTGGAGGCAACACACCTCTTTAGCCTCTGCTTCACGTAGACGCCACCCCCGAACTGACCCACCCGGGGAAAATCGGTAGTTGCCTTTTCTTGTTTCTCTCTGCCTACTACCTTCATCTTTCCCTTGCTTTCCACCTTTCCTTTCTTCTTCTGGCTTCCCTTTTATTTCCAATTTTTCAGGCAGCAAGGGTCAACCTTGTGTGAATAGCCCACCTAGGTTATTTCATATTTGGTTATAGTGGTAATGCAGAGCTGGCGTTTGCATGCAGTGTTTCACAGGCCCTGCAGCGTCCCCTTGTAGGACTCTACGGTGGGTGGCTGGCGTTACTGCCGAAATATCACGTATCTTTATGGATAGCTCGATTCCTCAACTCCCTCATCGCCCTCAGAAAAAAGGGCGCACCGATGAAATTTTTCAGTTTTTCGGACGCCAAGTCCACAACTTCCCACGTTTCCATGTAGTTAACGCGGGAAAACCCGGCAAATCAGTGCGCACCATTCCACTTATCCTTGTATCAAAGATTTTGACGGATGTTTTTGGAGCCGGTTATAAGGCGACCAGGATGGCAAGCGGTGATCTCCTGCTGCAGCTCTGCGATAAGAAGCAATACGAGAAATCGCCGAAACTAGTGTCATTTCGGGAGACCCAACTAACAGTAACCCCGCACCGTACTATGAACACCACCCACGGCTTTGTGTCGGACGATGACTTCCTGGAGCTCACTGAGTCTGAACTCTTGGAGGGCTTCAGTGAACAGAATGTAATCAATGTCAAAAGAAATAAGATGAGGCGAGATGGCAAAGAAATCCAAACCAAGCACTTGATAATCACCTTCGGATCAAGTGTCCTGCCCGAGTCAATCGAGGCACGGCATATCAAGCTAGGCCATATGTGCCCAATCCACTCAGATGTTTTAAATGCCAACGTTTCGGCCACAGTTCGCAGAGCTGCCGAGGCGGTCAATCCTGTGCGAAGTGCAGTGCCGATGAACATACTTCTGGAGCTTGCGAGAACACTCTCCATTGTGTAAATTGTGAAGGGGAGCACGCCGCATACTCGTGGTCGTGCCCATCCTGGAAGAAAGCAAAAGGAATTGTGACTATAAAATAAAGGAAAATAGAAGTTTCAAGTAGGCACGCAGGCGGGTACCCTACCTGCCCAAGAAAACTTTTGCCAATGTGGCGCGTAAGGGGGCAGCATCACAACGGCTTCCGGCGGCTGTCTGACCCACAAGCAGTGAGTCGGCAGTTACGCCATCTGCCCCCGCGGTGGTTGCAGCTAGCGCTCCTGCGCCGACCCAGCAGACCCCGAAGGTGGGCTCAGCCGAGGCTGCCCCAACCTCTGAGACCCCTTCCAGCGCTGGCAATGGCCGGCGCAGCCAAATCCCTCAGGGAGCCCAATCGACTTCCGGGCTGGCGGGCGCAGGGGTCTTGCCTTCCGGGGCAGGACTCTCTCGGAAAACTTCTCGCTCGCAAAAGCGCATGACCGGCACCTCACAAGAGGCAATGGACACTACACCTATCGTGAAGGCGAACCAAACGCCTAAGGAGCGCCGAGGCTCCCTCGAACGCTTCAGAAGGAGTAAAACCACTATTACAGGGCCTCAAAAGAGCTCTGTAATCTAAGGCATCACTTCCGTTTCCGTGCACACAGGACCAATTTGCTTTAAATATAATAATAATAATATTTGGGGTTTTACGTGCCAAAACCACTTTCTGATTATGAGGCACGCCGTAGTGGAGGACTCCGGAAATTTTGACCACCTGGGGTTCTTTAACGTGCACCTAAATCTAAGCACACGGGTGTTTTCGCATTTCGCCCCCATCGAAATGCGGCCGCCGTGGCCGGGATTCGATCCCGCGACCTCGCGCTCAGCAGCCCAACACCATAGCCACTGAGCAACCACGGCGGGTTTTGCTTTAAATATGGATACACAAATCATTCAATGGAATTTCAGAGGTCTTCTGAGGAACCTTCATGACATGCAAGAACTGATCCATGAACACAATTAAACAGTGCTGTGTTTACAGGAAACACACTTAAAATCAAAATACACAAACTGTTTTTGACAGTATGTTACTTTTCGAAGAGATCGCGATGATGCTCTCGCATCATCGGGCGGTGTGGCCATTGTTATTCAGAAAGACATAGCGTGTCAATGTTTGCAGCTACGAACGCCCCTTGAAGCAGTGGCGGTTCATGCTGTTCTCCTAAACAAACTTATCACTGTCTGCCCGCTCTACATACCCCCACATTACAAATTCACTAAACATGAATTTCAGTTCTTCATAGATGAATTGCCAGAGCCCTACGTTGTCCTTCGGGATTTCAATGCGCACAACTACCTGTGGGCCGACTCTCGTATAGGTGCGCGAGGTCATCTTGTTGAACAGTTTCTTTTTTTCTTCTGGTGCGTGCTTTCTGAATAAGAAGGAAACTCGTTCAAGGACTCTAAGGAGGCAGTAGTGCTTTAGCATTTCTTATAATGTGATATATTTTACCTATCGTATCATTCTTTTTAAATGCATCTAAATGTTCATAGTACAAGTCATACGTCATCGACGTAATTTTATTATACAGATGCCTCCAGGCCCTTGTGTTTCAAGGACTCTGAAGAGGCAGTAGTGCTTTAGCATTTATTATAATCTGATATATTTTACCTATCGTATCATTCTTTTTAAATGCATCTAAGTGTTCATAGTACAAGTCCTACGTCATCGCCGTAATTTTATTATACAGATTTTACGCACTTTAGAGCGTATATTTTAAGGCCCCTTTACAGCCACGTCACTCAAACTTCTTCATCATCATCATCATCAGCCTGGTTACGCCCACTGCAGGGCAAAGGCCTCTCCCATATTTCTCCAATAACCCCGGTCATGTATTCATTGTGGCCATGCTGTCCCTGCAAAGTTCTTAATCTCATCCGCCCACCTAACTTTCTGCCGCCCCCTGCTACGCTTCCCTTCCGTTGGGATCTAGTCTGTAACCCTTAATGACCATCGGTTATCTTCCCTCCTCATTACATGTCCTGCCCATGCCCATTTCTTTTTTTTTGATTTCAACTAAGATGTCATTAACTCGTGTTTGTTCCCTGACCCAATGTGCTCTTTTCTTATCACTTAACGTTACACCTATCATTCTTACTTCCATAGCTCGTTGCGTCGTCCTCAATTTGAGTAGAACCCTCTTCGTAAGCCTCCAGGTTTCTGCCCCGTAGGTGAGTACTGGTAAGACACAGCTATTATATACTTTTCTCTTGAGGGATAATGGCAACCTGCTGTTCATGATCTGAGAATGCTTGCCAAACGCACCCCAGCCCATTCTTATTCTCCTGATTATTTCCATCTCATGATCCGGATCCGCCGTCACTACCTGCCCCAAGTAGGTATATTCCCCTACGACTTCCACTGCCTCGCTGCCTATTGTAAATTGCTGTTCCCTTCCGACACTGTTAAACATTACTTTAGTTTTCTGCAGAATAATTTTTAGACCCACTCTTCTGCTTTGCCTCTCCAGGTCAGTGAGCATGCATTGCAATTGGTCCCCTGAGTTACTAAGCAAGGCAATATCATCAACGAATCGCAAGTTACTAAGGTACTCTCCATTAACTTTTATCCCCAATTCTTCCCAATCCAGGTCTCTGAATACCTCCTGTAAACATGCTGTGAGTAGCATTGGAGAGATCGTATCTCCCTGCCTGACGCCTTTCTTTATTGGGATTTTGTTGCTTGCTTCATGGAGGACTACGGTGGCTGTGGAGCCGCTATAGATATCTTTCAGTATTTTTACATACGGCGCGTCTACACCCTGATTCCGTAATGCCTCCATGACTGCTGAGGTTTCCACAGAATCAAACGCTTTCTCGTAATCAATGCAAGCTACATATAAGGGTTGGTTCATATAAGGGTCACACTTCATAGTAATCATAATTACACTGCAAACTCATTAGCACAGACATGGCGCTCTTTGGCCATACCTGGCCCTTGTGCCATAAAACGCCATTCATCATCATTAGATAACATTTGTGTGCCGCATTCAGCGTATTTTGCAGCTGCCAACCAGGGAGAACTGCTGTCGTACGAGACTTCGGGAAGCACTGCGACGCGGGCAAGACTGCCGTCCTACCCGCGCAATGATTTTGAGGCGATACACTATCGCCACAAATGCATCCATGCCTCTGTCGAAGTCTTCGCCACGTCTTCGCTTCGTACGGCGAGGCACACCTTCAACGCATGCGCACATGACCGGCTTTGATAACAACAATAACTGTAAATAGACTGCGTTCTACAGAAAATCCATGACTTTCCAAACGGACCACTGTTGTACCGGACTTGCTACGCTTCGATAAAGACTGCTGGCGCTTTCCTTCAACAATTTGGTAACACTATTAGCGTTTCTTATTTCGTGAAAGAATAAAGCAGAGTATAAACCAATTAGGATTAGATTCACCAGTTCGTAATCGCACAGATTCATGAGTCCTTCTTTAATAAAATAAGCTGCTAGGAACTGCAGAAAAGATGCCTATCAGAGATTTAGCAATGATTTCGTGACCTCACCTTGTTTTTCACTACAGCTCCTAAGGGATTTTTAGGCTATTCATGCAAGTAACTTTCGATGACGTATAGTTCGACAATACCTATTCATGGGACGCTGTCATTCGCGCTAAAGAACACGCCGTGTACAGATTTTAGTTTTTTTTCACACCACGTTCTAGCATCATACGCTGGTAGGCCTCGATTTACCAAATATTTTTCATTCCATCTGGAATTATTCACTTTTTGACAACTGTAAGTAACATATTCTGTTTGGTGCATCCTACAGGCATTAAAGTTTCCCTTGGCATTTAAAAGGGAATGTGCCTTTCCGATAGTAGTTTTGCTTTCTAACATTTTCGTTGCACGTGTGTCTTTCCTCATACATAGACGCTCTCTACGAAAGAAAGCATATGAATACACCCGAAAAAAAGAACGTAATGCCCACATTGTGTGACAGAGGATCCTAACCTAGAAAGAAGAAATAAATCGTCGTTACAGATATTACAGATAGGCAAAGCCATGTTCCCAATATTGATTTTGTCCCCTTTTTTCCGCCCTAGCGCAGACAATCACGCATTCCGAAATTCTCGGTCGAGTTTTGGTAGTGCTGTTCTTTGATTCACCCCGAATCGGTCATAGAGGAACTGTCGGACTTCGATTCACCTCGGTGAGATCGATGACACATCGTGATGGGAAATCCTTCTGACCGTATCGATATTAGCGGTAGCAGCGTACTTTGCGTAACCTCTTTTCTCCTGAGTCTTATATTAGCTTGGCGCGTCGGGATGTCCAATTACGTTTGTAATTGTATATGATGACTTGCATCGAAATCATTCCCATAATTTAATTAGAATGTTAAGAGCATTGCAGAAAACATTTACGCTAGCTTGTCTGGTGCTTTGATAACGACTGTCATTGTTATAGCTGCTATAAACATGCGGGGTCGCAAACGTACTCTGACATAACACCGCTAAAGCTGTGATTTCAATTTTTTTTCACTGATTTCATGCTACCTTTTCTCGGCCTTGTTTATTTCCTTGCCACTACATTGCAACCATCTTCGTATAAATTGCCACAGCATGCGTAAAAATTTTCCAGTTCAGTTTGACGGCAGGAATTAGTTGCTAGGGATAATAAATGAGCAAAGCGCAAGTTTGGAATGGCTGATGTTGTTTCCACGACCTATAATATAGCGCTCAATAAAACAATGAAATGTGAGTCAACAAACACGGACGAACACTAGTTTCCCAATGACTTTTCACTGAGTACCAAAGAAAAACTTAAAATAAAGAGAAAGGCTCAAACGAAAACAAAACTTTGAGTTTACAGCTAAGTAACAAAGTTCCGAGATGCACATAAGAGCTACACATAGTCAAGTATGCGTGCTTTGTCATTATTATTGCGCTCTATCCCGGTATAACGCAAATCCTTGCTTGTCAGTGACTAAGGCGGTGCGTTAACACTCAGTCATGTTACACGCGCTGTTTCCACCACCTCCACTGTCTCTCAAGTGCCCTGCGAAATAATGGATGTAGAATATGGGAGCAGTCCTAGCTCAGCTAGAGCCTTTGCGATAGTGCGCGACATGTTCATTTGTAAAAAGAATTCATTTCTACTCCATTCTTTTCAACAGGCAAATGCGTAGAAAGATCGATAAAAATATATGTCGGCGGGCTCCATGTTAGTCCGGCGAAATATGCAATCTCAGCTTCGAGGGCCATATACCAAAAACGCTAGCGCTGCAATAAATATTCAGGCTCTGCCTGTGTTCTTTTCCGTTTTTCAAAATGCCTCGCAATGATAAATGCGCATATATTGACACGTCAACTTGTTTATCATTTACGGGTGAGTGCTTTTACCGTCCACGAAATGTTATCGCTCAGCGCAGGACGCGTCTAAATGTATCGGAAGTTCCTAGAATGTTATCGATGCTTCTATCCGCTGTCTGTCGTCGCCGAACCTTGTGTAATGGAATTGCGTGTATGTGCGACGCGAATAGCTTACAACTTTGTGGAAGGCATGCGGGTCCCAGCGATTGCTCTGGAACATTCGATGACTGGTCTATAAAAGCCTACGCGCTTGACCCGCTGATCAGATTTTCACCGTACTGGTTGTGCCTTAAGTGGAGCCTGTTTTGTGGGTGCAGGTTCGCCCAATAAAAAACAGTTGTGTCTTTCACAGTATTGCTACTGTGTTGTTTAACGTCACTACCATGTGACATCTGGCGGAGGTGCTTTGGGTTCAAGTATGGGACACCCCCACAAAGCCGTCACCCAAGCCCGTACGCAGAAGACATCACAGCGTCTCCAAGAACCAGCGAGGTAGCCGCAGGCTGCAAGGACTGCCCCCGAAGCACGGACTTTTGCCTGAGACGACCAGGAAGATCGCCACTAAGTGCACCCCAATGGTAGCCCCAGCGTCCGCCATCGTGCTGCAGCAGCCCAGGGAGCCTCCGACGTTCCACGGTTCAAAGTTCTTGGACCCGGAGAGCTGGCTTGAGACGCATGCGAGAGTCACTACATTTAACAGCTTGAACAATGACGACAAACTGCGACATATCTTCTTCGCTTTGGGAGACGCTTCCAGGACGTGGTTCCAGAACCGAGAAGCCACCTTGACGACCTGGGACCTGTTCCGAAGCGGCTTCCTGCAGATATTCGCAAGCGTCGTACGTCGAGAACGAGCCCAATAAACGCTATTATAAACCCGGGTGCAGCTAACTAATGAGACAACCGCGATCTCCACAGAAAAAATGAGCCGTCTATTCCGCCATGCCAACCCTGAAATGCCCGAGCAGAAAAAAGTCCTCCTAGTTATGTGTGGTGTGAAGGAAGAAATTTTGCCGGAATTGTACGAAGCCCACCGAAGATCGTCGACGAGTTTCTTCGCGAGGCCACCAGCATTGAGAAGACACTTGACATTAGGAACCGGCAATTCGACCACCGCACAAATTTGACAAACTACGCCGAAGTTCAGTCACTGGCCACCGACGACCTGCGCGAGACTATCCGAGCGGTCGTGCGGGAGGAGCTGCAGAAGCTGTTCCCATCATCACAGCCTCAAGTGGCTTAGATTGCCGACGCCGTACGTGAGGCCCTCTAACAACAACTCGGAGTAGCCCCTGAATGGCCGCAGCCTCAGCCGCAAGCGATGACATACGCCACTGTAGCCCGCCGTCAGGTCCTCCATACGCGCCCACGGCAAGGCCCAGTGACGACACAGTTCCGTTGTCCACCACCACCCCCGCCGCCAGCACGCCAACCCGCCACCTCACGCGGCGTTCCAAGCAAGACTGACGTTTGGCGCGCCTAGTACCACCGTCCGCTTTGCTATCACTGCGGAGAAGCCGGGCACATCAACCGCCGATTCCCATACCGGGAGATGGGACTCCGAGCGTTCACCGTTAACGCGCCTCGACCGCAGATTGAGGAACGAGCTCGCCATATTGCCGACTACATCGCCGACTACATCGCCGACTACCTTGCCGCTACTCAGTGGAGCCCTCGATGACCGTCCCATTCGCCGTCACCAGGCCGCTACCTGTCGCCGCCACGCCGACCATACACTGGCCCAGCCCGGGGCCAGTCAGCGAGGCCATATCCTGAAAACTAAAAGCAGCAAACGATGGAGTTGCGGTTGCTGTTAGTCGAACTGACGAAGATCCTCCGCCGCCGACGAAGACGCCGAAGAAGCTACCTCGATGACATAACGACACGCCGCCGTCCCGAGAAGCGTGGATGCAAAGAATACGACGACAAAAGACGACCTGACGATGTCACATACCAGCCACAGACACCGCGACGCAGCCGCGATCCGACGCCAAGACCGAACTGTAATACAAGACAAAGAACCCCCGACCACGACGTGCTTCTCGACGGCCACGCAGTCACCGCCTTAGTCGACAGAGGGGCTGATTACTCCGTCATGAGTGGACACATCGCCGCCCAGTTGGAGCAAGTTAAGACTACATGGGGAGGCCCTCAAATTCGGACCGCTGGAGGACACCTCATAACGCCTTCTGGAATGTGCGTGGCGAGAGTTACCATTCACGACCGGACTTACCCTCCCACATTCGTTATCCTCCAAAAGCATTCAGGAGACGTCATTCTCGGCATGGACTTCCGAACCAACACGGCGCAATCAACGACGTGAAGTCGAAGTTAATAACGCTGTCGGGAGATCAAGCTATACCGCCGGAGAGCCCTCGTTGTCAACACACCTTGAGTGTTCTCGAAGATCAAGTGAGCATCCCGCCTCGCTCCAGCATTGTTATTTTGGTCGGCACCGAAACTCCTGCTGACGTAGAAGGCGTCATCGAAGTCGACCAACATCTACAGCTCGATCGCGAATTTGCGTCGCAAGAGGAATCGCTGGACTGCACGGAGGAAACACGAAAGTGTTGATGACAATCTTCAGCCAGGAGTTCAAGCATATCAACAAGGGCACGACGATTGCATACATTGAGGAAATTCTGCAAACCAGCAATGCGTTTGTCCTCTCGAATTCTGCCGCATCTACCCCCACGACCGTAGTTCCCTAACCAGACTTCGACATGAATCCAAGTCTCCCCATGATTGGGCAACAACAACTCCGAAGTTTACTTCGACGATACAAAGAGTGCTTTTCGACGTCATCAAGGCTTCGACAAATACCAGTCGCAAAGCATCGCCTAATAACCGAAGAATTTGCTCGGCCACTCAGCCAGAGCTCATATCGAGTTTCTACGCGAAAACGTGGGGCTATAAGGCTCTAGGTCGACGAAATGCTGCGCCACGAAATCATCCAGCGATCAAAAATCCCGTGGGAATCTCCTGTAGCCTTGGTGAAGAAAAAGGACGGAACCCTGCGTTTCTTCGTTGATTATTGTTGTCTGAACAAGAAAAAAGAATCCGCGTGTTGATAAATTTGCATAAGCAGGCCTGGGGTGTGGCCTGATCCCGGTGACCACAACCGGTAACGCACTCCCTCACCAGAGCAGGATTGCCCACCCTGGTGCAGTACTTGGCCACAACCTCCTATATGAACAGCACAATCTAACCCCGGCCCTCAGTCCCCAGCAGCTGTGAAGCAACTGACCACGGCGGCGGTCATATCTGCGACGCAGCAGAGGGTGCTAAGAATCACTGGCTCCGGACAGGCCGCCATTGGAATATGAACCTGGCAACGTTTAACGCTAGAACGTTATCTAGTGAGGCGAGTCTAGCAGTGCTATTGGAGGAATTAGAGGGCAGTAAATGGGATATAATATGGATATAATAGGGCTCAGTGAAGTTAGGAGGACAAAAGTAGCATATACAGTGCTAAAAAGCGGGCACGTCCTGTGCTACCGAGGCTTAGCGGAGAGAACTAGGCGTCGGATTCCCGATTAATAAGTATATAGCTGGTAACATACAGGAATTCTATAGCATTTACCAGAGGGTGGAAGGTCTTGTTCTGAAACTTAATAAGAGGTACAAAATAAAGATTGTACAGGTCTACGCCCCTACATCCACTCATGATGACCAGGAAGACGAGAGCTTCTATGAAGACGTGGAATCGGCGATGGGTAGAGTGAAAACTAAATACCATATACTAATGGGCGACTTTAATGCCAAGGTAGGCAAGAAGCAGGCTGGAGACAAGGCAGTAGGGGAATATGGCATAGGCACTAGGAATATCAGGGGAGAGTTATTAGTAGAGTTTGCGAAACAGAATAATATGAGGATAATTAATATCTTCTTCCGCAAGAGGGATAGCCGAAAGTGGACGTGGAACAGCCCGAACGGCGAGACTAGAAATGAAATAGACTTCATACTTTGCGCTAACCCTGGCATCATACAAGATGTGGACGTGCTCGGCAAGGTACGCTGCAGTGACCACAGGATGGTAAGAACTCGAATTAGCCTAGACCTGAGAAGGGAACGGAAGAAACTGGTACATAAGAAGCCGATCAATGAGTTAGCGGTAAGAGGGAAAATAGAGGAATTCCAGATCAAGCTACAGAACAGGTATTCCGCTTTAACCCAGGAAGAGTACCTGAGTGTTGAAGCAATGAACGACAATCTTGTGGGCATCATGAGGAGTGTGCAATGGAAGTCGGTGGTAACTTCGTTAGGCAGGATACCAGTAAACTATCGCAGGAGACGAAAGATCTGATCAAGAAATGCCAATGTATGAAAGCCTCTAACCCTACAGCCAGAATAGAACTGGCAGAACTTTCGAAGTTAATCAACAAGCGTAAGACAGCTGACATAAGGAAGTATAATATGGATAGAACTGAACATGCTCTCAGGAACGGAGGAAGCGTAAAAACAGTGAAGAAGAAACTAGGAATTGGCAAGAATCAGACGTATGCGTTAAGAGAAAAAGCCGGCAATATCATTACTAACATGGATGAGATAGTTCAAGTGGCTGAGGAGTTCTATAGAGATTTATACATTACCAGTGGCACCCACGGCGATAATGGAAGAGAAAATAGTCTAGAGGAATTCGAAATCTCAAAGGTAACGCCGGAAGAAGTAAAGAAAGCCTTGGGAGATATGCAAAGGGGGAAGGCAGCTGGGGAGGATCAGGTAACAGCAGATTTGTTGAAGGATGGTGGACAGATTGTTCTAGAGAAACTGGCCACCCTGTGTACGCAATGCCTCATGACCTCGAGCGTGCCGGAATCTTGGAAGAACGCTAACATAATCCTAATTCATAAGAAAGGAGACGCCAAACACTTGAAAAATTATAGACCGATCAGCTTACTGTCCATTGCCTACAAACTATTTACTAAGGTAATCGCAAATTGAATCAGGAACACCTTAGACTTCTGTCAAGCAAAGGACCAGGCAGGATTCCGTAAAGGCTACTCAACAATAGATCATATTCACACTAACAATCAGGTGATAGAGAAATATGCGGAATATTACCAACCCTTATATATAGCTTTCATTGATTACGAGAAAGCGTTTGATTCTGTCGAAACCTCAGCAGTCATGGAGGCATTACGGAATCAGGGTGTAGACGCGCCGTATGTAAAAATACTGAAATATATCTATAGCGGCTCCACAGCGACCGTAGTCCTCCATAAAGCAAGCAACAAAATCCCCCCAAAGAAAGGCGTCAGGCAGGGAGATACGATCTCTCCAATGCTATTCACAGCATGTTTACAGGAGGTATTCAGAGACCTGGATTGGGAAGAATTGGGGATAAAAGTTAATGGAGAGTACCTTAGTAACTTGCGATTAGCTGATGATATTGCCATGCTTAGTAACTCAGGGGACCAATTGCAATGCATGCTGAATGACCTGGAGAGGCAAAGCAGAAGAGTGGGTCTAAAAATTATTCTGCAGAAAACTTAAGTAATGTTTAACAGTGTCGGAAGAGAACAGCAATTTACAATAGGTAGCGAGGCACTGGAAGTGGTAAGGGAATACATCTACTTAGGGCAGGTAGTGACGGCGGATCCGGATCATGAGACGGAAATAATCAGAAGAATAAGAATGGGCTGGGGTGCGTTGGCAGGCATTCTCAGATCATGAACAGCAGGTTGCCATTATCCCTCAAGAGAAAAGTCTATAATAGCTGTGTCTTACCAGTACTCACCTGCGGGGCAGAAACCTGGAGGCTTACGAAAAGGGTTCTACTCAAATTGAGGACGACGCAACGAGCTAATGAAAAGAAGAATGATAGGTGTAACGTTAAGGGATAAGAAAAGAGCAGATTGGGTGAGGGAACAAACGTGAGTTAATGACATCTTAGTTGAAATCAAGAAAAAGAAATGGGCATGGGCAGGACATGTAATGAGGAGGGAAGATAACCGATGGTCATTAAGGGTTACGGACTGGATTGCAAGGGAAGGGAAGCGTAGCAGGGGGCGGCAGAAAGTTAGGTGGGCGGATGAGATTAAGAAGTTTGCAAGGACGGCATGGCCACAATTAGTACATGACCGGGGTTGTTGGAGAAATATGGGAGAGGCCTTTGCCCTGCAGTGGGCGTAACCAGGCTGCTGCTGATGATGATAATGATCAAGATCACGAAGAAGGATGTATACCCCCTCCCAAGAATAGACGACGCCTTGGATCGGCTCTGCAACGCTAAATAGTTCTCGTCAATGGAGCTCAAGTCTGGCTATTGGTAAATAGAAGTCAACGAAAGAGATCGCGAGAAGACCGCCTTCATCACGCCAGTCGGCCTCTTTGAGTTCAAGGTTATGCCATTTGGACTGTGCTCGGCGCCAGCAACGTTCCAGCGCGTGATGGACACGGTTTTAGCAGGATTGAAGTGGCAGACCTGTCTCGTATACTTGGATGACGTCGTCGTCTTCGCCGGAAATTTTGACGATCACCTTCGGCGGCTTGCAACAGTACTAGAGGCCATGAGGTAATCAGAGCTTACTCTGAAGCCGGAAAAGTGCCGCTTTGCTTACGAAACGCTTCTGTTTCTAGGCCACGTCTTCAAATCTGGTGTCCATCCCGACCCGCAGAAGACAGTTGCCATCGCAAATTTCCCGCAGGCCATCGACAAGAAGGCAGTGCGTAGATTCAATCGCATATGTGCCTACCACAGGTGCTTTGTCAAGGACTTTTCACGCATCGCGGAGCCGCTAACACATCTAACCGAATGTGATGTCGAGTTCAAGTGGAACACGCCGCAGGCCGATGCATTTCAAGAACTCAAACGATGCATGCAGTCGCCGCCGTTACTAGCACACTTCGACGACGAGGCTGATACCGAAATCCACGCTGACGCCAGTAGACTGCGCCTCGGTGCCGTCCTAGTCCAGAGGAAAGACGGACTTTAGTAGGTGATAGCTTTTGCTAGCCGGTCGCTTTCAAAAGCGGAAGGCAATTATTCTTCGACTGAGGAGGAATGCCTCGCCATCATTTGGGCTGCAGCAAAATTCCGCCCTTACCTACATGGGAGGCCATTCTAAGGGGTCAGCGACCTTCACGCGTTTTGTTGGCTAACTAACTTAAAGGACCCTTCAGGACGGCTGGCGTGGTCGAGCCTCAGACTACAAGAAATCAACATCACTGTAACCTACAAGTCCAGACGAAAACACGCAGATGCCAATTGCCTATCACGTGTCCCCACTGACCCACCTCCGCAAGATGACGAGGATGACGACGCCTTCCTTGGAATAATAAGCGCGGAAGATTTCGCTGAACAGCAACGAGCAGACCCGGAGCTAAAAGGCCTCGTCGATTATTTGGAAAGGCACAACGACGTTGTAGATTTATTTATGCGCGGATTGTCTTTGTTCACGCTTCAAAACCATCTACTCGTGAAGAACTTCTCACCAGTCCGCGCCAACTACCTTCTTGTGGTTCCGTCGGCGCTGCGTCCAGAAGTACGGAACGTCCTACATGACGATCCGACCTCGGTTTCTCCCGGATGCTATCGAGGATACAAGAAAGGTATCACTGGCACCGCCTAACCATCGATATCGCCCGTTATGTCAGGAGATGTCGAGTTTGTCAGCGACGCAAGACACCACCGACAAGGCCAGCGGGAATACTACAGCCGATCAAGCCTCCTTACCGACCTTTTCAGCAGATCCGGATGGACTTGTTGGGACCGTTTCCGACATCAACTTCCGGAAATAAGTGGATTGTCGTGCCGACGGACTATCTCACCCGCTGCGCTGAAACTAAAGCTCTAGCGAAAGGCAGCGCAGCCGATGTGGCGAAATTTTTCGTCGAGAACATCCTGCTGCGGCATGGTGTTCCAGAAGTCCTCATCACAGATAGAGGAACGGCTTTTACAGCAGAGCTCACCCAAGCCATTCTGCAATACAGCCAGACAAGCCACAGGAGGACGACTGCCTACCACCCGCAGACGAATGGTTTCACGGAGCGCCTCAGCAAGACCCTCGCGGACAGGCTATCGATGTACGTCGACGTCGAACACAAGACGTGAGATGCGGTCCTGCCGCACGCAACATTCGTTTGCAACACGGCGGTGCAAGGAGCAACACAGATCACGCCGTTCAAGCTTGTTTACGGCAGGAACCTGACGACGACTCTCAACGCCATACTACCGCACGTGACTGAAGAAGAGAATCTTGACATTGCTACCTATCTCTAGCGTGCCTAAGAAGCCCGACAGCTTGCCCGCCTACGGATCAAGAACCAGCAGCGTACCGACAGCCGACACTACAACCTCCGACGACGCTACGCCCAGTACCAGCCTAGCGACCGTGTTTGGGTTTGGACCCCAATACGTCGAGGAGGACTCCATGAGAAACTATTGCGACGCTATTTCGGACCCTACAAGGTCACCCGACATGTTGACGATCTGGACTATAAGGTCGCGCCAGATGGCATTTCGCATTCACAGCGGCGCCACTCACGACCTGAAGTAGTTCATGTTGTGCGTCTGAAGCCGTTTCACCAGTGGTAGTGAACTTTGGGGACGACGCATAGCTGAACACTTCATTCTTCTTTTTTGGACTATGTCACCTTGGACTTTGTTTCTTCATTGTTACTTTGTTTAACAAGTGTTCTTTTGTGTTTTACTCTCCTGTTGTGTTTGCAGCATCGAGGCGATGCCTTTTGAGAGGGGGAATTGAGACGTGAACTCGTTTATCTCTTACGTGTGAGCGCTTTTACCGTCTACGAAAGGTTATCCCTCCGCGCAGGACGCGTCTATATCTATCGGAAGTTTCTAGAATGTTATCGATGCTTCTATCCGCTGTCTGTTATCGCCGAACCTTGCGTAATCTGACTGCGTGTAAGTGCGATGCGAATAGCGTAGAACTTTGTGGCAGGCATGCGGGTCCCAGCGATTATTTTGGAACATTCGACGACTGATCTGTAAAAGCTGACGCGCTTGACCGGCTGATCAGATTTTCGACGAGCACCGACAGTGTTCGCCGCTCTCGTTGGGCTTTAAGTGTAGCCTGTTTTGTGGCCACAGGCTCGCCCTATAAAAGCTAGTTTTGTCTCGCAGTATTGCTACAGTCTTCATTAAGCACTACCATGTGACAATATATATACATACATATATATAAACATAAACACTCCCGGGGTTCTACTAGGACACATAAATACCCAAGAAACTGGATGGGAAAACAGTGCCGCGGTAGCTCAATTGGTAGAGCATCGCACGCGAAATGCTAAGGCTGTGGGTTCGGTTCCCACCTGCGGCAAGTTGTTTTTTCATCCACTTTTATTTCCATTAATTCCTCGTTTCTTTATTTCATTTATTAAACTCGAGTAATTTCCCCTATGTTGTCCTTGGTATCAATGTTTGTTGGCTTCCTATGATATCACTAATAAATTCGGGACCCTCGGTTAACCCCCTTTCTTCTTGTTTATGTATATATATATATATATATATATATATATATATATATATATATATATATTATATATATATATATAATATTTTTTCTGCGGTTCATCTGGCCTTTTACTGAAAATAAGAGCATAAGAGATAGTCAATGAGCCCATCCTGCCTGCACAAGCCGAGCATTTCAACAACTGTGGTACGGTCGCATTGCACAGGCGAATAGATAGTACTCGAATTTTTTCTTTATTTTGTTAATACTTGCTTGTAACGCTCACAAATGATTGACATTTTTACATAAGGCTATTCGTGTGCACTGTGCGATAGTGCTGAGTGAGAATCTTATGTAACCTTAGTGCATTCGATCGGAAGTGCTACAGCAGCGCCTACTTTGAGTGGCATGTGCAGTCTTAGCCATTTCAGAAGCAAATTCGAAACGAAAACGCCCCGCGGACAATGACAGAGAGAGGGCGCGAGAAACGCTATTTAATGTGCGCTCGCGATGTTCCTCTGACCATGTGCTTAGCGTGTGACTTCAGATGACGATGATTCATGTGAAATGATGCATTCGTATTTTTTGTATACGCACACAGTAGACAACAGCGAACACCGTGACAGGCAACTGAAGTGTCAGGTCCAGGTCAATTTGTCTGAGGGTGACAAAAGCGTTTTTGTTGCGTGAATAGCACTACCGGCGGTGCTCCAAAGTCAGAGTACATGCTTTCCAATCTAAGGAGCCAAGTAAATGTAAAGTAGTTTTGAGTTTGCCTCGTCTGGCCTCACAACACGTTCAGGCGCTTAAAACGCATGCCAAGTCGTCGCATACATTTAATAATGGCACTATGGCAAGCGCGTCATTGGCACTTTGTGCAAACTAGAGGAAACTACCACATGACGGACTCTACGTACGAGAGGGAATGCCTTGCATATCTTGCTTATTAGTTGTCAAGCTGTCGGAGGGTGCATTTTAAGTCTGCTGCTGTATGCAGCCTCCGCGATTGTTCAGATTGCAGCAAAGCATATAATAACATGTACTGCAACTTCCCAATTTTCTAAGTGGCAACTATTTTCTCTCAAGATATATATAGCAGAAGGAAGGGGCATTTCTCCTCAAAGACACGCTGCCCTCTCTAACCGCCCTTAGGAGTCGGGGTATGTAAGTTGCTGTAGGAGCTATTGAGTTATTTGAATAAAGATTCCCTTGGTGCTTGGTGGTCATGCGGCCACATCACGCATATTTTGCGCAGCCATAAAGATGTTAGCATCGCCAGTTGAAGATGGCGCCGTGGGCATGGGCCCAAGATGCCGTATTCGCACTGGTGATGTTGGGCTGACATTTGGCTGGTTGGCGCCGTTCACCTCTCACATTTTCCAGCTGCTGCCTTGAATGTTGAGCTGGTACCGGTAACACAGCAGTGTTTGGGTGCCCGGGACAACCAGGGGCGTAATATACTGAGCGTAGACGCAAGCTCCAACCCAAACTGTTGTCGTAACGTCTACTGAGTGTGGAATGGACTTGAACGGAAGGGGCATTCGTCGGAGCTGCGACGTGTTCCATGCACATTGAAAGATGGTTTAGGGCGTCAGCGCACGCTTGTCCGTAAACGCTTATGCTGGAGTTGCGATGAGTGGCAGTGATGAGCATCCAATAGCGCAGTGAGCATATCGACCAGAAAATTCGAGCGGAGCAGAGCCGATCGACGAGCAGCTAATGGATTGGACAGCAAATGCACACTTGCTGATAAGTGCGGAGCGAGGGGAGGGGGAGGGGGTGGTTTTGTTATGCCATGATGAGACACGTAGAATCGGAACGGGATCGTGTCATCCATGCGTCCAAACAATTTTTTTTAGAAATTGTTCGTGCTGGTCTAGCTGTGTTTTGTGTGCAGTGGGTGCGATATTCAGTCGGACGGGTCTGTGGTGTTGGAATGCCAATACTTTACGCTGAGCAAAGATGTTGGTGGTGAAAACGTGGAGCTTCCCTTGTACTACGCACCAGTTCATTCTCATCATCTTCACTCATGTTTTCTAACCTGGGGTACCACTTCTTTAAGGAACATTAAGAGGTTAATAATTCTACAGAAGGGAACTGTTTGCTGTATTGAAAGTCGACAACCAACTGATTAAGTTCCGCCATTTTTTCCCAACTTTAGATTGGAAAATAAAATACTGTTACAGAGCTTTACAAACCTGAACGCGTCTTTTATATCAACAATGCAAGAGCGAATGACGCCACAGGTGTAAATCACATCGCTACCTTACTAATGCTCCCTATGAATTTCGACACAACAAATTTGCAACAGGGTTCTTCTGGACCACATACGTAGACGAATCCTTACCTCACCAAATACCTAGCTTTCTGCACCAGTACCAGATACGTTTGCGAAATTGTTCGTGGCTCTGACGTGAGTTTAAAAAGAAAAGGTTATCACCACGTGGTTCTGCGCTTTGAATAAGTTGCCAAAATAATAATAACATTTTAGTGTTTTGTACTTCCAAATGCCCCTCTTGCTGTCGTAAATGCTATGCATACTTGACAATATCACAATATGGTTTAATTTTTCTCGTTTCCGTAATCTTTATTTTGCTGGTTATCCTTTTTTTCAAGTGTAATGATGGCTGCTTTTTTGCGTGAATAGGTTTCTGTTGAGGATGAACGGTGGGACACTGTGTTACATGTTGCTTCCTTTTTTTCTTTTTGTATTTCTTGCTGCTTGAAATGTTTTACACTACGCTGATCCTTATTTCCTCACATTTGTGTGAGTGTTGCTATTGTTTTATATGCAAAAAAGCTCGTGAAATACCCCATGTGGACGTGTCAAGGATGTAGATACGACGTGATTGACAGAAACCACAAGGTCATTTTGTATAACTTGCGCTTTTATGCGACACTATACCTGTTGTGGAGTATTTCAGTTAGTTATGTTCTGGTTAGTATATAAGTAAATTGTGTCACCTACCTCCGACGTACTCTTCCCCGCGAGACTTTATTTGCTCTGAAGCTGAACTTCAATATTGCTGTCAAATAGGTGAACAGTGTCTGGTGACCTTAGCTGCAAGATCTTAATGTATACGGATCCCAAACACAGTGTCAGTCGGTGCATAGAAAGCACTTTTTGGTGTTTTCGACGAACGTTGTTCTTGCCTAACCACACGAACTTTCAGGTGTTCTATATTTTTAATATCATTCCTTTATGTAGATTTATTTAGCAATACATTCCTTTGGATTAAGAGACTAAAATCAGATTGACTCTGCCTAACCCCAGAGTGCGTGCACCCGTTCATCGGTCAGTAGCATTGAGCACAGAAAGGCTTTTCTCATTCTTTTTTTTTTGCATTTAAAACAATAGGGACACTCAGACAAATGTGACAAAATAAAGATCCTTGTAGTGTTAGACACGTCAAGTAGAAATAAATAAAAAGAAGAAAAACAAAGCAATCGATAACGCAGTGTCCCACCGTTCATCCTCAACGCATGAGCTTTGGAAACATTGTACACTGTTTTAGCCTTCAAAGGGATGACCTGCCCCTCGGGGTGCTTATTCCACCAGTTTTGGGGGGGGTGGCTTTCTCCTGCCTCCAGTTCAGTAAATACAGGCTCAGATTTGGTCCTAGTGTCCTAGTGACACTGGAAAACAATGGCCAATAAAAACACGCTGTAAGAAACACGCAATGTGCAACTTCAATACATAAGCCTTGCATGTTATAAAAGCGGTGTCTCACATGGTCATGACTCCGAGATCTGATTTTGCGAACCTTAGCAGACGCGACATATGCGCAAGTGTTTCGCGAAATTGGCAGGGTAATATTACGCATGCATCAGCGAAAATGTCGAACTCATGAATAGGCGGAAGAATATGCGATTACCGATTCTGCCTACGTCAGCTTAGAGTATACTCGAAATTAAATATTGCGAAGAACGGCTTTTGTGCCCTCTTCTCAGTAAAATCGAAGGGGCTTAACCTGAGCCCACGGACAAGGCAAATGCAATAAAATGGTTGACAGACCAGCCATGAAGTAGCTCCTTCTACGGTGAAAGCATGGTATTGTCTTTATCTGTAAGTTCTGCTTCCTGCGTACATTTTTAAGTTATTCGATAAAGACATGTACCGTAGGTGACCCACTTCTCCTCACCACGCGAAACAAGTAGTTACAGCAAAGAAGCGCTAGAAACAATCTAGGAACATTGCATTTTTGCTAGCCCACTCAAAATTTGGCTTGACAAACTACAAAGAAATATACGGTACTACACAGCGAACAGGTAGCTCTGACGGGCACTGGCTTGACGTTTCCCACTTTTCCTTATTTTCTTTCTTCCTTTAAATTAGGATCCAAGATCGTAAACCAGTAGAAGAAACGCTTGCAGTCACTATATAAGCTTTTCAAGAACCAGTTTCCGAAAAATCGCTCTTTTCAGAAGTGTTTTCCAGGAGATCGTGACGGGTTGTGACGTCATGGCACAGAAGGTGGTCACGTGAGAGCAGAACATCGTGCCGTCTTGGCAGGGTCTCATTCGGCCATCTGCTTTATGCTGCTGCATCGGGTCATCCAGCGAGCAACAGCATAGCAGAAGACCGAGCGAACAGAAACGAGCCTTAAAGTGCTGCGATGCTCGGCTTCTACGTGCCAACCTTCTTCGTCGGGGCGTCACAACACCCGCGTCTTGTAAAGCGAAGCCGAAATGTTTTTGTATAAAAAAAAATCTCTTCGCCATAAAAGTTATTATAGAGGCCTTTTTGTTGCCATTAAATGTTTTCCGAAGCTAAATCCGTCGTAAAAACGGACGAACGAGCACTTTTTTATTTCTTATGGCAACGTTATTAAACATGCAGTATATTTCGCAGAAAGGCACATACATCTCTTGTTAATAATGAAATGAAGCCGCATTACAGCCATAACGAAAAATTTGGCAGTCACTTAAGTATTATCATGCAATTACAATGAGAAACATTAGAAGTTGTCTAAGTTATGACATATGGGGTTTTCACCCGTTCTCTTGGGACAAAGGAACGAAGACACAGTAGCGCAAACAATCACGAGTGCAAATATTGCACCTCTCATAGACTAACACCAGCTAGCCGAGTTGCTACCCACAAAACATGCCGATGGGCGCGCGATAAATCCACCTCCTACAACTTTAATCCATCTTAATCCACTTTAATCCACCTAAATCGAATTTTGGGAGTGGGCAAGGTCCGACACCGTGGCTGTTCACCGCGTCATTTCGCAATACGAGCCGCAGCAGGGGCAGCGCCGGGAACGCGCCGTCATCAATTGGTCACGTGGGTTTTGGTGCCATCAGATGAAAAGAACGGACGCTGGATTTTCAGCCTCATGGAACATATGATGGTTTTCCAACAAAAAATATTATCGGGTCGGCTGTACTGGAGTGCAGCCGCAGGGGGGTATACGTGAAACGCCTTGTGCGTGCTGCTGAGGGTGCACGGGTGTACGCCGGGGTCGAAGGTGGATGGCGGGAATTCACACCCCTCTGTCTTGCTGGCCGGGTCTCTCCATGCCCCTTCTGAACCCTACGTATCGAATGCGCAGGTACCGTATCTGAGTAACCATCATATTTCTGCGACAAAGTGAGCACTGGCAAGCCCCATAACTCCTGATGAGCATAGATTTGACTTTGACGGATTATAGCGGTTAAGGCAAAGGAGAGCTCTCGCGAACGTTACTGCTCGCGCTTATATCGGCAAGCGCACTGCATAGCTATGAGTCTCTGAACGCCAAACAAGAGGCTCAGTTTAGTAACAGTTGCGTCATGCGTTGCGTGACAGTCTGCTCGTTGCGCAGGCGATGCAGGCGATGCAAGCATGACCGAGTAAAGGCTATATTCGCCTGCGCAATGAGATCAAATATGTGTCCTCTGTAACCTGTGTGAGAATTTTAAAATATGCAAGTACTACTTCGCTTGGAGCAAGTTAGACTGTGTTAGTGCATTTCTCCTAAGTACATTATCAGTGATAATAGCTCCTCCGTTATCTGTTATTTATTATTAGCTTCTCTGTTACTCAATGTGCGCTAATTAACTTTTTTTTTGCCAAGCCTGAAAATGGCAAAACATGAGAAAGTGCTTCATGACTAGTCATGTGCCGGCGTTTCGCATTTCATGTACGTTTTTTTCAACCTTCGAAAAAACTTATGTAGCACGTATTGAGTAACAGAAAGCTAGATCAGGAGTTCCTAAGGTTTGTCTACATTTTCTCGTAGACACTTATGGTCTAAGTATAACAGTTGCGAACCTGTTTAATCAGAACTGGTTAGGTGATAGTGATGCAAACTCAAAACTCTATCTTGCTCCATGCAACGGAAAAGAACGTAACCTTGGTTCAGTCCATTTGCGTAGCACTCGCATAATTTTTATGTTTTGGCACAAATTACGTTGGAAACATCGTATAATAGAGGGTACAGAAGCAGTAAGCTGAGATATAGGGACGCATATCTAAGTTTTCGCATATAACGACGGAGTTTTCCTGGATGTATTAAACTTTTAAGGAAGTCCTGGGTAGCATCTGAGAAAGTCTAAAGGTGCCATAACGCCCTTATATAGCTTCGCTTTGGTTAACGTTTACGTTCCTTGGCCTGGTGTTGATTCGAGTTTCCGAGCATAAAATGCTTTTAGCTCCGGTTGCGGGCGACCATGAAGTAACTTTGAGCCAAGAGCCAGAGCCGTTATCCAGACTTTAAAACGAAAACATCCATGCAAGTTGCGAGAACAAAACGACATGCTCCGGGCAACCAGTCAAAACTAAAGAAAATGCGGTCTCTGGCCCATAACCCTTTGTACAGGACCACATTTCATACGGAAGTTACTGCCCAACCAAGTTACAAAATATTGCTTCTGAGGTTTTCCTAATGTTTGTTCACAATATCCCTCAAGCTGTAACTTCTAGTACGTTGAAATTTTATCTGTCATTTCTATTTCTAATCCACACGCTCAATAGGCTCGTACAGGGTACCATACGCTTCAATGTCATCTTTCTGGTGGAGAGAAAGGGTTGCCTGTGCTCCTTTGAACACCAGCGGTTGGGGGGTTCCGCGGCGCATGTTTTGCGTCACCTCGAGCGATGGCGCCACGCTGCATGGTGTCTGTGTCATGCGGTTTTCTTCTTCCAGCTAGGTACTGCGCTGTCTCCCTTGTGTCTTTCGCTTCCTATCGTGCCTCCTTTAGCCGGTTATCTTCTTCTAACTGGACAGCGTCCATATGGACCAGTGCACAGTATCACGTTGTGCGGTGTGGCGGGGTGTGCCATTGCGGATATGCACTACACCCATTTTAAGATTGTGGTTAGTCTCATATCCAACCAGTCTACTTTGCCGTTAGCCATTTCGTGTTTATATGCACTCTAGATTACGGGATAGCGAGCAATTCGTTTTGTTGTGACCGCCGAGTGTCCACTGCCTTGCATGTTCATTCATTCGTTCAGTAAATCGAAACCGTCTTAGCCGCGGTGAATGCCAATTTCGTGTTATATTGATTCTAACGGGCAGTGTTGAAATTCGTTTCTGGATTTCATGGTTACGAGTCACGAGAAACACCGAGAGCTGCTTGCGTATGCTGCGCAGCGCCTAGAACGTGGTAGCTGGCCTTGGCTATACTGTGGCTTCGTACTAAGGTGACTAAACAGACCCACACTGTCGTACGTCTGTCGCGGAAAGTCACTTGTTGGTGAGGTGGTAACTCGGGGGGTTGAAGGAAAGGAATGGTTTTATTTTACATATTTATGACTGGTGGTGTTGGCAGCACACTATGTCTCAGCAGTCTACATGACTGAATCGAGGCACAATACACATCGGAACAGCTTACGTGTCGTAGCACACGCCGAACATTTCACCCAAGATGTCTGCTTCCGAACACTCGTCTTTGCTAGGCCACTAGACGAGGACATTCACTCACTTTATCCCGGTCAATCTGGATGTTGGAACTGCTTACAGCATTCACCCATTTTTACGCGCCACCTCGCATAACTCCGTCCCTCAAGTTCAACCTTCGGGAAGCAATCGGCAAACCGGGAAGCAGCAGTCAACGCAGTTATCACGGGCGGAAGATTGCTCCTTCGGGAGACTAGCTGCTTATCCGTAACTGTCCGCTTTGAATTGTTGCATCAATGACGGTTTCACACGAACATCGCCAAATGACAGCCGCTTTCCGAGCGCATAGCCTTCGGCAGGGGAGTTCCATAATATTAGCGACATCAAGTTGCTTGAATAGGCTCCCTTGAGCGCCTCGCAAAGCTTACGCACTGTCCCACTGCAATGCTGAGCTAGCTGGCAGTCCCACGTTTCTCGCGTCCAGTAGCAGCTGAAGCAAATACGGCTTAATATATCTCGTCATTCGTAAAACACTTCCTGTGCTGCACAGGCCTTCTACTGCGCCTGTTTCTTTCTTGGAATAAAATTTTGTGAAACAACGGCACTAGTAGTAACATTATCATGTCAGGTCATGTGTTACTGAACGCTACATTCTGCAAAAAAAGTTACCGAATTTCGGTATCATTGATTATTTTCTAGGTACTGGGGGGGGGGTGGGGGGAAGGGGCAACCACTTGTGAAGGCCCAGCGGTGAGAACAATGACCCAAAATGGCAAGAGAGGCACAGTTATTCTACCTACAGCAGCACATGCCACCTCGCTTCCATGCTCCCCTTGCGCCATTGAAAATTACGTCCTGCAGGCGTTCCACTCTTCCGAACGGTATCAGTTAGAGTGGGGATTTGTAGCAGTGGTCCGCATCACTGTCCATCTGATCTTACGTCCATTGTTCTAGAAGTGCCCTACCACAATTTGCGCAAGAATCGTACCAGAATAACCCTCTCTGCGCGTGCCGTCAGTGTTACCAACCGCTCGGCCCTGGCACGTGGTGTCACATCCCGGGCAAACAAATTATCAACGCTGCAGAGACTAGAACAATTAAGGAAAAGAGGCGTTTCTGAAATTATGCGATTTCATATTATGAAGTCAGATACTACTATCGTTGTTTCACATCCTTTGATTTTGCAAAGAAACATAAATTCTGTGGTTTTGCTTCCTACAGCCAGGACCTGATATTGAGGCGTGCCGTAGTCCGCGGGGGATTACGGCACGAGCCAGGTTAATTTTGACCACCTGTAGACCGTTAGCGCGCACTCTATGAAC
The DNA here is from genome assembly GCF_038994185.2 of Dermacentor albipictus. Taxonomy (NCBI): domain Eukaryota; kingdom Metazoa; phylum Arthropoda; class Arachnida; order Ixodida; family Ixodidae; genus Dermacentor; species Dermacentor albipictus. The sequence goes on along the minus strand of NW_027225570.1, from coordinate 12,122,026 downwards.
GGTACACGAGTGTTATTGTATTATTCCGCCATCTTAACGAGGATTTCACCACCGATTAGCAGCGCTAAGCCGTAGCCACTGAGCTACCATAGCGTGTCATTTCTGCTAATGAAAGAATGCTGTAGTTGTAAGTGCCGAAACCACGACTTGATTATGAGGCACGCCGTAGTGAGAGACTGTGCATTATTTTTGACCACCAGAGGATCTTTCACCTGCTCCCAATGCACGGCACACGGGCGTTTTTGCATTTCGTCCCCATTGAAATAGGCCACCACAGCCAGAATTTGACCCCTCGATGTCGCGCTTAGCAGTGCAACACCATAACCGCTAAAAGCCGCCGCGGCGGGTTGAATTCTGCTATATAAACTGGTGAAGTAAGAGTGATTGGCAGCAAGGGAGACGTTTGCGAATACTGGAATATATAGTACGAATTATCGCCACCATAGGCCCAATAGTTTTATTCCGTGGCACCTCCTCCCCCCCCCCCCCCTCCACACAGACAAGATAACGAAAGGCAAAGCCTGACACATCCGGCATATGAGAAGCACACAACAAGCACAGGAAGGATGAAAAGGAGGGCAAAGAAGGAGTGGTGCTTGTTCAGGCTGCGTTCGTTCAAGGCGCACACAATGCAATGACGCTTGCACACCACGCAGGCCGGACATGGCCAACTTCATATTTGAGAAGCACATCACACCTGGTTATACCAAAGGGATATGGTCTCTGCGCAGACCATACAGGGTCCACCGCTGCAATACAACTATACGGCACGCTGAGGTAGGAGGTAGGCAGCCAGACCGAGCTGAATTATGGGTTCGTGAGACGTCTTGTCAGGGAGCAAGCTTTTCATATCCAGGAAGTACTGGTCGGCCTCGGCTTTTCAGCGTTCCGTGCATAAGCAGCATTGCAGAAGCCAAACTGTAAACAACTCGCATGTAAAGACACTTGCAAAAATTCCCGAAAGCACATCAGGCGTATCGTAAATTTAGCGACTGTGAAGTGCGTACACTGTCGGCGGCTTCACGATAAAAAGCAACGCTGTGGCTAGCGCTGTATTTCTTGTCTTTGATCTTGGAGATCGAATTGCTGTGAAGCACTACTACAGCATTCTGCAAATAAAAGAGGACCAGCAAGGAGGAATTTTTTGGCCGAGGACATAGCGGCTGCGTACTCTGCCACTGCATAACTGCGTCAGTGACTCCGTCTTCGGGGAACTGTCATCGGTAGGTCTTACAAGGTGTGATAATTTGTCTGCGCTCCGTGCATGGGGCTACGCGAATAAAGCAGTCAAACTTATTTCACGCATGAGAGCTTGTATGATACTATTTATCGGATGGTTACAATAGCATGTTCAGCTTTTTTTTCATCAAATAATTCCTGTTGAATTTGCTAAAATGTTGCCTCTGAGCAAGCACACAATAACCTGCTGCTTCATGTTGTTTCATGTTGTGATAATTCCTTCAGCCGTACTTACTGAGAGAGAGAGAGTAAACTTTATAGAAGATGATGATGATGAAGCAACATTCAATGGGCCCGATATAAATCGATGGTGCACGCAGGCACCAGACGGGGTGGTTCCCTAGTTGCGAGACCCATATGTTTCCAGCAGCTCCTGGCCCCTGTCCGTCAGTGCGAGCTGAATCGGTAGGGCGGGGCTGGATAACAAGGTCGCCCATCGCTCAAGGGGTTGGGGATTGAGGGTGTTGGTGGGAAGGGGAGGAGGGGGGGTCTTGAGTTCTGTGCACTCTGCCAAGACGTGCGGCAGGGTGCCCTTTTCTCTTCTGCAAAAAGGACCGAGCATATCGTATTCCGCAGGGTACATGCGGTTCATCAGTACGGGATGCGCAAGCGATCCCGCCTGCGCTCGACGCAGGATCGTCTGTTGTTGCCTGGTGAGTTTGGGGTGCGGTTCTGGCAGTCTGCACCTTTCTTCTCGGTACATCCGGGTAATGTCGCGAAAGCAGGTAACCGGGTGCGGTAGCTCTTCCGGCTCGTGCTCGGCCCGGATTGACATTTCTCGGGCATGGTAGTCGGCGATGGTGTTGCCTGCTACCTGCGAGAGAGCCGGGACCCACATGAGCTCTATGGCTCTTCCCGGAGGCTTGTGCTTGGCTAGAATGGCTCGGGTCGCGGAGGAGATTACCCCCCTGCGGAAGCTTCTGTAGGCTGTCTTTGAGTCGGTGACTACGGTGTTCACGCTCGTCCGTGCGAGTGCGATGGCTACGGCCGCTTCTTCGGCAACTGCGGGGTCTATTGTCTTCAGGGACGCGCTGACGATCAGCCTCTCTTTTGAAGTAACCACCATGGCTGCACGGTCACTGTGTTTTCGGAGCGAGGCGTCCGCGTAGAGGACCCTGGGGTTCTCTTCCAGCTTACGGGCTAGGGCTTTGGCTCGCGCGGTGCGCCTCTCATCGTCCTTGCCCGGCGTCATGCTCCGGGGAAGGGGTTTTGTCTGAATTATCATTTTCCAGTCTTCCGGAAGGGCCGTCTTGATGGGTACTGGCTCGATCTGCCATCCTATCTTGCGTAGGACGGCTCGTCCGTGTTCCGTGTGACTGAGCCGGATTCTCTGATTAGAGAGGTGGGCTTCGATGAGCTCCTCCACCGTGTTGTGGGCGCCCATGTCTAGCAGTTTTTGCGTGGATGAGTATATGGGTATGCCCAGTGCTTGTTTCGTTGCCTTACGAAGCATCGTGTTTAGGGTTTAGAAAAGAGCACAAGATCGTAGGTAGCTCTACCACTCTGCAGTGGGTGGTCCCCTCAGTCCAGGGGTCCAGTGGCCTCAGCTGCCCTTCTCGTTCGCTTGACAGCTCAGGCTCGACGGACCAGCTAAGCTGCCTGCCATTGCTGTGTGGTGGGGTGTGTTATGGGTGTGAAGGCTGGTGTGGTGAGCTTACTGAGGCAACTCAGGTTATTCAGACAGCTAATTCATATAACTAGTGGTTTATCCGTAACTCAACATATCTCGTACTGTGGAGGTAATGGGCGGATACCATCAACGCTGTCTTATTACATGACTGTTCATGCTGTTAGCCGTTGTATATCTCCCTATACTTGTACCTCAATTGCTGGAGCACGAGAGAGCAAAATAGAGAGCACTCTTTTACCAAGAACAATTCCCTCGCTTTCTACCTGGGCTCTCTGTCGCCACTTTCACGTGCAAAGGTTTTCACTGTATAGGCAGGAATCTTAGAGCTTACTTAGTGTGTTTCATAACAACAGCGCCTCTATCTTTTTCTTTCTCTTCTCTCTTTCCGGCCGCGGCCTTCCGCCGTTCTTTGCTGCACCTTGCTTTCATGTCTTGATGCCGTATCAATATCGGTTTTCTCTCATTCCGTCGTTTCTATAATTTCCTAATTTCCTCTAAGGATTCTTCTTTCCGCCTTATTACCCGCGCATTTTCATCAGCCGGACAGTTTTTCTATGAAATATTTTGCTCTTCAGCGATCGCTGGCGAACGCAAACTTCCGCGTGTACTTAATTATGCGCCTTCCCTTGGGCTCTTCTTTCCGTCCCCTCGTGTGACATGCTCTCTCTGGATAAGCTCCAGGCAGAGCTACTTCATTAAGGCGCTGCCTTGTTTGTTCTTGTAGATTTCGTTCCGACTCTGCATCTCAACTTTACAAGCACTGGAGTGTGCTTTTGGCATTCCTGTGTTTGCTTTTCTTAACTTACTTGCTGTTTTCACATCTTTGCTCTTGTAAATTGCCCCAACCAGTCCCATTTCTTCCCGTGTGCTTGTTCTCGCATGTAATTTCACTGCAATAGTAACTGATCTCCCTAAAGGGAAGTTAAGCGCAAAATATTAGGTAGAGCTAAATCGATAAAGTATACTCCAAGAAGTTCACGATTATTTTCTTTGTTCTGCACAACAAAGTGATATATTGGCATAATGAGCAAAACTTGAACACGGTGAATGCAGGAGCCAACGTTTCGACAAGTGGACTTGTCTTCTTCAAGGCGACATATGCTTTCCTCGCCACAGTATACATAGGTGGGGTTCTTCTAAAGGGGAAGGGTGTGAGGTGGGAGGAAGCGGAAACGAGGAAAAATTTGTTAGCATGTCGAATTGAGAGTAAAGAAACGCTGTGTACAAGGTCAAAGCCAGGGCCCCCACCATGGTCTGTCAACACACGCGGGTTAGCCGGCGTGTCAAGGGCGTCTGACACGCCGGCTGACCAAACAAAAATAAAAGAAAGGAAAGGAAAGGGGACAAAAAAAATGAACGGGGGGGGGGGGTACGCCAAGAAATCAAACTAAGTGTTGTTGCCTATAGCTTGAGGTTTAGCATAGCGAATAGATTCTAAAGCTCCCTTTGAAACATTTATGCCTATTGGTTGCAATGTCTTGAACTTGTGGATAAGGTATGGTTCTCTCCATTTTCTTTCTCGCTCAGAGCGGAAATTTGACAGTAAGATGTAGAATTTACGTTCATCAAAGTTATGACCTGGGGTGCTATGCAGGATGCGCCGAGTTTCTCGTTCACCCGAGTTTTACCCGAGTTTGCTCGACGGCAGTCAGTGAACAGAGATAGCGCGGAACACGCCGAAGGTGCAGGCAAAAAAATATGTAGACAAAAAGCCGCGTATGACAACATGCGCGCACCCTGCGCGGCACGCTGCTTCCACGTTTCACGCGCAGAAGGCTGCACAACGAACCGCGCCAGCGCCGCGCATTGTTATCAACGGATTATCGCAACTTAGCGCTACCGTGGCTGTTCCGCTGTCTGTCTGCACACTTGCCGTGAGCCGCTTGCCACGCCTTTCCCGAGCGCGTCAAGGGCGTGCCTCCTCTTTCGAGCACTATCTGTCTTTCCTACATCGAATGCGAACAGGGTACATGCGGCGCATTATTGCACCTACATTTTCACTCAAACGAATACGTTAAAATACAACAAATAAAATAACGAACATTTTTATTTCTTTAAGTATCTATTCTTCGTTTTCAACGCTAGAAATTTGTGATGACAAACGGAGATCGAGCAAATTATTAAATTTTGAACTTCTTGCCGCGAGTGGCGACAGTGAGGCGAAAGCGTGGAAGCGGTACATGGAATCGGGTCGCACGCACGAGGGCATTCATACGGTGATAAGTCGCCTAGGGGCGCTGAAGTGCTATTCTCAATAAAGTCGGTCATGATCCATGGAGGGTCATGGCCACTCTTTCTCTATTAGGGGAATAGAAACGCAGCGCCGCGGTACGGCTGTTCATCGCAGGCGCTTCACTAGGCTATTAAGGCCCCCGCTTTACCGACTAAAAACGACACAACGGCTGTCGCTGCAACATGACGGTATGTTATTTTAGAGTGCGTAGTGACGCAGTTCAGTGAAAATGTACCAGTTTATCTTTGTGCGCGAGGCCTCTGCGATACATTGCGAAAAGTGCGTGCTTCCCCAGCGACACAATTCATCGCTTGTCATCGCTTGCCCAGTGAAGGTGCCTCTGAGCGCATGTACGCAGTATATAAGTGTGTTGTGCAGTCGAAGGTGCTTGCGGATTACCTCTGCTGGAGCCAGCAGCGATCGCAGATCGATATCGTAACGACACCGCAGCACTCGCATTTTGGCAGGTGAGGGCTCTTGTGTGCAGTATGAACTCAGATTTCGAATGGAGAGAGGTGTTGGAACTGTTGAGTGCGCAGTGCTTGTGATGAAGAAATGCCATTGCACTGGGTCTAGAAGAGCGAGTGATTCTCGGACGCTGACCGTGTTTACGACGCTGTGGCTCCGTTTCATCACCGATGACAGTGCTGCCATCTCAAACGACTGCTGCAATACGCACTCCTCAGCATCGTCGTTGCCCTCGGCGCATCGACGCCTTGCAAGCAGCTACAGTGACGTGCCGATACTTATTTACTGTGCGCTACGCGCCACAATGCAGGCAATGAAACCGTGTTGTGCGGCCATCTCAGCCCGAGAAGATGTATGCATAAGCCGGCGACAGTCAACGCTTTGTTTTTGGTAGTGGTGCTCAGTACATCACCGATGACAGTGCGTTGTGCGTGTTTTATGTCGGCGGTGAAGATTGTTGATGCCTCTCAGCTCGACACCGCGTCGCGGTTGCCGGAAGATAAGTTGGGCGTGGCCCAACTGTAGTGGGTGCGCGCACTAGAGTTACATGCCTCGCGCGGGGCGTGACCTCTGGTGTTGATTGACAGGTGAACTCGTGCTAAACTCGTACATCGCGAAACCCCCTCCGAGTTCAACTCGGGAACATGGCGGCGGCAGCAGCAGCCTGTTTCATTGCATCCAGCGACAGCAAGCGTCAGTATGACCGTCCGGACCCGTTCACCTACATGATCGACGGGGAGTTTCAGCGTCATTTTCGCCTGTCGAAGACATCAGTGCGCTGGCTGTGTGACGAGCTAGGCGAAGACTCTCGTCTGCGGAGACAGCGTAGCGGGCATCATTCGCTCACCGTCGACGTAGAGCAAGTCATCTGTGCCCTCCGTTTCTACGGGACTGGGAGTTTTCAGGGAAGCGTCGGCGCCGAGCATTACATTGGACGCCATCAAACTATTGTTGGCCACTGTGTCAGTGATGTGTCTGACGCGCTTATCGATGCGGCAGTGCGTAAGCGGTGGCTAGCTTTCCAGAATACTGCGGCTGTGCGGGCATATATAGAAGTATGGTTCCTACTTCGTGGGAACATTACGAACGTAGTCGGGTGTGTCGACGGAACGTACGTAGAAATTAAGGCACTTAAAAGGTCAGCGTTACTGTGATTAACATTGAAGCAATGTTTAGACACGCTATATTTCCAAACTTGTCACTTCTGTGTAGCCGACTTAAATTTTGTGTTAGCGACATCTCACATGCAGCTGCTTATGATACTGACTTTTTCGCTGGTTGATGACTTTTTGCCGATTGTTCTACTTGTTTGTCAGGGTGCCTTCCAAATGGATCACTTTCTTGGGAAAGAGGTTAATTAAGTATAAATAGATAAATGGATATCACAAATTGTGTGAAGTAACCTATGAATCCTAATCTCATAAAGAATTTGGGGTTCTTCATTGGTGAAGTTACTTAGTATGCACAATGCTGAATTTTGGTCATGCGTAATCTATTGGCAGCCCTATGAAACAGCGAGGCATTGCACAATTTGTTGCAGCGCGAGATGTGCATGTTGCGCCAAGCCGGTTGTGCCTATGCATTTGTGGCGAAATGAAAATGCATTGAGAATGTTAGTATGTTGGCTTGCATGAAGAAAATACTTCAGATTGTTTGCTCTGTTCACTGTTGATGCATGTGCTTGATGTTCAGTGTATCTTGTTTTTTTTGGTGGCCGGCGTTATTCTGGATGGATTAATTGTATATTTTCGTCTCGTAATGGGGCTCGAATTCTTAAGCAGTAGAACAATGCACATCCAATGCTCTGCAGAACTCTCTGTACGTGAAGATGTCATGAACCACCAAGGCAAAATTACATATCGGGAGAAATGTGGTGCAGATGCCAATGAAAAGTGAGTCTTTAACCCACCATGATAAAGATAAAAATTGCAGAGCAAATAGACCATTTGTACAGCTTTAGAGTAATGATTACACGAAACCTGATATGCTCAAACGAGTAAACGCTTGCCGCAATGCCAAAGCAGGCTGAGCGACATGCAGCATATATTGGCATTGAACATGTCTCGTAACCGTTATTTTTATTGTAAGCCCTCGCTGTCACACCTTTCCCTCCAGCACTCCCTTTACTGAAACGTGGCACTGTTTTTCCATTTTTCCATTACTGTCATGATGATAATGGTAATGGCAGCAGCAAGGCTGGTTAATGCTTGCCCCTTTGATTCCTGTGAGTTTAGTGGTAAAGAATATGGCGCGTGCATACATACACCTGTGCTGCAAAATTTAACATTTGTGATTTTTGGGAGAGCTAATTTGTGTTGGCAAATTTCAAAGATGTGCCCATTTTGGCCTAATAACTAGAGCATTGGTGAGGTTGAAGACGGTGTATTGGTATAGAAGCTTGAAGTTTAATTGCACAGCAATTTGACGCGCACAAAGAAGAGGAATACACACAGCAGAATGCTTTGCTGTGTGTTACTCTTCTTTGTGTGCCGTTGAATTGTTGTGCGATCCAACTTCAAATGGAGCATTGGGCTTCTTTGGTGCAGGACCGAGGAAGTGTGAGCTATTCAACAACATGCCAGTGCCTTGCCACACAATTATGGAAGTCGGAAGGTTTGCAAACAAAGCTTTGCTTTCAGATCCACCTGCTCATGTAATACAAGCACTAATTGAAAGAACCATCATACAAAAATAATGGTGAAATCAATGGCCTGTGAAAAGTGTAATTTGTATATAGACATTGTTGACATAATAGGTGCCATACCGGCCTCCAAATTGTACTGGACAGAGCAGTTTGTTTCCTATGTGAAGCTCAACCTCCCATTACATGCTGTGCAGACAACCAAGCTCAGTTTGTTTTGACGTGCTACACAACATTCAGTGTAATCTGTTTTTGATTCTAAAGAAGTGCCAAACACCACCTCTTTTTCAAGGACGTCATGGGAATATTTGGCGAGACCTTTTTACAGCCCCTCATAATGGAAGTGTGGCCAGCCAGCTTTGCTTGGATGCCTTTATAGATTTCTGCTCCTGATCATTGTGTGCTATCAAGTTGCAGAAGTCTATGCAGCTGGTGCAAGGCATTACGTGCTTCTATAGTCGGATACAACTTTAGGAGTCTGCGGAATCTGCACTTTAAGGCAGGTGAACACAAGCCTGCACCAGTGGGCACGCACTGTAGACTGACATCGTGCCGCCGGACAGACTAATACCTGCTCGTTGGAGAGGGACTATTTCTTTAGACGTGGAGGAAATCGGCTGCTGCGCTTTGGTCATCTGGGCGGGGCCTCTCCTGTCTTCTCAAGTTTTATCCGACTGTAAAGGATGCTGCTTTTCATACAACACAAAAAAACAAAGTGTGCAATTATTTGGCCTATGAAATGGATACATCAGAAGTGTGCTATGCAAGGGCTTGAGATGTGTGAAATATAGTACATGCAATTATAAGACAATGTTAAAAAATATGTGGAATCGAACATGCATGTAATGGCACATTTGAATCAGGGAGTGTTGCAGTCATATGCACAGTCTTTGGGTGATAGCATTATTAAGCTCCTGCTGTTTCCTGTCTTCATTGTGATTTACACACACCGTTCGTCTTGTGGCTAATCGACACGCACTGTATTCTCGCGCATAGAAAGAACAAACAGCACAATGACATGTATGCTGCATTAGTGTATATTTTATTTACATGGTCCAAGAGTGGCACAGGTTGTCTTACGTTTTTGCCTATTTTGAAGCGACACCAAGTGCATGTTACAAGTCTCCTAATATGCACAGCACAATGTTTACTGCAATAATTTTATTCATGTTCTTGAATATTAAACAAAATATTAAACTGAAAGCTCCTTTATAAGGTGCCTTCTGTGGGCTCGACAGAAGAGCAGTGAGGGCACCGATACTACTGTTGCAGAGCAGCCCTCTGGACCTCTGCTACACTCTCAAGAGCACGTGCCTGGCGCTCCCCTACTGCCACCAGGCGGTTGAGTGCCTCCAGCAGCAGAATGTTTTGCCGCAAGAAAGTGTATTGGAATGAATCAGCCGCATACAAACCATTATTTACAAAGAAATATGCTCGTTGCACTATTAGTACTAAGTGTCCTTAACTGTGGAAGCCTCTAGTGTAGTATGCATAATAAAACAATGCGTTGGCACAACATTGCTTTATTTTTCAGACCTGGGGTTTTCTTTTTCAGAGCCAATTGTCATGTTGATTAGTGTGCCAGCAGCTGAGGTGGCCCCGCACCTTCAGGAGTCTCTACTGTCAGCACCACAAACCAATTTTTGTTCGCTGCAAAACAAAAGCCTCACCTTACAATCCCGTCTTATACCAGCTGATTGCATCCTATGCCTACAAACATCATATTTTGTCCCATTACGCAATTTTCTACCATCCTCGGCTGTAGTTCTCTCTCCTTGACATTCATTCTGTCATGCTTATGTACTCACCTGGTGATCGAATACGTGCATGGCCTGCCTGCCAATTTCTTTTTTTTTTCTTAATCTAAACTAGCATATCAGTTGCCATGGTTTACTAGGCCACTGTCTTCCTGCCTTAATGCTATCTCCAACAATTTTTGTTACTTCGCTTTCTGCACAGTCCTTGACATCTAAAGTTTGTTTGTTATCCTCCAGGTTTATGTCCCATATTGCATAACCGGTAGAATGCAATAATTCTAGACTTTTTTCACGGATATCGGTAACGCGGCGATCACGATTCGGTAATGCCTTCCATGGGCTGTTCAACCCATGAAATTTTTGTGTAAGTTTCCTGCTTTATATCAGTACTTGCTATTGATATTTCACTTGGATAAAGATACTCTTCCATAAATTTTGCTGGCTTAATCTCACTCATGAATTTCTGTTATCTCACCAAGTTAGTGAAGGTTACCCTCATCTTTTCCATATTATCGCGGGCCCACTTGCATGTAAAAGCACGAACACTCATTGGTTCTCACTGCCTTCTTTAAACTGCAGGACATTCAGTTCGTTACTACGAAAGTGACTTAATCCGCGCACTCATATTATGCTAAATATGAAGCAGTAGAAATATACTTATCTGCAGTTTGTCGATGTCTCCTTCACTGTGTTGGTAGCGAGATCTATCGTCGGTACCACCTCCTTGTCGCATCGTAGCTATATAGGATGTCTGCCTTTTGCCCACACTATGTAATGTTCGTGACGCTCGCAGTCGCTCAGAGTGGAGGAGCTCAGCGTACTCGCAGAAGCAGCACCGGATAAGTTGTTTCTTCTGCACTGCGCCGTGCTCAGTAGGTGCGCGTTTCGATCTGTAAAATCGCCGAAGCTATTGGCAGTCTTTCGGGGTGCACGGAAAGATTGCTCACGGAGGAACAGAACTATCCAAGAAATGATGGTCATCGTCGAGCCTGATCACTACGTCGCGCACTGCAAGCTCTTTGTACGAGTTTGTTTACACTGGGCGCCTCCGATGCTTAGCCGCCATGCTCGCCGGTGAGTGGATGGGATGACGCCACCACAGTGTTCCCTCGTGGTATAATGCGAAGCGTACTAAATTTAAAATTAGTCTAATGCACATTCAGTGTGCATGTTGTAAGCTTTAAAATGCTTCTAAACCACGTTAAACTAACTAATAATATTGTACTAAATGCGTTTGTTTTATAACTCGCTTGTGCATGTAATGCACTCGGTGGAACGACAAACAAGTGAAAGAAGGCACGACCATGCACCGACGGTATGATCACTTGAGTCCCAGTTTGTCGACCGCCCAGAAGGCAACGCCCAAGGAATGATAGCCAGCCAGAGTGAATCTAGATAAACCAATGAAACTGGAGCCTTGTCGAAAGATAAACTGTGTCTCGGTACCATTCGTGATTTCATCTTGGGGTGTCGCCAGAGCTCGTGAAGATCCCGAGTTTCGCCAAACTCGGCGCATCCTGCATAGCACCCCTGGTTGGTTGAAATGCTCGGTGACGGCTTTGGGAAGTTTTTTAGCTGTGTCCGCGCGATGTCCGTTTAATGTGATGTTCATTGATTGTCCTGTTTCACCGATATATTGTTTTCTACAGAAGGAACATTCAAGCATATAAATCACATCCGAACTTGTGCAAGTGAAGCTAGATCTAGCCAGCCACCCAACCAACCAATCTAGCTTCACTTGCACTGGTTCGCCTTAAATCATCGTCTTGAATTTCCATCTCCCGCATTCCCCGTCTTTTATATTGGCACAATGTCACACGAGGTGCCGCTGCTTCTCAATTTGTACGGCTTGCGTCAGAACGGATGAGTTGACGTATCCTTCATGGGACCATCCCCTGTGCCACCCTCTGTAAATCAGCCAACGCTCACGCCGCATGAGAGATACTAATACGCATTTAAAATTGGTAGTTATTTTCTGCCTTACAAAAGCTCTGCTGTAGTTACAAAGATATGACTAAACTTCTGTTTTTATCTAAATCTAATATTTTTTAGTGTCCATTTGCGTCAAGTTCTCTGTGCCCGCATGACCGTGGGGCTTTTCCGCTGGGCCTCATTCACACGGTCGTTAGACGTTCCGTAGAGTCGCCGTCACCACACCGGTTTTCGTCAGGGGAGAGTATTTCCGAGTCCATTTATTTATTTTATTTTTTGACGTGACGGTGGCGTGACGTTTTTCGGATTTTGTTTTTTGATGTGATACCCGTCGCCTCGAAGATAGACGCGCAGTGTGGCATAATAGCTTCTAAGTGACCGTACAGTGAGCGACCCTAGCAAAGGAGCCGCGTTTGAGGGGCACCTGTGACTGCTTTCGCCTGGTGCCTTCGTTACCAACTTGATCACGTGACCTTTGCGAGTCGCCGCTGGGAATGAGGCTTCAAAGATATCCAAGCTACGAGAGTTTCCTTTATCTTTAATCCATTTTAGTACTGGTTTAGCTCTTTGTTGCAGCTGTGGACGACGCGCCCTCGGACAGTGATTACGCTATAGGGTAAAAAAGGGGGTCTCGTTGAAATGCATCGCAATGCGACGGAAAAAAATGCTTACGGAAATACACCTGTAATCCACGAATTCTTTTTCTAAACTAGTAGCAATTTGAACCATTCGGCTGATACGTGATATAGCATGCAAAGCGGGACAAGTCGAGTCCGCGGGTGGCTGTGTAGGCATATTTGCATCCCTGAGAACAAACATGGGATATTTCGAAAGTGATTTTCGTACGAATTCCTGGTATGTATATGGACGCGTAATTGTATTGCGAAAATCGCCGAAGAACTGCGCACCACTCTTTGACATTTGAGGCCGTCGTTGCGGCTAGCCGGTCTTAGAGACACTGCTTGTTTAGAGACACGCTGCTTAGAGACGCTCCCATTAACATGACGGTGCTTCCGACTGCCTGACGCTATGTGTGGCTTACACTCGAGGAATAAATGTTTCTCGCTGCTGCGAGAAACACTTTTACGTAGCTTCTCCCCAAAAAGAGTCATGGTGTGAGGAAGACGGCTTCGCGATTATCTTCTGTTTCCCAATCGGGTCGCCTGCGAGAGGGAAACACTTCGCAACAAAACTTATAATAAAGATTTTCTCACTTTATTTGGGACGTGGTGCCATGTGATAGCCCTAAGAGTGGCATTGCCTCTCGTGACAGTTGTGGCAGTGCGAACATAGCGGGGAACAGAACCTGGTAATTCCGAACTTGATAGCAAAAGTAATCATGATTTCTTCGCGCTGCCATCCCATATTAACATTGATAACCTGATTTTACGACGACGTTTACTGTTGTGCGTCACCGAGTTCAGCTGGAAGCAGAACACTGGACCAGAAATAACTCCATTCGCTACGCATAAAAACAAAATATGAATCAGTGGTTTGTGTTAAGAAGAATCGTTTAAATATTCGAAAATTGTATTGATCTAGAACGTCGTGCTGTTGAGGGACGGAAAGTTTTGCAACCACGAAGAGCGTTCGATTATTGCGGTCACGCTATGGGAAAAATAAGAAAAAGCACCGGAAGGCACCACGAAGATCTCATCGTGTGGAACGAAACAACAGAATATATATCACACAGCATACGAGCCCGAGGCGTGTCCTGCCCACTAGAGTGCTACGTGCCGGAGATCACTCCACAATTGCTTTCGATCGCCTGCATCCCGGAAAGTGCTCGATAAATAAGTAAATGTCCCAGCGGCTATGAATAAACGATGCGAGTGATACGCAGTGAGTGCGTATTTAAAAGATCCCAAATTCTGAGGATCACGCCAAAAGAGGAAAGATGACGTGCAAAGGTGGAGTCGTAAATACAATTTGTGATGTTCTTGCAATCAGCATTTTTTTTCTTCATTGTCACGCATTCAGTGGGTTTCATGATGGTGCTTAGATGCAAAAACTGGCGACAATAATTTATAATCCGAACTTTTTCTGTCAACAAGTGCCCGTTTTTAAGGAGACTGTTTGAAGCGTTGTGATTTTTGATGATTGCTGCTTTGGACTGTGGATCGGGTCATTGTGAATTAAAACACCAATATTTCTATCACTTCAGTTGCCTTAAGTTGTGATAATTTTTGGCAACACTTCCGTATTGAGTGTGGCCGCATTTTTAACATGACATCCATGATCAGGTATCTTTTCAAACTGTATCGTGAAACAAAAATTCGGAAGGAGTCGGTCTCCCTGTGACTGTTGTGATTAATGCGCTAGCCTTCTAGCATTGCCACAACACCGCATAATGTTGAAGACAGCTTTATTTGGAATCTGAAGGGAATATTCTGAGATATTCATTACTTCGATTATATGCGACACACACAGCTTCCAAGACCAGCTCACTTTTTTATGAAATTTGTTCACCACGATAAACTATGCCAATAAGAGCATGGCAACAATTGTACGACGAATGGCAGAGCGACAACCATGGAATGAATTATGTCTAACAACCAAGGTGGTATGATGACGACGACGACATGACAACAATGGGATGACAATTATGAAATGGTTACCGTGGCAG